>NC_081323.1:88252602-88555620 GCF_026419965.1 Kogia breviceps
TTGATTACCAGCAGCAGAATAGAAGGGAAATTATAAAGCCATTGAGAGGATTAATACAGCCTCGATCTCTCTCTCCTGGCTCTTTATCTCAAGTGATTAAAATTCTGCAGGAAAAAAATAAATGGTCATGTGGCATACACCGGCTGCCACAGACAGATACAGTATCAGCTCCGTGCATCAGCTCGCGGTGACAGCCGCGCAAAGGTTAATTATGCATGCTGTATATAGTTTTAATCACTTTAATCAGAGCACTGTTCCGCTACAGACCAGGCTGTAACTTTTCTACAGGCAGGGGAAGCAGTGCAGGCAAGGTGGTGTTCGTGCAGGAAAAAAGAGAAGAAAAAGGGTGCATTCACCACAAAAAAGACACACAATGCAAAAGCTACTGACTGAACAGTAAGACTAAAGCGGGGGTCCATCCTGAACAGGCAAGGAAGGGTGAAGGCGAGGCTGGAGGAGCTGGGAGGTGAGGCCGACTTCGAATCTTCTCCGCTCCAGTTGTGAGGCACAGCCTGGCACCGGGTCCAGGAGGCAGGCTGCGGCCTCTGCGGCTGAGCTCCCAGGCCTGTGTTGCTGCTGCTGCACCATATAATCTCACAGGCACTTCTAATTCCCTGCTACGTTCCCTGATGCAAAGCGCACAATTCCTTGTTGTACCTCCACCTTTATCCAAATAATAAGTTGTGCTAAACGGTTCATATCTGGTTTCTGGCCAGCATGTACAGCAATGTACCTTCAATTACATGCTTTTGCATACCTCCGTGTTTTGCCCTTACAATTTCGTGGTCTGGTATCACTGTCAAAGAGTAAGAATATTGAAAGCTTTTTCAGTGCTGTGGATAATCTAAACACCAGGCAAGTTACCACACACAGAATATTGAGAATTAATCGCCCCCAGAGAAGCACAGAGGAGGGGAGACCAATTGGGTACATTCTCTCAAAGAGAAATTATTGACTGTCTGATGTAAAGGTCACAGTTTAAGGAATATGCAGGACAATTATACATTTTTCATTATGGTCACCTGTATTAGAAAATGTTAATAAAAACTTTTTTTGTTCTTGACCTGGGTGGTGATTATACAGGTGTGTTTACTCTGTAATAATTCATTCAGCTGAGATTTTTATCCTTTTCTGTATGCATGTTATACTCTTCTATTAAAACAACTTAAATGTCACAGGGCAGCCCTGAGGTTAAGAGAAAAATGATATTTCATCTAGGAGTAGAAATGATGACTATTCCAAGGTGAGGAGGCAGGTGACGGGAAGTGACAGAGAGGATCTCGGACACTCTCCAAGCCTCTGACTTCAGACTTCACTTTGCTCATCTCTAAAGAGAGATGCTTCTCCAAGGTGGAATTTAAGACCCCACTGTGATTCCAATGAGTACATTTTTAATAGTCACTATGACCAAAGGATTTGGTTTGCAGTTAAAAGCTTTTATTTTTTAGATAAGTGAATTTTTAAAAACTTTAATATGAAAAAATTTTTAAAATATACTCTTTGATTTTAGGGAGAAAATGTGAAGAAAATGCTCTCACTTATCAAAGAATATAGAAATATTTTATTTTATTCTAAAACTCAAATGTGGAGATCTGAATGCTATATATGCTTTAATGGGAGTGTAACTTACAACAGCCTTTCCAAGTGAATTTGATAATATGTTGCATTTAAAATATGCTTTCCTGGGCTTCCCTGGTGGCGCAGTGGTTGAGAATCCGCCTGCCGATGCAGGAGACACGGGTTCGTGCCCTGGTCCGGGAAGATCCCACATGCCGCGGAGCAACTAAGCCCGTGAGCCATGGCCGCTGAGCCTGTGCGTCCGGAGCCTGTGCTCCGCAACGGGAGAGGCCACAACAGTGAGAGGCCCGCATACCGCAAAAATAAATAAATAAAATAAAATAAAATAAAATATGCTTTCCTTCCGGGCTTCCCTGGTGGCGCAGTGGTTGAGAGTCCGCCTGCCGATGCAGGGGACGCGGGTTCGTGCCCCGGTCCGGGAGGATCCCACGTGCCGCGGAGCGGCTGGGCCCGTGAGCCGTGGCCGCTGAGCCTGCGTGTCTGGAGCCTGTGCTCCGCAACGGGAGAAGCCATGACCGTGAGAGGCCCGCATACCACACACACACACACACACACAAATATATATATGTATATATGCTTTCTTTCTGTCCAGCAAATCCACTTCTAAAACTGTTTTCTAAGAAAATAACCATATATGTATGAAAAGACATACGTGTGAGGGAGATCACTGCAGTTCACTGGAAGTAAGCTAAATGTCCACTGATGGACGTTATTCCAAATTTATTTAATTTGGAAAATCCATATAATGACATTCTATGATGATGTTATACACTGACGTGGAAACATGTCTATGATATAGCATTAAGTGAAAAGGAGATTATAAAACATTGTATTTCATATAATACCATTCCTGTACATATTTGTATATTTTCAAAAAAAATCTGGAAGGATATACCTCCAAAGTTGACAGTGGTTAATTCTCTATGATAGCATGCGGGTGATTTTACATTTCTTTTTCTTACTTTTTCTGCATTCTCTCATTTTTTCACACTTTTATAGCCATAATTAAAATGGGAAAATCACCTAAAGATTCGTAACTGGCAAACAGAGAGAAGCCTCCATCAGATACAGTTCACATCTCGAATGGATTAACCACCCCCCAGATGACATGGGCGCAGGGCAGGCACACACAGTACGAGGTAGTCTCTCTGAGATATCCGGCATCTAACAATGTCCTAATAGCTACCTTCTGCTGAGGGCCTACCGTGCGCAGGGAGCCACTGTCCCTCTGTTAATCCTCACAACAGCTCCGCCAGACAGAGATTATCGTCCCCACATCTGGAAGGAACCAAGGCTCAGAGAGGCTGAGTGTAGGGGCAGTAGAGAAGGGATGATGGCCAGCGGCTTGAGGCCGCAATAGCTTATGGGTTAGGGGCTCTCTGATAGGTCAGGTGACCATTCTGATTAGTCAGAATTCATTCTGATTGGTTAGGATCTGTTCCTGGCTGGAATTTGAATCTAGTTCTCTCTAATTCTGAAGCTGGATCTTTTAACTGTGCTGTTTCATCTGTGAACATGCTACCTCTCAATCTAAGAATTAAAATTTATATATAAGACCAATGGGAGGACAGAGAGAGAGGTTATTTACCTTATCCAGTAAGTCTTTGTTTTACAGAAAGAACAATGTATAATTTATTTTTACCAATCCCTGTTAATATTAAGATATATTTCAACCCCCCCAAAATGGTTTTGGGGACACAGAGTAAAGTATTAAAATGCTAAGGTTTGGTGAATGCAGCTCAGTATCTATATGTCACCTTAGCTACTTCACGTGGAAGCGTGGTCACTTATCTTGATTAAAAGTGCCACCATGTCAAAAGAAAGTATCCACGTCCCTTTAAAAACATCTTTCCTTTGGCCACTGAAGATCTATTATAGCATTGCATTTTGAGTTTTGAGATCCGAAATGTAATCTTTAGCATCTTAAACTTGCAGTGTCCTAGGATGTTATGAGTCATCTAGTTCACATTTTAAAATTGTAAAAATAACGTCCAGAGAAAAAGTAATGTCCTGCAACCAGTTGCTAAAAGCATCCATTCTCTTAAATAGAATAAGTGATGATAAGAGGATGATAATATTGGATTCTTCCTGTCTAAGTTCTATTGAGGCCCCAAGACATTTAAGTAATGATTCCTTCCATATCCCACAGTGTAAGATCTCAAAACCAGACCTGCAACGTTGGATGTAAAAAATCTGTTCTGCAACTTTCAGCTGTAGAAACCTGTTTTGCAAATGTGCAACCTAAGGGAGACTGGGGAAAGTAGCACCAAAAAAGCTGGAGATGAGAAAAAAATTTTGGAGAAAGTTATCAGAATGCTGGGAATCTAACCTTTATCCCAGTTCACCTCAAGTCAAGCAACTGGGGCTGCAGCAGACCCCTGGCAGAGTATGGTTATGTGTCCCTGGCAATTTGAGGGTAAACAACAAGCTGGTGTCCAACTCACACCAGAGGCAAAAGGACTGGAGAAGGTGCCTGCAGTACAAGAGCTGCCCCTGGGAATGTAACTACCCCCCCCCCCCCAAACCCATGGCAGTGTGGAAGTTTCCCGTGGATCGTGTACGAGCGAGCTTGGCATCGTCTTGGACCTTGCCCAGGAAACTTCCTGGAAAGTGAAAGAAGGTAGCACCTGGTACCTAGGGGCTAAGGAAGGGAACACAAGGACCTGCAGGCTGGAGGAGGTGCATTCTTCCATATTTAGGGATCTCTAGCTGAATATCCCCAACATGAATTGGGCTCAGGATTCACAAGGGCTCTCATGGGAGAACTTCGCCTTTAAACACCTATCACGTTCAAGAAGGTACTAGTCAAGTAAGAACTTTCCTGCATCCTCTTTATATCCCTTCCCCAACCCAACCTCTAGTCAATCTCTCCTTCCTCTGTCCTCAGGTCTGCAGATGGGGAGGGCTGAGCTAGCTGGCAGACAGAGAGAGGAGAAACAGAAGTGCGGGAAACGGGAGAAGCCAGCCACGAACCCCTTTCCCACTGCAGGCTGCCTGTTCCACACAAGCCTGAAAAGAGCGGGGGAACGAATAGCTTCCAGAGCATTTCCTGTGTGTCCTGTCGGTGTAATTTCTGAGCCGGGGATTATCTGGGGTATTGAAGGCAGTGAAGGGGTGTTTATTTTTTCTGAGAGTGACTTCAAAGGTAAATGGCAGAAACTGGAAATAGGACAGCTCTGGTGTCAGCTCCTACAGGTAAAGAGCATCACCCCCACGCTTAGAACAAGAAAAGTGCCGGACACAGTGCGAACGAATGACTTTTCTTGCAAGTGCCGGAGAGCTGAAGCTGCAGGGCCCTGTGAACCTGGGGCCTCCCGAGGTGTTCCCGTTCCTCCCCTCTGTGCCATGCTGGCCTGCCATGTGTTTCTGTCTCCCCGCCAGAGGCAGAGCCCCCCACCCGGCTAGGGCCCACGGTGTTCTCCTGCTGCGGTTTCCTTGCTCTTTCACATGAACAGTAAGGCTTTTGTTGTTCGGGGGATGAGAGGGGACGCGCACAGGCAGCACTGATGGTGACTGCCCTTGGCCCCTTCCGGCTGCCGTAGGACGGTTTCCACCAGCTCCCAAAGGCCGTGGCTGTGCTGTCCTTCCCCTGCACGGGAGGGGTTTTGTTCTTGAGGGAACAGAAGAGACGGGTCTGGGCAGAGTTTCAGCAGCGGCTGCTGTTCTTCCCCCACAGCCAGGCCCAGGAGGGGGGCTTTCTTAAGACTCGGTCGACGCTCCCTGCGAGCGCGCTGGAGGAAGCCCTGCACTACAGGCTACGAGCGCCTGCGCGCCTGGGGCCCTTAGGGCCGCACCGTCACACCAGCCCACGCTTGACCGTAGACAATTTCTTACAACTGGCAGCTGAATCTTCCTGTGGGCTTTAGTCCTGTCCCGCGGCGTCTGTCCCAGGTAAGCAGTGCAATGCTCAGGTCCTGTTTCTCCCTGGAGGTGCCTGTCTCTTTCTAGATTTGGAGTTAGTTGTTTGCCCTGCAGCTTTAGTTCCCTGGAACTTGAATACACACAAAGAAACAAAGAGCATCAGCAAAGAAATAAATGAAGGTAAATTAAAACACTTTTCCTTCTTTAAAATTAACTAATTAATTCAATATTTTTGAGCTGCGTTGGGTCTTTGTTGCTGCACGCGGGCTTTCTCTACTTGCGGCGAGCGGGGGCCACTCTTTCTCTACTTGCGGCGGTGCGGGGTCTTCTCATTGCGGTGGCTTCTCTTGTTGTGGAGCACTGGCTCTAGGCGTGCGGGCTTCAGTAGTTGTGGCTCACAGGCTCAGTAGTTGTGACTTGCAGGCTCTAGGGCGCAGGCTCAGTAGCTGTGGCTCACGGGCTTAGGTGTTCCACGGCATGTGGGATCTTCCCGGACCAGGGCTTGAACCTGTGTCTCCTGAATTGGCAGGCGGATTCTTAACCACTGCGCCACCAGGGAAGTCCTAAAATACTTTTCTTATTTTTAAATTATGTAAAAGACTACTGACTGTGTAAAGCTGTAATGGTAAGAATGTATTGTGTGTTGATAGCATATTTAAAAGTAATATTATGATGATAATAGTAAAAGAGATGACAGAGAAGAATTGGAAATATACTGTCAAAAGATCTTTATACTATACGTGAAACAGTATAACACTATTTGAAAGTAGATTCAAATTATTTTAAAATGTATATTATAAACTCTATAGTAGTCATGATAAGAGTTTTCAGAAAAGAGGTACAGAGTCAATGAACCCAAAAGTTGTTTTTTAAAAAAAAAAAAATATATATATATATAAAGTAATAAACGTCTAGGCAGGATGTTGAGAAAAGAGAGAAGACACAAATTACAAATACTGAAAAGAGAGAGGGAACATTACTACTGATACCATATATACTAAAAAGGTAATAAAGAAATACCACAAACAATTCTACACCAATAAATTTGATAACTCAGATGACAAGGACTAACTCCTTGAAAGAAACAAGTTAGCAAAGCTCACTCAAGAAGAAAAACATAACCTGAATAGTCATATATCTATTTTTTAATGCTTATCATATTAAATTCATTTAAAACTTAAAACAAAGCGTACTTCAAAACATGGCACGGCATATTATCACAAATTAAGGTGGACATTTTATGACGCCAAAAGTATTAATTCATCAAAAAAGTCATATATGTATTAACAAAATTATATTTGGAGTTGAAACATTTAAAAATAAAATGAAACAAAATTCCAGTCCCAGTTAGTACCAGTGGTGAAATCTTCCAAACACACCAACTCTACAGAAAACAGAAGAGAAGGGACTACTTCCCAACTCATTTTATGAGGCCAGCATTACCCCAATACCAAAGCTAGATAAACACATTACAAGCAAAGAAAACTACAGATGAATATCCTTCATGAATATAGATGTATATGTTCTCAACAAAATATTAAAAACTTGAATACAGGAATATAAAAAGTGTACAAAAGAAACATACTTCATTATCAAGTGGAGTTTATCCCAGGATTGGAAGGTGGGTTCAATGTTGAAAAAAAAACAATCAATGTAATTCATCTTACTAACAGATTAGATAAGAAAAACCATATGAACATCTCAATAGATGCAGAAAAAAAGAATTAATAAAATTCAACATTCATTCATGATAAAACTCTCAACAAATGGTAAAAAAAAGAAAGTTTCTTAACCAAGCACAGGATATCCACAAAAAACCTACAGCTAACACCATACTTAACAGAGAAAGACTGAGGACTTTTAAGGTCAGGAATAAGGAAGGGATGTCTTCTCCACCACTCCTATTCAACAGCCTATTCAATCCTAACCTATAAAAGAAGGCAAGAAAAGGACACAATACAGACTGAAGAGAAGGAGAGAAAACTCTCTATTTACAAGTGAGATGACTTGTCTGTGTGGAAACTCTTAAAGAATTTATGAAAAAGCTCCTAGAATAAGTGAGTTTCACAAGATGACAAGGTACCAGATCAATTTATGAAAGTCAATTGTATGCCTGTATATCAGCAATAAACAATGGGAATTTGTCGGAAAAAAAGAACCCACCATTCACCCTAGTACCAAAAACAAACAAAAAAGAAAAGAAATACATAGGTAGAAGTCTAACAAAATTTGTGCAGGATCTGTATGCTAAAAGCTATAAAACACTGATGAAGGAAATCAAAGAAGACCTAGATAAATGGAGAGGTACACCATATTCATGGAAGATTAATATGGTGAAGATGTCAAATTCTCTCAAGTTTGACCTATAGATTCAATTCAATACCAAATAATCTCTTCAAAATACCTGACCCTTCCAAAATGTCAAGGTCATGAAAAACAAGGAAAGAATGAGAAACTTTTACAGATTGGAGAATAAGGAGACATAACAGCTAAATGCAACATGACAGCCTAGAGTGGATACTGCAACAGAAAAAGGACCTACGTGGGAAAACAGGTGAAATCTGAATAAACTCTGCAGGTTAGTTAATGGTACTGCACTAATGTTAATTTCTTAGTCTTGATAAATGTATTATGGTTACAAAAATGTTAATGTTATGGGAAACTAGATGAAATGTATACAAAACTTTCTGTACTAACTATGTAATTCTTCTGTAAATCTAATATTATTAAAAATTAAAAGTTAACTTTCTTTTAAAAAACGGTAATAGCACCTGCTGGAGATTTCCCCCAAGGGGTCAGAGAAAGGCTGGTCTAAGGAGAATGTCTTGAAATGACAGCAAGAGACAAGAATTAAAGATATTTATTTAAAAGCTATTGCATCCTTCTATGTCCGACTTGTTCAGTGTAGCAGTTACGCCCTCACTGAGCACTTATTTTATTCCTGATAGCTGTCAACTTCCCCCAGAGATTGGCACATAAGGTCAGCTGCCGTAGCTTAAACGGGGCCAAGAGCTGTAAAAACGAGAAGTGGCGATTAATTGATATATTAGAATAAATGTATAGAATAAGAGAGTTAAGTTGAACATATCAAAAACTCATAGGAACTCTGGCCTCTAGATTGTAATATCTTTATGGAATCTTCAAAGCAAAGCATTATACAGCTTTACATAAACTTTCCTGAGTGCTGACAAAGGCTCTGTATTAAAGAATAGTGCTTTTTTTTTTTTTTTTTTTTTTTGTGGTATGCGGGCCTCTCACTGCTGTGGCCTCTCCCGTTGCGGAGCACAGGCTCCGGACGCGCAGGCCCAGCGGCCACGGCTCACGGGCTTAGTTGCTCCGCGGCATGTGGGATCTTCCCGGACCAGGGCACGAACCCGTGACCCCTGCATCGGCAGGCGGACTCTCAACCACTGCGCCACCAGGGAAGCCCAGAATAGTGCATTTTTTAAACGCCCTCTATTATTCTGATCCTTTTTACTTCTAATGACACAACGACAGTATGTACTCCACTTACACCGAACCTTTCACCTTTCACTCGGACGCGTGGCCCAGAATAACTCCACGAGACGCTCCTTCAGTCGTAATACACTCAGGGAATTAAAAAATATCAGACGGCATTTCTTTCAAATAAAATGATGTAAACAGCATTTCCTTCTCCTGCCCCGTGGGACCAAAGGAACCCACGTACGATTGGTTAAAGGCTGCACGTGACGTGATGTGCTACGTTCGCTTCCGGTCTGAACTGCCCGTGCGAGCCCTTCGCCCTTCTGCTGGGCAGCGCGGCCCTCCCACGGCCACGTGACCGCCCGAGGCAGCCCACGTCCTCCTCCGGGTGGGCTCTCGAAATCTGCAGTTTCGAAGGGTCAAAGGCAGCGTGGCTCCATCTCCTCGTGGGCAAGGAAAACGCACCTGGCCTGCGGAGTGTGGCGCATATGCAGGAGGAGGAGGAGGAGACGGGGCTTCGAAGAGCTCAGAGCCCACGCTGACTTCCTGCCGCCCCATCCCCTCTGGGCTTTGCTCCCCTGGTGGAAACCTTAGGGGGAATGAAGAGCACAGCTGGGCCAAAACGCACACCAGGCTATAGTTCCCACTTAGTTTTTTTAAAGAAAGCTTCAACTGACAATGCCCTGTAAGAACCACCGGAGTTAGCTTTGCTTTTCCCCAACGAGAAATGTCAATCAACCTCATACTTTCCTTCTCTATTACTGCCTTTTGACAATGTAATGCAGTAACTTACATTTTCTTGCACAGAGCAATGATACTGTACACATCATTTATTCATCTCAGGATATTAGGCAACAAAAGCAAGCCATGTAGATGTTTCTCACTCCGAAGGCTAAAAGGATATACCGTTTTTATAAACAGTAGCTCTTGCACACATGGACAGAAATGTTTGCAATTTAACTTCTGTTATGGAGAAAAAGGAATATGCCATACTACGACGTGTAACTTATGTGCCCTTAGAGGGGCCCTTAGTTTCTGAAGAAACAGAATAAACAAGAGTATAGATTTATATTCATGCTAATTCTAGAATTAGAATGAAAGTCCAGGCTGTGGTAGAAAGCAGTATTAAAACACTGGTAAATTCTGGTGGAAGAAAAGGATAGAGGAAAGAACAGGGTTTTTGACCAGAGTAGCAGAGCATGTTACATTACCTGGTTGTGAAGACTTCCACATGTTTTATTTCATCTACGAGTAATGCAAATTGTGTTTTCCACAGAAAGAGCAAATTTATTAACCAGATGTCACCCAGTCGGTAAAGCCGACTTTGATAAGGTGGCTTTCTTTTCCTATTTCTTTTTTAATAAAGTCTAGTTCCCCTGTACAGACAGTTTTAATCTCATTATATCAAGGGCCTTCTTGATGGTATTTAATAACCACAGCGCTTCCCTGAGACAAATCTCCTTTGCTCAGATGAGACCAGTCACTGAAATAAACCAAGCAGTGTATTTTTTTCGGAATCAATGATTGGTGACAGGTTTGTTTATTGTTCATTAATAAACAATAAGCGGTAACATTCCTCGTGGGTAATTGTAGGTTACGTCACTATGTTTCCTTCTGATTCATAAGGCTGACCTGTGACTTACTAGTTTGGGCATCTCTTCTAAACTTCACACCCCGCAGAGGTGCAGTCCTGCGTCATGGAAGCGAAATATGCCACAATTAACATTCTGCTAAACATTCAAACCGAAAGGACTCTCGAGTTACGAAAGAGGGTTTTTATGAGACATTTTATGTAATCTGTGAGCTCCGATCATCTCTAGGAAGATATAAAGGATAAGTAATGGTCTGCCAGAAAGCATTTATCTCTTCCATGAAAGAAAAACAAACACAAAAGAGAACACACAGTGCAGTGGGAAGCCATGAGCAGCCAACGGATGATAGCTAGAAATAAAACACACCGTTATTTCCGAAGAAAATTCTGAGTATAAAGACCCCACTATCTCAAAGCCGGAAAATAACCTAGAGATCCAAAAGTGTGTTTTAAGGGTTTTCTTTAACATGTTTTAATCAAAAGGACCTACGTTTTCATATATCTTCACGCCAAAATAATCAAAGTCTAATTTCTTAACGTGATTGGGGAAAATATGCTTTCAGTTAAGAGTTCTTTTTTTTTTTTTTTTTTCTCTCCTGTGTTAAAGGCCCTTTTTTTCCCTTCAGGCAGTTTGAGCTCATCTCCTCAGACTGATCGACCAAGACCGATTTTTATTTCATCTTAATGCAACACAATAAAATCTCCAGACATGCTTTTTCTGTGTTTGGCTGAACCTTAATTTCCCTTAGTTCTCACGTCTGCACTTGGAGAGGCAGGACGTCTCCATCAGCGCCAGGGACGAAGGCCCACTTCCAAGGGCCAGCTCTGCAATCTCCCCACCGGTCCTCGTTAATTCGCCGGGAGGGCAGCGGAAAGGGACCGCTCCGTCCTGCAGCCCGAACCCTCCCGGGAACCCACAGCCTCGCCACCCCACTGGCCACCGAGCTGAGTGCTGTGGGCTCAAGGCCGTTCACTCTCTTGGCAGCCCAGCTCCCACGACCAATGGGGTCAAATCGCAAGTCTTCAGCTGGAAACTGAGTCCCTCGCGGTGGGTCCTGAGCCTTTCTCTCTCACACGGTTTCTCCATCGGCAGCGCCCTTAAAACGCATCACGTGGTTCCCAGCAGGGCGCGGAATGCTTCCTGTCTCTAACCAGCTCGGTTTCTGCATATGCCCCCCGCCTCTCTCTCTGCTGCACCAACCGGTGGGCGGTGTGGGGCGTCTCTGGGCTCCCTGGGGTCGTGTGAGCCGATGTGTGAGTGTGTGCGTTGTTCGAGGAGCCGGTCCGCAGCGCTCACCACCTCACACTACACTCCCCCCTGACACTGACGTTCCAGCTCCGCTGGCCTCCTTCTCCTAAACTAGCAAACCCCTTCCTTCCTGAACCTTTCGGGCTCGCTCCGTGCCCCTTTCATCATTCAAAGCACACGTCAGCCTCTGGAAGGGCCGCAGAGAGGCCCCTGTTTGCTGTCTGTCTGCCCCTCGGAATGGGACTCATCAGAGCAGGGTCACCACTGAATTCTCAGAGCCTGGAACAGGTCTAGGGAGAGAGAGAGAGAGGGAGGGAGGGGAGAGAGAGAGGGAGAGGGAGAGAGAGAGGGAGAGAGAGGGAGAGAGGGAGGGAGGGAGGGAGAGAGAGAGAGAGGGAGGGAGAGAGTGAGGGAGGGAAGGAGGGAGAGGGGAGAGGGAGGGAGGGAGAGAGAGAGAGAGGGAGAGAGGGAGGGAGAGGGAGAGAGGGAGGGGAGGGAGAGAGGGAGAGAGAGGGAGAGAGGGAGGGAGAGAGAGGGAGAGAGAGAGAGAGGGAGGGAGAGAGGGAGAGAGAGAGAGGGAGAGAAAGAGGGAGAGGCGAGAGGGAGAGGGAGAGAGACAGAGGGAGAGAGAGAGAGGGAGGGGAGGGAGAGAGGGAGAGAGAGAGAGGGAGGGAGGGAGGGGGAGGGGAGGGATATTTGCTGAATGAATGAATATGTGAATGAATCAGCCTTTCTAAGTTGTTTGAGACCTAACAGAGGTTCTGATGCGGCTGTTCTAGATGAGGGCAATCAGCTTCCCAATAATCGAAAGGGCTCTGCGTCACGCACGGCACACCATCTGACTCAGCTAATAAAGCAGAATCACGGTGCTCTATTCCGCTCGCCTCCTGCTCTGTTACTGGGCTCCCCTCTCCTTACAGGCAGGTGTCCCGTCTCCTTTCAGGGGTATGCAGTGCTGCGTTTACTGCTCTTCTCTTTGTTTTTCCAAATGCATATTTAAAGCTTGCTCACTTATGACTGCAAAGCCTTCCTTTCGCTGTGAACCTCAGAATACTTTCTGGAAAGACATCAGTGGTAGGGATCTTGGGTTGTATGTGGGTCACACAGAAGAAAACCATAAAACGGATGCGTGGCGGACTGCGGAGGCGAGTCGGCTGGCTCCTAGCTGGGGGCTGCTGCAGCATTTCCTCGTGCAGACAGAAGTTTGGTAAATGGCACATCACACGTAAAATAATTTCTGAGCCTGTGGTCATACTACTACCAGCCTTCCAACGTCCCTTGAAAGGGAGAAGGATGAGCTGCCCTCCCCCCCCCCCCCCCCCGTCAGACTCACTCGCTTAAGGCCAAGTCCAGCCCCTCTTTGTCAGGAGGCTCTGTCTACCCAAACACCCACTTTCACCCCTCCTTCTTCCTTCCCTCTCTCTCTGCCCGCTTCACAGTGGCTCCAACATGGCTTCCTGTAAAATCTCATCTCCTTGGACATACTTCACTCCCCAAGACCAGCGGCCAGGGTACATTCTTTCTATTCCTGTCTGATGTCTAGGGGAAGGGGTTCGAATGATGGAAAGCTGAATAAATGTCTGGAAAACGCTAGCAACCCCAGCAGCAGGAGCCGAAGTTCAAGTGTGAGCAAAGGAGACTGCTAAATTTGGAGGGTTCCTTCTGGGGAGAACGCTTCTTGCTCACTTCCGCTTCCTGTTTGCACAGAGACGTCCACTCCTCATCTCTTCCTCTGTCTCCTTCTGCCCTGTCATTCTTTCCCTCACTGGGGAGACGTGCGACTTAACTAATGAGTGGATTCGGGGCAAATACATAGACAGGGAGTGCTCAGCTCAGCTCTCCCTCTTCCTCTTTCCTAGGCAGGCTACCCAGCCCACAGGAAGTGCGCCTGCCCTGCTCCTTCCTGCTCCCCTTGGAGCTGCACGCGTGCTGCCCACGGCCGCCCGGGACTGAGTGGCTAAATTCAGCTCTGGTTCTGGCGTCAGCGAACCCACTTCCCTGCACATGCCAGCCACACCTCCAAAATCTGCTTTCTTAGTCATAAAGATGCTACTTTCACCTCCTGTCTGCCTTCCCCTTTTGTCCTACTCCAGGGGCTGAGAACTCAGGCAGGAAAGAGGGGTACTGTTTATTGGGCTCCTCAAACCGTAACAGATGTTAGTGTATATTTACTGTCTTCCTCCCCAAATGCTTCTAAAATGACAGTAGAAGATTTTTAAAAAATTATCGCTCTCTAAGTACAAGGCCAACAGAAGAGGTGATACAACAAATTCTTAGAAGAGAGGAATTGATGGCAAGTTACAACTCAAGAGCCTGTTTTAAAAGATACCTGTAAAAAGTGAATACTGTAGAACCCAGAAAAAGAGGTAGGCCCTGGAGGCTGCAGATAGCACGGAAAGTTCGGTTGAGATTAAGGGTGCAAATGGAGATTTGTTGCCTATCTCTATGCAGAGCTATTGGAGCCCCTCCCCAAGTTTTACCTAAAAAGAATATCATTTTTGTGCGTGACAGTATTAGACATAAGCCCATTCCGGACACAGTTGTACTAAAAATGGGCCAGCCAACTGCTTCACACCCATTAGCATGTCTACTGGGACAAAAAACAGAACAGAAAATAAGTGTTGGCAAGGATGTGGAGACACTGGTCCTTTGGGCGTTGCTGCTGGGGACGAGACACGGTGCGGCCACTGTGGAGGACACGATGGCACTCCCTGAAAAGTTAAACACAGAGTTATCTCGTATGCTTCAGAAACTCCATTCCTTGGTACGTGACCCAAAGAACTGAAAGCAGAGACTTGAGCAGGTGTGTGCACATCCACGTTGACAGCAGCATTATTCACAGTAGCCAAAAGGTGAAGACAGTCCGCGTGTCCACTGACGGGTGAATGGCCAAACCAAATGTGGCCCATCCCTGCACTGGAATATTAATCAGCCTTGGAAAGGAAGGCGATTCTGACACGTGCTGCCACACGCATGAAGCTTGAAAACATCGCGCTACGCAAAAGAAGTCTAGCGCAAAAGGACAGACGTTGCATAACCCCACGGAGACGAGGTACCTGACGTAACCCAATTCCGAGAGACAGAAAGTGGAATAGAAGTTATGGGTGGGGGGAATAACAGGAGTCAGTGTGTGGTGGGTACACAGTTTCAGTTTGGGACGATGGAAAGCTCTGGAAATGGGCAGTGGCGATGGATGCACTACACTGTGATTGTACCCAAGGCCACTAAGCACACACTGAAAACTGGTTAAAATGGTAAACTTTACGCTCTGCATGCTTCATCACAATTTTTAACAAAAGGACCTGCTGGCCATGGGGTGCCGAAAGGGGCACCAAGACATCGATGGAAATGTTGAGAAAAGCTTCTACCGGAACTTCTCGCAGAGGAAGCTGTCTGACAAGTGCACTGACGTGGGAGGCAAGGCGCCTGGAGAGGAGCAGGAGTGATACTACCTTCTCCCTGCACATTCCCCCCAAGGTGTCTGGGGAGATACAGGGAAGAGACTAAATGAAAGCCACTGATTATCCAAGCCTTACCTAACAAATAATTCAGGTGACCACATTTTCCAAATCGAGAATTAGGAAGTATCCGAGAAAGGAATCTCTGATTCGTAAATATGGGGGAAGAAGTCTGATAAGGTCACAAAAGTTGCCTTTGGTTATATATTTAACACATACCCTTTACTGGAGAGGACTGTCAAAAATTATTCTATTCTAAAAAGACACGGCCGCTATATCATAGCCACACAGACTGAGACCGCACTAGCCTGCGAACGCTGTCTCAATCGGGGGTTCTCGATCTTGGCTGCAGGCTGGAATTACCTGGGGAGCTTCAAAAAGTGCCTGTGCCTGGCGTCCTCCCCTCACGTTCTGATGGAATAGGTCTGGGTGGGTTCTGGGACTTTCCAAAGCTCCGCATGTGATTCTAATACGCAGACGACAGCTGAGCGCTTGTCTAAATAAAGGAAACCAATTTCCTAATCGTTGCATAAGCAGATAGATCTGCAGATGTAGTCATTCAAATGAGATGTCTGTGCAGGAAACTCCCACCGCCATAGGCAAGGAGTTTTGGGAAACTTGCTCTCAAAAATGTTTATACAAAGCAATACCCAGGAGCCTTTGACCTGTGCTGAGTCACCAAATAAAGCTGAGAGTTTGAGTCTCCTGGGAGCCAAGTCGATCCTCTCTCGCAGTAGGTCTGCACAAAGGAGCGTCTGTAACCACAGCGAGGCTCCTGTACCCCAGCCGCCGCTGGGATAGTTTTCCACAGAAGATACCCACCTTCACACTGGGACGGATAAACACAAGCTCTTCTCATTCAGTAATCAGGACAGATAATTGCACCCTCGTAATTGTTTTCTTTTTTCAGCTTAGGTTCACTTTGATGGGAGACGGTAAAATTAGTACACAAGCCATGTGAAGTTTGCTTCTTTGCTGATTAAAGCCTTAATTGATTCAGAATGTTTCACAAATCAATCTCTGGGAATTACTTGAGGCGCAGGAAGGCATCTTATAAAAAAGCGTTAGCCCCACATAAGGTTTTGCACGAGCGCCCAGTTAACGGAGGCAGCCCTTCCCGTGAAGACATTCGAGTTCTTCGTGGGACGGAGATGAGTCTTGCTTTCTCCCCTTTGTGTTCAAATTGCGCATTCCATTTCTTTTGGTGGCACCCAAGCAGCAGGGGGCCACCTAACACTCTTCCACTCCTCCGTTTGAAGCACACAAAACCCCCCAAACGCCTGTGTGGTGTTACTACCCGACCCCCGCCCCCCCCGCCCCCCCCCCCCCCCCCCCCCGAGGCACGGGAGCAACTCGGCGGACAGGAGACGCTCCGATTTTACAAAGACATCAAAGAAAACAATGGGTGGATCCCATTTAAACAAACAAGCAAACAAAAAATGACTTAAGTAGCTGGTGGAAAGACATTTAATCAGTATTCTTTCCTGAAAGATGGGTGAAACGAACCTTAGGACATTTTTCTACATTCTGTCCCAATCCTCCCTCTCCTAAGAAAGTCATGGGTAATAAACAGTTCAATGTGATTCTTTTTTGTATGTTTTTCAATTGAATTAGCTGTATATTCGTGTACTAATAAAATGTATAAAGTAATATATAAAGTATTGTTTTGTGTTTTCTAATGAAGTGGTATCATACTATATGTATTGTTCTGAAACTTTCTTTTTTCCCACACAGAAATATGTTTGGGGGGTCTAGCTATACTCATATGCACAAATCTACCTCATTATCCTTAACTGATCCATTGCATTCCACAGTATGAATATACTAAGATTTATTAAGTCATTTTCTCATAGAAGGCTTACATATTAATTCTAAAATCAACTTGAATTGTTTCATGATTGTATTGAATTTATAAATTTGAGGACAGTTGATATCTTCACATAATTGAGTCTTTCCATCCATGAACATGGTACACAACTCCATTTGTTCCTATTTTTAGAATCTTCAGTAAAGTTCTACAGATTCTTGTGTATTTTTTATTGGGTTTATTCAAAATATTTAAAAGTTTAGCCTGCTATAGCGAAAGGTATATGTTAATTTTTATTACATTTCTATGATATTTTTCTACATAGTTACTCCCAATGAACAGAAAAACTGTTAATTTTTTCCATGTTGATCTTGTCCAGCCATCTTTCAGAACTCTCCTATAAATCCTAATAGTCAATTGATTACCTCAGATTTTCTGTGTAAGCAATTACATTGCCTGAAGTGATACTTTGACCTCTTTCCAATATCTATAACTCTTTTCTCCCTCTATTCATCTCTCTCTCTCTCTCTCTCCCTCCCTCCCCCTCTCCCTCTCCCTCTCCCTCTCCCTCTCTCTCTCTTATCTTATTTCATTTACTGTGCCCTTAGTATTGATATAATGTAACAGTGGGCATCCTTGTCCAGATCCAGACTTTAAACCCAAAGTTTCTCATAATATACCAGTAGGTTGTTTCTAGTAGATTTTTGTTAGATACAATTTTATTTTTTTGATTAAAGAAAGAACTCTGGTTTTAGTAATTCTGATCATTAAGAAAGTTTAAATCTGCATATCAATCATTTAAAAATATTTTGTTTTTCTATTCCCCGTTGGCTAACAATACTTTTTACAGTGAATGGGAGCTGAATTTTTTTCATAGTGAAATTCTAAACCTTCTTTACATTTTTATATTCTTACATCACTACTTGGTGATGGTATATTAACTGTGATTGTCATAATGTCTGGGTAGATGCTTCCCTTTTCAACATGAAATACCCCTCTTTGTCCTTTATAATACAATTTGCCTTGAATTCTAATTTATCTAATATCTCATATATTCTAATTAATATTGCAAAACCTAACTGACTATGGTTAACATTTGTCTGATATGTTTTTATATTTTTTTATCTTAAGCTTCTCAACATTATTTGAGAAAATAGTTCCTGTAAGTAGCATATAATTTAACTGTGTTTTCAAAGCCCAATCTGAAAGGCTCTGTCTTTTATAACAGGTGGGTTTAAATTAGTCACATTTACTGAGATTAGTAATCTTTGGACTAATCCTGATATTTTAAATATTTATTTTGCTGTGATTCTTAGTTGTTTTTTTATAAAAATGCTCTTTTCTGTCTTTCCTTGGATTGATCCAATTCATTCCAGTATTTTTTTCTCCTGGAAAAGCTATGCATTCAATTTCTATTCTTCTAGTGACTGTCCTTAAAATTTTAACATTTATTTAAACTTACTTCTTCCTTATATCTAGACTAAATCAGTAAGAATCTCCTTCTCATGAACAAGATTAAAGAATTATTATACTTTGTCTTTATTTCTCCCCTACTCCATCTCACTTCTGGGGCCCAAACTCCCAACACCTCTCAGTGTTGATAACTCTTAGAATCTTAGTACTATGTTGACAGTATCAACAATAAACATTATTTAGACTTAAGATTTGGGAAATTCTTTATTCATTATTACTTCATTTATATATAGTATTCTTCCTGCTGGAGTATATCCTTTATTAATTCTTTCATAGTCTGTGTAGGTGGGGAATTTCTGAGACTTTGAACGTCTGCAATGTCTTTTTATTTTGACAGTTGAAAGACAGTATAGAGTTCTACAGTCAAGGTTATTTTCCCTCAGAACCTTGACTAGAAGTATTTTATTTTTCTTTATGGGATATTTTAGGATATTGTGTTGGGAGGTTTGTCTGTTTCTGTTTTTATTGGCACCCAATGACTCCTTTGTCTTTCTACAGTTATGAAAGTTCCCTAAGATTTCTTGACACATAACTACACCACATTATCTTATTATAAAACCCCTGTTATTGAATAAATGCTGGCTCTATCTTCTATAACCATTAACTCCCACCCCCTGCCCAATATCTCATAGTTTGTTTTTTGATATATTCTAGGAGGCTCCTTAAGCTTGTTTTCCAGTTGTGTTCACTTTTTTCTTCAGTCTATTGAATTTTTATTTCAGCAGTCAATCTTTACTTTCCAGGATCTCTAGTTTTTTACTGATGAAAGTTTTCTTGTATCTTTCCTAAAGTAATACATTTATCTGCTTTTTCACTTGTTCCCGTCAATGTTTCCTTGCATAAATACCCTTTGTTGAGTCTGGCGTCTCTCTTTCATGGTGTTTCCTGGCTGTCTAGTGACTCTTGGTGTTGTGCTCGTCTCTGTATTTGGGATCCCACGGTAGCATCTACTCACTGCGGTGAGAGGAGGGAGTCAAGTGCTGCTGACCAGGATGGTCGTCTAGATAGTCTTCTGGGAGTGAGTTCTCGCCTCTCCTCCTGGCTTTCTAGAGGACTGACCTCTCTCTTTCACTCGAACCCCAGGACTCATAGCTCTCACCTGTAGGCAGATATGCCTGCAGCCGCGGCAGAGGAGGAGTGAGGAAGTACCGCGTGACCACCATAGACGGAGCTGTGAGGGATCAATCAGTCACCCTCCGTCCGCAGCTGGGTGCCGTCTCGCTCTCAGCGTCACCCACCTCTGGCGCTGCCCCCACCTTCTCTAAGTTTCCTGTCCACCCACTCCTGGTTGCTCTTCCTCTTTAGGAATTGCTCATAATATATCCCTTTTCCTCTTTTCTGTGTTGTCTACCTATTTATTTATCTATTGCCTATCTATTTATCATGCATTTATCTGTCTATCATCCAGCTATCTATCATCTATCCATCTCTGTTCTGGTTTCTATTACTTACAGTGAGAGGAAAAGGCTATGGCAGAATCTTAGTCTGCCATTTGACCTGAAACCCCTCACGTATTCTTCTTATATTTTCGGAAGAAAATATTGTAGAACAAATCCAAATTGTCACTTTTATGTATTCTAATAAATACACGCCCTCACGTACAGTTGTGTGACTCTTTATAAAATTTCATGAGCAAAATATTTCTTAAATTTGCATCCCATTCTCATGGAAAGATCTTCTTGTCAGCATTATGGAATATGGTCACTATGTTCCCTATAATAATCAGATCATCTCTAGCAGCTAATAACGGATACAGGTAATAAGTACATACTGAGAATGTGGGTAAGGAAAGAAGAAGGGGAAATAATTAACATTCATTGAGTGTCTGCCATGTTCCAGGAGCTCTTTTCATACTAACTGATTTAAGTTGCACCAACCCTCTGTAAGGTATAGACTGTTGTGTTTATTCACATTTTACAGATGAGGCATCTCTTGGTGGTGTGCTCATCTTAGTATTTGAGAATTCATGCTAGAATATAGGCCGTGTCTGTTCACTGCAGTGGGAGAAGGGAATGAGTCTGCTGCTGACCGGGATGCTTATCTAGGTAACCTTTGGAGAGAATTCTTGCCTTTCCTCCTAGCTTAGCAGGAGTCTGAAGGTAATCTTCCCACAGTCACAGATGAGGAAGGAACAGAGTCGAGATGTGAACCCCTGCTCCCAGCATATCATGTATCATGTATTATATTTGGCTCCAACAAGTTTCCTAAGAAAGTGAGATTTACTATATCATCCTCAGGTACTTTATTCCTCAGTTATAATTCCTATTCCATATTCTCAAGTTAAGAAATTTGTTAAGCTTTATTTTTTAAAAAAGGAATGCATACATACACATACACATATTCCAAATCTAATTACAAAATTTTATAGCATAGTTTTCAATATTTAATTGAAATTAATTTAATCAACTGAATTTGAAAATTCAGTTGATTAAAAAAAAAAATCTAAGGATTGTAAAACATAAGACAGACTAGATTGTGAGGTCCTGAAGGACAGTCATATTTATTGCTATATCCTCAACAGCTGACACTTCATAAATGCCAACCAGAATTGTTAAATAAATGAGCAAACTCCAGAATCTACACTCAGAACTGCAAACTGTTTCCAAGACGAGTCTGAGGAAGAGATTTCCTTCCATCTTTCCAATCAGCAAAATCAACATGCACACTGGGTACCATGGAAATGGAAACACACCCTCATGCAGGCTGCTACGGAGGAAGACAGAACCAATCAGGATAACCACGAGCGAACACTCTGCCTTCACAAGGGCTGACCCTCTGGGGGTGGGTGACTTCCACGACAAAGGCACATGGTAGTTAAAGACTAGGAAAATGTATGTTTCTCTTTCCTTAAATAGCATGTTTTAAAGTGAATTTCAAGAAACGTATTTTTTAAACAAATAGCACCTCCCTCACATTTTGCCAGACTCATAAAATGGATGTGTTTCCAGTTGGGATGGCCGATGACAGCAGCACCACCACATCTCCCAAACACACGCGCGGGCCTTCGAAGCCTTTATACCATCCGGCCCTCGGCGCTGCTCAGCTTTCTACGCTTCCGCAGGACACTAGCCAGAACCATCTCCGTAATCCAAATTTCAAAATGACTTAACGATCCCAAGAACAAACAAGAGTAGACCCACACCCTTGCACACAGGTCACCATGAACTTGAGGCCTGGGGACCAGCAGTGCGGCCTGTCCTCTACTTTGTCTATAAAAAGGCAGACTCGGATCCAACCCTTCCTTCTCATTTCGTTCACTCAGATGAACTCACCTTCAACCCCACAAGCAACCTCTCAACGCACTGGCAGCATTAAATGGTTTAAAATACACTTCAAACACATACTTCCTATGAGAAACACATATTTCTCTTATTTGTCAAAATCTGTCAGGGATATGAGAATGCGCTACCTCATTTATAGGTCTCATTCTTTAACAATCATACTTTAAATCTATTTTTCTTCCTCCAGGGGGTGTCCAAAGCCATTTAGCCATTTTGCTCCAATGTCCAGTCTTTCTTCAAAGGGGACACATCCTCTGTGTTCACAGTGGCTCCTTGTGAGGAGGGTTTACTGGTGGGCTGTGGGCAATCACTCTGAGACTTTCCCATAAATCACCTGTACCGAGTGCCTAACGCCAGCAAAGCTCACCTAGTAAATGAGGCTCAGTTTTTAAAACACGCATCCTCACGACACCTGTATGATTAGCAAGTTCTTACGTCAAAGATATTACTTATCTAAATTATTATGCTCTAGGGATTAGCATTTTCAAAATACAGCTCCGTTAAAGGGAACGCTGGTGACAAAGAAAGAATATAAACATAATACAATGAAGCATATTATGCTTCTATCTTTATGGAAATATGAAGTATAAGTTAGTTTTAACTGAGATTTAAAATATGTTAAATACTTATTAACATGAAGCAGAAATTAAATATCAATTTTTTTTTTTTTTTTGCGGTACGCGGGCCTCTCACTGTTGTGGCCTCTCCCGTTGCGGAGCACAGGCTGCGGACGCGCAGGCTCAGTGGCCATGGCTCACGGGCCCAGCCGCTCCGCGGCACGTGGGATCTTCCCGGACCGGGGCACGAACCCGTGTCCCCTGCATCCGCAGGCGGACTCTCAACCACTGCACCACCAGGGAAGCCCTAAATATCAATTTCTTAAGAAATATGAAAATAGGATAATTCCTTCATTAAAATGTTAATATCACCAAATAATTCAATTTAAAAAAAGACGATATCATGTCTTCAAGAGAGATATTCTCCTTAT
This sequence comes from Kogia breviceps, assembly GCF_026419965.1. NCBI lineage: Eukaryota > Metazoa > Chordata > Mammalia > Artiodactyla > Physeteridae > Kogia > Kogia breviceps. The sequence continues at coordinate 88,275,333 of NC_081323.1, forward strand.
TATTTGTGGTAGATAGTATCTTTGTCTGCTTTTAACAAGCTTTAAATGCATTTTAATAAAATGATAATTTTCACTCTAACAAGTGAAAATTCCAAGATGTATAATTTTGAATTATAATCATGCACATGTGGGATTTTTTTCAGTGAGTCCATCAGATTTGGTCAAGAACTCATACACTTTTTAGAAATTAGAAAAGATGTCTTGTTCTTATTAATAATAAAATGTGATAATCAATTAAGACAATAATATAATAAGTGTCACTTTACTTAATTAATTATTAAATGAAGCAATAGGGACTTCCCTGGTGGCGCAGTGGTTAAGAATCCTCCTGCCAATGCAGGGGACACGGGTTCGAGCTCTGGTCCGGGAAGATCCCCCATGCTGTGGAGCAACAAAGCCCGTGAGCCACAACTACTGAGCCACAACTACTGAAGCCCGTGCGCCTACAGCCCGTGCTCCTCAACAAGAGAAGCCACCGCAATGAGAAGCCCGCGCACCGCAACGAAGAGTAGCCCCCGCTCGCCGCAACTAGAGGAAGCCCGCGCGCAGCAACAAAGACCCAACACAGCCAAAACCAACTAAGTAAATAAATTTATAAAAAATAAAAAATAAAATAAATAAGGCAACAATAATTAAATCACCATAATAGTTAAAATAAGTATCGCCATACAACATGCCAGGCACTCTTATACATACTTCACATGTATTTATTTAATACTTAAAAGGTTCCTGCGAGGTAGGTGTCATTGCTGCTTCCTTTAGAGCAGGGGGGACTCAGGGGCTGGCTCGGGGCCGCCCCAGCCGTCGGTGCAGCCAGACTCCAAGGCAGATGGCCCGTGCCCGGGCTGGCACTCCTCACTCCGCAAGTGCCACCTCTCCTAACTGGCTTTTGTCACAGGACAGCAACACACATATGCGGAAGGACGTGCCTCCATATTTTAACCTGCTAGACAACATCGCAGAAATTCTACTCCGCCTCCAGGCCCCTGTCAACCTGTGAATTAAATACACATTATCGCTCCAAACGTCTGAATTCTCCCTCTACTAAAGCTAATATGTCGCCATGGTGCCAAGCGCCGCATTCACAGCTAAAGTCTGTCGGCTTTTCTATTATATGCTCCCTATTTTTAAAATAAATCTTTTAAAAAAGATTTATTTATGCTATTTGAAAGTTACTTAGATCAGCACAATAACAAGAAAAGGAAAGAAACAAATGATCCCGCTACGCAAAGGGCTGTGAGTTGTAATACAGGTAATGGCCGCTATCAGAACATTCCTATCTATTATCAAAATGTGCCGCCCTGTCAGAATCGTCCATCAACACGAATTCTGCATCCTGCTTTACACTGAAATTCACTGGTCAGCCTAAGATTCAAAAGATCTTCCAAATTCATATTTCCTTGTGATATTCTCTGAAGTCAAAATTTACTCTCGGGCTTCCCTGGTGGCGCAGCGGTCGGGAGTCCGCCTGCCGATGCAGGGGACGCGGGTTCGTGCCCCGGTCCGGGAGGATCCCACGTGCCGCGGAGCGGCTGGGCCCGTGAGCCGTGGCCGCTGAGCCTGCACGTCCGGAGCCTGTGCTCCGCAACGGGAGAGGCCACAGCGGTGAGAGGCCCGCGTACCGCAAAAAAAAAAAAAAAAAAAAAAAAAAATTTACTCTCAATAAATGAATATAATATCAAACTAAACAAAACAAATTTTCCGGGCTTCCCTGGTGGCGCAGTGGTTGAGAATCCGCCTGCCGATGCAGGAGACACGGGTTCGTGCCCTGGTCCGGGAAGATCCCACATGCCGCGGAGCAACTAAGCCCGTGAGCCATGGCCGCTGAGCCTGTGCGTCCGGAGCCTGTGCTCCGCAACGGGAGAGGCCACAACAGTGAGAGGCCCGCATACCGCAAAAAAAAAAAAAAAAAAAAAAAAAAAAAAAAAAAAAAAAACAAATTTTCCTCAAAAATGCTCTTTCTAAAGACTAAGAAGCCAATTTCCTACAAGTATCCAAGAAGTTTAATTTCTCAGCATCTGAAACTCTGGGTTCCGCTCCCAGCTCTGTAGCAGGCATTGTGCTTGGCCTGAGGATACAGGGTCAGAGGCAGGCGCTATCTGGAAGGGGCTCGAAACCTCTGCCGGTGAGGCGGAAGCACCGGCAGCGTGAGGCGGAAGCACCGGCAGCGTGAGCCCGGCACCAGGGCAGAGGCGCCCAAAGCCGCGGGGACCCGATACGGCTCCGGAAAACCAGCCTGCAGACGCACAGGCAGCAGTAAGGGGCGTGAGGGCGCCCCGGGCGGGGGTCTGTCCAGATTAGGACAGCGGGGGAACGGTGCGGGGAGAGGCTGGGGTGGGAAACTGAAACTCTAAACATAGGCTGGGGCGGGTGTGAAATGTCTTCAACAGGAGGCCAAGCGGCGAGGATTCTAAGTTCTGAAGGGCAGTGGCCCGTTCTAGCAGGAGGACTCCACTGCCATTACTGAAAGTCCCCGGGGTGGGGAGGTGGTGGCTCAGGTGGCTGCCAGGGGCTGCAGAGGAGACCCCTGCAGCGGACCTGAGGGGGCCTGTGCGCTGCGGAAGGGGCACCGAAGGAGGGCTGCTCTGAGCGCGCAGGGTAAGGGATCCATCTCCAGACCCTTAATTTGCACGCACGCTCTTCCCTATAGCACTGTCTCCCCGAGACGTCGCCCTGCCCCGCCTTCCCTTTCCCAACCCGCCTTCTCCTGCTCTAGACAAGAACGGCATACCTCTCACCACGCTGAATCTCAAGGGCTTTCCACACCGGATAAAACCCTTCTGGTGTCAAAATGAAAACACAGTTTGAGTTCATTTCATCAGGGCAGCAAAACATAAATGCCCCTGAATCCGTCTCATTGAGATGCGTTTCCAATTAAATAATCTTAATAGTCATAATCCAATAATCCAACCATAATAATAACTCAATACAGAATTAGTTTTGTTTTGTTTTTTTTTTTTGCGGTACGCGGGCCTCTCACTGCTGTGGCCTCTCCCGCTGCGGAGCACAGGCTCCGGACGCGCAGGCGCAGCGGCCACGGCTCACGGGCCCAGTCGCTCCGCGGCACGTGGGATCCTCCCGGACCGGGGCACGAACCCGCGTCCCCTGCATCGGCAGGCGGACTCTCAACCACTGCGCCACCAGGGGAGCCCAGAATTAGTTTTTTTAACAAAGTTTACGGTCACTGGAAATAAAAGTTTCATGTGCGATTTACAAATGTGTGCATGCGTGTTTGTGTGCATGTGTGTACACACGTGTGCACATGTATGGATGACTATATGTATCTATGTTGCAGGAAAGTATGACAGGGTAACCATGAAAACTTTTGAAGCATAAAAGAATATTACATTAGGGTAAAATTCTGTGTGTGTGTGTGTGTGTGTGTGTGTGTGTGTGTGTGTGTGTGGTGGCAGGGAGGGGCAGGGAAACGGAATTCAAAAATGTCCCGGCGCTACCTCCAAATAGCGAAGAAAATATTTTTCACATACTTTTGAAACAGACGACAATATTAAATCACTATGGTATTTATATAATCAAGTGGGCCCATTCAGAAGAATGATGTAACAATTCTATTTTTAAAGTCAGTGTTTACAATAGATATTTCTTGAAACTGTTTACACTTATGAAAGTTCTAATATCTTTTAAAAAAGTATTCAAGGAGGCACCCAGCTTTCTAAACTTCTTTCCATAGGAAGAGTAGCAAAAGCCTCTGCTGAGTCCCATCCAGGTGAGCTGACCGGGGCGTGGTAGCGGCAGGAGACCTGAGAGGCCCCCGAGGGGGAAAGGAGAGCAGAGGGGGACTCCAGGCTCTGCAGAAGCCGGCCCCGGGAAGCGGGGGCATTTCAGGCTTGAACAGAAGCAGGCAGGCCCTTCTGAACAGGAGGGAGGCGAGCTAAGAGCAAGTCAACAGACACCGATCTGGAGGAATCTATGGAGTGGTCGCTGGCTTCCTTTCCCTCAAAGAGTCAGCAGTGTGTGGAGAGTGAGGCACGCAGGGAGCTGGGGCTCGGGGAGAGCCGACCGCGTGAAAACATCAGCCGCGATCCAAGACGAATACGTTACGTAATTGTCCGAAACGACCTATCAGTAGGTAATCAAATTCCTTCAACAAACGTCCTTCTCTTTTTAAAATCAGAGGGCAGAATTCCCTGAGCACATTTAGAATTCACACCTTATACTCTACTTACTTGATGCAATAAACATAATTTACAGGAAATCTTTACTGAGATCCCTTTAAACGGTATATTAACTGCACACCCTAAGGGCTGTGCCAGTGCACATTTCGTTTCCTCCGTGTGTGGGTGAACGCACGCACACACGTGTGGCTGGGTGTGTGTCCCCCGTGAGCCCTTTTATTATTCAGTTCATGGAAATAAAGGGTCATTTATCAGCAACCTAAACCTACCGTTAAGAACATTTCTGGGGCTTGCTTTCCTCCTGCTACGTGCAAGTTACCTTCATTTACTTCAAACAGAAATACATACGTGTTATCAAGAAATGCAAATGCAACCTTCTTCAAGTAATTGGGAATATGGTCTAAAATTATTAAATTGGATTTCCGTAAAGTTGTATATAGGGGAGCATGTCAAATAAGATATCATTTCCACTGAACTTATTCCAGAAACCACAGCTTCAGTTTGTTCATACTGGTGATCTGGTCACTTTCTAAACATAGCCAGTAATTTTACCTATTCACTCAAATATGTCATTTTACTTTTATTATTTTGGGACTCGCACAGCAAGCAGCCTGTTCAGTGTTGAATATATATTCACTGCAAATGGAATTTCTTTTTAATTGACTAGTCTGCACTTGTAAAAAAAAAGTTTAAAAAGAAAACATTGTGCACGGAGAGAATGGCATCGGAGTGCTGAAGGAGGCCCGTTGCCTAGGGGCCACTGAGTCAACAGCTACATTCCTGTCGGGCAACTTTGTGGCCTGTTTTCCGCACAAGCAAATTTCAGGCCATCTGACCGGCCCCAGAGCTCGAGCTTCCCTCCATTCTTTTGAAGGGTCTGGCCAACAACTTACCGTCTCAGATGACGTTTTCACGCTCGTGCATCCTCCAGCCCGAAGCAGCTGTGCCCCCCAGCTGCCCCCCGCACTGTCGCCAGCTGGGCACACCCACGAGAACTCGACGGGCCTTCTCTCGTGCCATCCCCCGGCTCTCGGACTTCCCTCCTCTGAAGCTGCACTGGCAGCTGCCCTGCATCCCCGGCCAGGCCGCTAAGCCCAGGTATTCATTCTCTGCATCTTGTGTGACAGCAGATGTTCTGCTGAAACACACATTCTGGCTAATGAGGTATTATGTTAAGAGCCCTTTTCTTGAGGGGAAAAAAAGCACACTTATTTGTTGAGTAATAATTGGATTCATTCAGGAGGTGTTAACTCTTCATGGATTTTGGACACACAATTGCATATTTTAGACGAATTAAGGCTCTCGTTTAATCAGACCAAATCAGAAACACGGTAGGTAAGTAGGTTTGGCTTTTGTCTCTAAGGCTTTAGACAGACAGCGATGTCCTATGTGTGGGACTCATGCTGTGGAGCTGCTGTCGGCATTAGGTGGTCTTTCAAAAGTGATTCCCGCCAAATTCTTCACTGTTGAAATTATAGTTTGGAGAAGCGGAGTCTTCTGTGGTTTGGTGAAATTTGGGTTCACGGTGTTCTGCTGCAAAAGACCGTCAGCGCAGGAAGCCGGGTATCTGCGGAAGACCAGCAAAGGTGGAGACGCCAAGCTTCAGTGTCCCGAGGGCCGGGCCAGCAGGTGCGAGGCTCCTGAGGTCTAGGACCCGACACCGCACGGGCTCCCCTCCTCCCCTCACCTCCTCCCCCTCTGTTTGAGGAGCTCCCCCTTTCCCTAGGGCAGTACCAGTTAGAGTCTTGATTGGCATTCTACATCGAACTAAGAAAATGGTTAATCAGCATAATTCTTACATAAACCTTTGTGGATATTCCTCCCGTATCTATTCTATGATAAAGTTCACTTCGTTTTGTTGGGCTCGTAAAACAAAAGTCGAGAGTTCACCGGGCTCAAACGCCTCCTCGTTCATCGAGAGGTGCACAGACTGACGTCCTCAGGCCGCAGGCCAGCTTCATAATAAGGCCTTTGTGGTATAACAATGTCTGAGTGCCTGTGATCATCTTGTTTCAGTTCTAAAAGAAACTAATTAATTTTCATCAAAAGCATTACGAATAAAAAACTCGGAGGTGCTGAAGAATGAATTAAAACTAATGAAGGAATATCACCAATTGAAAACAGGTTGATTTGAGTTAATTCGGAGAAGAAGGAGCCAAGTTCTGTTTCGCACAGTTTTAACAATGTCTTCTCCACAATAAGAGCTCCTTTTTAAAACACTAGCTAGAGAGACAACGCGAATCGATCCTATCCCGTCTGCAAGCAGAAGGCAGGCAGCTGCAAGCCGGAGCGTTCCACTCGGTCCAGGACGCAAAGCAAGATGAGCCCACGCTCTGCAGAATTCTGAAGTCAACAGGAAGTGCAGGAAAGTGGTTCAGTCCTCCCTCGTGGGTTGGCCCCGCGGGGGCCCCACACTAAGCGCCCAGAAGCCGAGCGCCGGGACGGCCCGGCCGCACGAGTCCCTCCACTGTCGAGCGCCGCAGGCTGCTCCCGGTTGGACCCCGGCTTTCCGAGGTCCCCAGCGACCGACGAGGGGTTCACGCGGGCGCTCAGTGCGTCCTCCCCCCGCAGGTATGCGAGCCGGGCCACCTCTGCTCCCCTCGCTGGCCTGCGCTCTCCTGGGTTGGGCCTCCGCAGAGACCGCGGTAGTTTCTCGGCTGGACCTGTGGCGGCACCGCGTTCTCTCCGCCACGCAGACTCAGACGCCCCGTCTGAGCCAGGGTTACGGGCTGTCAGGGGGTCGGTTCCAAGGACGCAGGGAGAGGAAGACAGGGGTGCGTTGCCCACCCTTGGCCGGCACGTCAGCCGGGCCGGGTGGCCGGTCTGCTGGGGTAGCCGAGCCCTCCCCCCAAGTGGTTAGAGGACCTTCCCCGCCTGTTACATACAATACGCGCACTCGGGCCCGTGGCAGCACAGGTGCCCACGGGCTTGTGGCCACAGGTGAGGCGTGTGACCCCAGTTTCAGCAGCAGGTCTCCCACTAAGCTGCGCCTGCGGAGTCTTCACAAACCCCCAGCCGGCCCCCTGAATTCACTGCGGGCGCACGGCTACCGAGGCCCGTGTGCATTCTCCCCGGCGCGGCCCTTCGCCAGCTGAGGATCCGAATCACCCGGGGGGCCGGCCGGACCACGGGCTCACGGACCCCACGCCCAGGGGCGCCGGTCGGTAGCCAGCGTGAGGACTCCGAGGCTCTGAGCGTCCAACGGGTGCCCAGGGGATGCCGAAGCCGCTGGCTCGCTTTGAGCGGCTTTGCTCCAGAGCCCCTGCAGAGCGCCCCTCGCTACCTCTGCTGGCCAACAGCGGCAGCAACTGGGCACCCGTCAGGAATCTTGGTTTCCTCAAACTGTGCTGCGCATCTGAGTCACCAAGTATCTCGTTAAGACGCGGAGTCTGACAACGGACCGAGGACCGCACTGCAAGTCTGGCCCGGTCACCTGCGGCCGTGGCTACACACTCACGTCATCCGGTGCCTTAAAAAAAGTCCTCAGCCAGCCCGGGTGATTTTCATGGGCATCTAGGGTTAAGAAACAGTGTCACACACTTAAAATATTTCTGTTCTACGTTGTTACTTTTCCTATGACTATGTGAAGCATATCGGCCCGGCCCTTTCCCGAGTTCCACGCTACCTGTCCTCTGCCAGTGGACCTCCCGTTTCCCCCTGTCCCACAGGCACCCTTCGTAGGGCAGCCAGGGTTCCTCATCTCCACCCCTCCGCCACCTCCTTCCCTGTTTCAACTTTCATTTCCAAACTAAGCGCAGACCTCTCATTGCCGCTTTCACTGCACGTGGGCTTTACATATTTTTGCCCATATCAACCATAAAAGAATTTTGAAAAACCATACCCCCTTCACATATTTTAAGTTTACACTTAAATAGGTAAATTTTATTTCTAGTGTATTTTATAAGTTTATTTATTTATTTTTGGCTGCGTTGCTGTGCACTGGCTTTTCTCTAGTTGCAGCGAGCGGGGGCGACTCTTCGTTGCGGTGCGCGGGCTTCTCATTGCGGTGGCTTCTCTTGTTGAGGAGCAGGGGCTCTAGGCGTGCGCGTTCAGTACTGGCGGTGCACGGGCTTCGTTGCTCCGTGGCACGTGGGAGCTTCCCGGACCGGGGCTCGAACCCGTGTCTCCTGAGGAGTCTAGCCCTCTAGTGTATTTTAAACAAAACTTCAGATCACTATTTTCAATGAATCTAAAGAGACCTAGATTCTACTGTGAAATGATACCTACCGTCATTCATTTAAAAATCTCCTTTTTTTTTTTTTTTTTTTTTGTGGTATGCGGGCCTCTCACTGCTGTGGCCTCTCCCGTTGCGGAGCACAGGCTCCGGACGCGCAGGCCTAGCGGCCATGGCTCACGGGCTTAGTTGCTCCGCGGCATGTGGGATCTTCCCGGACCAGGGCACGAACCCGTGACCCCTGCATCGGCAGGCGGATTCTCAACCACTGCGCCACCAGGGAAGCCCTAAAAATCTCCTTTTAATACCTAGAAATTTTACATCCTTCAATCCATGGCAGAATTGTTTTTCACTGTAATATGTATTAGTTTGAAAGTCTTTTATCACTGTACCACACTTCTCTACGTAAGAAAGGATAGCTATTTCATTTTTTTCAAATTCCTGTGATCCTAAAACTCTAAGTGTTAAAAGAAATTTCTGAGTTGGTTATCCATTCTAATTATTATTAATACTTAATAATCAAGCCAATATACATCATTACAAATTTTGAAAAATATTGAATATAAAAAGTAAAATTCTACTGGAAATGCATCTCAATGAGGTGAATGAGAGTGTTGTCTTTTTAATTAGTTCCTGTATTCATGGCTGAAGAGTACTTGTAGCTAAAATGAGAACGTGTTCAGCGTCCATTTTGCTTCTATTTTTTGTCTCTGTAAATGTATGTGTGCACTGAGAAAACTTATTTTCATAAATAAGCAGGTGGGAATGGAAGCTTTTTCGTGACAATGTCCGTCACCTCTTTGACATTTTGCTCCTATGGCTCTGCCCAAGGTCACACAGTAATTTATCATCAAACATTACTTTTAATGATCTACCGGCTGACAACTTGATGAGGTCCTCCCCCCATTTTGTTGAAAGTTACGAACTGTAAGCCGCCTGCCTTGCGGGAGGATTTCTTACCCAGTCGTTGAAGCCATCCACTTTCTCAGCACTGACCGCAGTGTTTGAAACGATCCTTTGTGTGGCAGGCGGAGGGCCTGGCAGTCCAGAGCAATGCGCCAAAGAAAGGTTATTGGCATTTGGTGGGAGGGATGCTTTCCTTTTGCACGGTGGGAGAAAAGCAATTGAGAAAGGAAGGTGAAGGGTCTGCCCCTCTACTGCGGACTCTGGGAGACAGACAGCACACGTGTGAGTTTGGGGGTGGAAACTGATTCCCGGAAAAGCATCCAGCTCTGAGGGTCCCTGGGGTAAGTGAACCCTGATCTGAAGGTCCGGGATCTAGATTAACCCCATCAGTTAGTGGTGAGCAGAGGGGCCGTGCCTTTGCCCAAACGAGTGCCTGCAGGGACGAGGCGGCCAGGCAGCAGAAACGACTTCACTGAGCGCTGGGAGCCGCCCTCCAACTCCTCCGTCTACCTTTCGTTCACTTCGTCTCGGTAGAGACTGGGCAGAGCAAAAGGCTCCTCTGCTATAAGAAAGAGAACAGGGCAAACGCTATGAGAGATGGCGCCCGGCTGGCGCCCTTGCTGGGGCCACGGTCCGGGACAGTGGGGACACCGGCCAGATGAGCGAGAGGCACCCAGGGCGCGAGCCGCAGCTCATGGGCTCGGCTCCCCGCTGTCCCGGGGGCGGCGTGCGGCCCGCGCCACCGGCTCTCCGGCGCTCGCACGGAACCTCCTGGCTCCCGAAAGGTTGCTCACGTTTCCTGAGCAGCCCTATCTGGGCCTCCGCTAGGGCAGAGGCTTGTTCTTGTCTTGGAAGTTGGTATATTCAGTCTGTGAGCAGAGCAGCGTCTGCTGACGGCACACACTGCTGTTCCCCTCAGGGCGGCCTCCTCCCCAGCCCTTCAGCCGTCTAAGTCTTACTCAACATGCAGGTCTCAGCTCAGCATCAGACCCCCAGGAAAAACCTTTCCCCTCCGCTCCACCCCCCCACGTGGCTGGGGGCCCCACCCTGCAGTTCCCGTAGTGACCTGTGCTTCTCTCTGTCATGGCTCACATGCTTGTTTTAATCATTGATTTAACGAGACGACCCTCTCACCCTTGGCTTCCCTAACCGTCCATTGCCCAGCACCAGGCTCGGTGCAGAAGAGATACTCCGTAAATCACCGCGGAATGGCCGCTAGCATCTGCCGCGTACACCACGCAGGCCTTGCACTGAGCGTGTCCTTCGGGCACCATTACTATAGATGATCATAGACCCTGGAGACGTGCGGTGCGGCTGCCCCAAAGGAGTGACCGACCGATCACGTTTGCCGAAGGAAACTCGCCCCCTGTGAACTGCTGCACAGCCACACACCTTCGGTAACTGAACCTCAGGCCTGTACCCCTCTCACACGAACAAGGGGGCCTGGAGTCCAAGTCTTACTGGTCATGAGCGGCCCTCAGCGCTTCTAGACAAGTCCAGGAGCACGCAGAGATCAAAGATGGGCCATGCGGTAGTTTCAACGGGAGTTCTTCTCCTACACAGAGCGTCAGGCGTTCGTACAGAACCGCCCTGTTTAATACGGCCTCTGGACACACGGGGCACTAAAATTGAAATACATTGAAATGAATAAAATTAAAAAGCCACCTCCTCGAGCGCACTAGTCACCCTGCAGGTACTCAGCAGCCCCACGCAGCCTCTGGCCACCACCCTGTGCAGTTCAAGTAGAGAAGGTCCCCATCGTCACACAAACTCCGACCGGCTCCCAGCTCCCAGCGCAAATGCTCCCAGCTCAGCAGCTCACGCGGAAGAACCAACGTAAGATTCGGAAACATCTCTCTCCAAAGAAGAGGGCTGTCGACGCAAACACCCAAGTTACCTCAGAACGCAGAACCTTCACCTCGCCTCGAAAACACCTGCCCCTCACCTAGCTCTAAATCGGCAAGAATTGAACATTCCACAATGAATGTTTTCCCAAAACAAAGGTCAGTGGGCTCCGCAGGAAGACGAGAGCCTCTGCCTCGGAGGATGGGCTCAACTAAACAAACTGTTCAAACTGGGGAGGTGGCCGATCCGTCAAATAGTTTTTGAAGCCAGAAAAGTTCCTCCCCACTTTTAAATACCGGCTCACGTGTGTTTAAGGCATTGCGCAGGCTAAAGGCAACACCGTCAAGGAGTCAACATACCCCAATGGCTAGTTTGGACTTCTGATCTAGAGTAATACCCTAGGAAAAAAGCCACAAGAGGAAGAAGGAATGGGGAGTTGTTATGGACTGAACTGTGTCCCCCTAAAATCCATATGTGGAAGCCCTAACCCCCTTGTGGCTGGATTTGTAGACAGAGCCTCTAAGGAGGTAATTAAGGTACAACGAGGTAATAAGGTTGGGCCCCAGTTTGATAGGACTGGTGTTCTTATTAGAGAAGGAAAAAACGCCAGCCATCTCTCCATCCCTCGCTCTCTCTACCCTCCTCCCTTTCCCCCTCTCCCCATGGGTGCCCAGAGGACACAGAGAACACGGCCCTTTGCAAGCAGGGAGAGAAGTCTCACCAGAAAGCAACCCTCTGGCACCTGGCTCTTGGAGTTCCAGCCTCCAGAACTATAAGAAAATAAAAGTTATTGGGCTTCCCTAGTGGTGCAGTGGCTAAGAATCTGCCTGCCAATGCAGGGGCACGGGTTCGAGCCCTCGTCCAGAAAGATCCCACATGCCGCGGGGCAAGTAAGCCAGCGCGCCACAACTACTGAGCCTGTGATCTAGAGTCCGCAAGCCACAACTACTGAAGCCCACGTGCCTAGAGCCCGTGCTCCACAACAAAGAGAAGCCACTGCAATGAGAAGCCCACGCACCGCAACAAAGAGTAGCCCCCTCTCGCCGCAACGAGAGAAAGCCCGCGCGCAGCAACGAAGACCCGACGCAGCCAAAAATAAATAAATAAAATTTTTTTTAAAGTTATTTAAGCTGCCTTGTCTGTGGTATCTTGTTATGGCAGCCGAGCTAATACAAGAGTCTTAACTTATATATCTAAGTTACTTTATGTATACGTATATGTTATGTATATAACTTATACATAAATTGTGAGGAGATCAATTTCTACAAATCACATATTGAATGGCTTAGAGATGAAGAACTTATTTTAACAGTCCATTTGTAAAGCAACTCATTTTTTAAATTACCGTCTGACATATGGGGCTTGCAGAACACGAGCGCTGCATTATTTCACACGGCTCAGTCACTTTTGCCTGCAGAAGGGCCCCACTCATGAGAATAATGATGCCTACGGCTTGAAGGTTATAATTCCACTGACTTGTTCTGTTTATTTCTGACATCATCCCTCTCTTGAAAATTTTCCATATTTTCTCTATAAAAGCCCACACTAATAGTTATATAAATAAGAACCATTGTGAACTCCTTTCAAAAAAGTGTTGCTTCAGGGACTTCCCTGGTGGTGCAGTGGTTAAGAATCCGCCGGCCAATGCAGGGGACACGGTCCGGGAAGATCCCACGTGCCGCGGAGCAACTGAGCCCGTGAGCCACAACTACTGAGCCTGTGCTCTAGAGCCCGTGAGCCGCAACTACTGAGCCTGCGCTCTAGAGCCCGTGAGCCACAACTACTGAGCCCGCGTCCTGCAACTACTGGAGCCCGTGCTCCGCAACAAGAGAAGCCACCACAGTGAGAAGCCCGTGCACCCCAACGAAGAGTAGCCCCCGCTCACAACTAGAGAAAGCCCGCGCGCGGCAACAAAAACCCAATGCAGCCAAAAATAAATTAATTTAAAAAATTATTTTTTAAAAAAAGTGTTGTTTCAACACACATTTTGCATATATTAACTTTATCCTTACCAACGCTATTTTGATAGCAGGCAAAGGATGAGAAATGGAAGTGGCAGAAACTCAGGACAAGGGAAAACATCCACTCCCCGACGTCCCCATATGAAAAGTGCTTTTGCTTGTCTTCTCCCACCAAAGCTCCGATGGCAGAAACCAGCCTGCCGTGACCATCAGTATATTCTCAATGGCCAGCACAGTGCTGGCACTTACCAAGTGCTCAATAAGTATATGCTGAGTGAGGGCAATAATGGATGATGGATGGATGAACGTTCTGGAAGAACGTTCCTTTGACTTCTAGGGTCTTCGTGTCTCATTTTTGTTCCAAAATGTATACCCCCCCCCCCAATTAAAAAAAAATCAGATTTCCTTTCTGGTATTTTGTTCTGGTAAGAATCCGGGACTCAGCACACGTTTTGGGATAGGGGAGAGCTGGGAACACAGAAAGGCAGCGAGATAACTTTGCATGGAATTGAGGTGAAGAACCTGCCTTGGGGTGGGGGGTACAAGGACACAGGCTGATTTAATTTCCAAGGGAAAATGTCCAGCAACACCACAGATCCTGTTCTCAGGGCCCGACGTCCCGATCACCGGGTCAGACGGGCAAGCTTGGTCCCGTCACCAGGAGCTGCACAATCTCTTGGATGAGGGAGAGACAGACACAGAGGGAAGCCGGAGACCAGCGAACCAAAGTCACTAAACAGAAAAAAGTCAGTAACTGAAGAGAGGCACAGGGGCGTGTCTTCCATTTTAGGGCATCTTTACTAAATCAGGCAAAGAAGTTAAAAAATTAGAAGCGAATCAGGATTTTAGAGTCACAGTGGACTTAAAATGATTCATCCAACTTCCCACTTGGCAAGGACTGAGCACTGAGAAATGTCTGGAGAGAACATTTGACCAAAGGTGATACTTAAAGTCACAGGATCAATGAGTCCTCCAAGGAGAAGTAAACAGCAGAAAAACAAATAAAACATTGCATCCACGGACTAGACAATGGAGAGTCCTCACATGTGGGGGAGAGGAGAACCGAAAAGAGCTGGAAACAGCCAAAGAAAAGGAGCTGGAGGGGGAACAAGAACACAGGCAGTGAGAAGGTACCTGAGAAGCCAAAGATGGGGAGAGGTCAAGAAAAGGAGAGGACAAATAGTGGTCCATCACACAGGGCCGAGAATGACGGCGGGGTAGAGAGCAATGCGTTTGGTTCCCAATTGCTTCATGCATCCGCTGAATGAGTCTTTAAGGAGTCCCTATTACTTTTCACGTCTTCTTCTAGCTGCGTGGGAAAACAGACACAACTGCCTGGCCTCGCGGAACTTCCGTTCCGGTGGAGATAAGACAGTACACATAGAGAGGTGAGGGTGTAGGAGACGCCGACTTGCTGGGCGACGCTCAAAGCGGAGACCAGGGGACCAGACAACGGGACAGAAGTTACAATGGTCCCTCAGTCACACTGAGCGCCGTCCCACCCCAAAGCTCCTCTTCTTAAGTATCTCACTGGTGCCACATCTCCGCATACGTGAAAGGGAAGGTGAAAGTTCCGCTCACGATGCTCTTCTGACCTCGGAAGCAAAACTGATTGCTCCCTTTTGCCGGTGCTTCCAGATTTTCCACCGAAGTCCGTTTCACCTGGCATTTAACCCGCTGTATTCTTGTCATTTGTTCGTGGATCTGCCCCTCCTCAAGAAAAAGCACGCTCAGGAAAGGCAAGAACCTTGTGTCTTACTCATTTAGCTTCCTCAGTGTCAAGCACAATGCCTAGTAGATATGAGATGCTCAGTGTTTCTGAACAAAATACCAGGAAGGAAATCTGAATTTTTTTAAATGGGGGGGGTTATGCATTTTGGAACAAAAATGAGACACGAAGACCCTAGAAGTCAAAGGAAACGCCCCTGCAGCACTTGTGACTGCTGTTCCTCAGATGTACAGGGATGAACACAGAAATTGTGTAGGGGTGACCCCAGAGCAGCAAAGTGTGCAAGCTGTTCCCATACGGCTGATAAGGCTACTTTTCTAGGCATCCTCGAGTGTTCTTCCAGGCTCTGTAGGGTGACGTTCAAAATGCTTAACGACCACCATGCCCACATGGTAGCGGTCCAACCAATGAACACAGAAGCCAGTGCGGGCACAACGGTCTCACATCCGGTCCTTCAGGTGCGGACTTCAGAGGTGGATACAGCCCAGCTAATCGCAATGCTAGTACCGAGTTCAGGGAAGCAGAACTGCTGCCTTGATTTTCATTAAGAACACGCTTCCTGTCATAATTTTTTTAAACGTTGTAACTCAAGTGAACAAAGAAATGAAAGGCTCTAGATATTTCCTATTCATTTTATATTTCTTTATGATAGTAATATTTTTGCATAATTTTTTTCTGAGGCCATTTTCTCTATTCCGTTTGGTCTTCCTGAGTAGACCAAAGGCATGTGAAACCCCTGAAACTCTCTTAAATGAGCTAATAACCAAAGGTCAACCTCTCTGTATGGTTTTTATACATAAATCATTCTGATTCATCAGTGTGCTTCCCAAAGTCTTAAGGAATGGAAAGGCAGAGGCTGAATTCTGGAGCATATTTGTGCTGGAACCTTCCCAAATGAGAGCAAATCTTCGCGTGCCTCAGCCCTGTCTGAATTAATATAGCCATGGGGTGACACACTGACAGGGAGATATACTAGCGTGGGCAACAACCTTTCAAGGAAGGTGAAGGGAGAAGCCTAGCGTGGGACACTTCATACCAGATGGGATGCAGCTCTACAAACTCCATTATCAGTAAAACAGGCGAAGCAAACAAACAAGCAACCCACTCGCTCCACGGGGTCAGCTGGATGGGCTGCCAGCACTGACATTTCTTTTCAAGTTCTAACTCCTACTCCTAAGTCCAAGTTGGGGACCAAAATGAAAAAACAGTCATTCTTTCAAGTCTTTCACTAGAGTTTTTGTACTTCTGGGTTTGTGCTTCTATCTTGTTCCCTCACACAGTACAGCCTTCAGACCTGCCAGGGGGTCATTCATGTCTATAACTAAGGTGAACCAGAAAATCCCCAGCTCGCTTTTTTATGATTTTGTAAAACTATGCAAATTAATAGTCCTCAGAATCCGCCTTGAGAAGCTACACTTGCCAGATATTCCTGGGCCAACGGCAAGCTACACTGACAATCAGAACTAACGTTTCTTACACTCTCCGACGACCTGCTTTGCCACATGTAGAGCTACACTAGGCTCTGAGAGTGGGAACTGATTTTGTGCCAAGGGAGGATATTTCTGAGGATCATAAAAGGTAAGAGGGTATAGGCAGAATAATTACCTGCACTAACAGAGACTCACAGGCAGAGACCATTACTAAGAACTCACTAATCAGAACACAGAAAGAGTCTACATCTTAAGATAAATTCCTGGCTTCTATTATCTCTGATATAAATTCCATCTATTTTTTAACATCTTTATTGGAGTATGATTGCTTTACAATGGTGTGTTAGTTTCTGCTGTGTAACAAAGTGAATCAGCTATACATATACATACATCCCCATATCTCCTCCCTCTTGCGTCTCCTTCCCACCCTCCCTATCCCACCCTCTACATCTCAGAATCAAAGTATTCTCGGAAAAGTGGGGAATCCAGCACTTTGGATCTGGTAATGGTCTTCACAGGAGCTAAGTGGCCTTTCACTTTAACAATACTTTACCCAATTTTCTTAAGGCTTGATTTAATTTTCTCAGCTACTGTGCAAAGATCTACAATCTTACTTACCTGCTGCAATTGCCTTCTATTAAGAGCCAAAAGAACATCATTTATTGTGATCAGTAATAAAACATTGTGACTAAGTGGTAGAGGTAGATCTGAGCTGTTATCAGAAGGTGACCAAACGCCAGGCTGCATACACAGAGCAGCAACCGGATTAAGGACTTTGAACATGATTTTTAAAAGTGAAAACAATTCTGCAATAGAAATAACCTACACGCCGGAGTTTGAAAACCTCAAAAACTCTTAAGGAAGAGAAGCTAACCAGATGTTTCTGAATTAACAGATTCAGAATATTGAACTCATTCATAAAAGGAAAGAGTACAGGCAAGTGTACGTCATTTGTATTCAATGACTGAGAAAATTGTATTTACAACTAACAGCTAGTTCTGTGGTCTCATCTCAGCCAATAACCATTACTTTGCTTGAGGTTTCCCCAAACAAGATGTAGAACGAATAGATGTTAAAGTTCATAAAATGACTGTAAGGAAAATTCAGTTTTCTATCCCCTTTGTCTGTGCCCTCTAAAAATGTCTTATCTTTCCATATCAATTATAGTGTCAGAGAAATCAGACAAAGTACCTCAGTGAATGTAATATCCAAAGTGACCAGGGCTAGGAAGATACTTACCGCATGAGTTAGTTAAAATGTTGAGTCACTCTCCATATAAGTTTTGAAATGTTATGCTTCCATATTATGAGCCTATAGTGAAATGATCTTAAATTCTCAGTCACCTAAATTCAGGATATGGCTGAAGACCGGACCCAGAGCCGAGGGTAAACAAAAGTCACTCGCGTCCGGTGACGGCTCTAAAACTGCCACAATTAAAAGAGTCCTGTGTTTAAATATCTGAATATAACCATTGAAATTGGTACGGTTAACCAAGGGGCAGGAGGAGAGGTGGTTTGGAGAAATTATGAAAGTTGAGTTCTGGCATCAAAACAGAAGCTCTCGCTTTTTAAAACACAGCCGAGCTCCTCTGAGGTCGGGTGTGTGAGAGCTCTTGATGGAGGCTCTCCAGGGCAAAAGGAGGGCTGGCTCGGAGGACGGCTACTTTCCCCGAGTTTAGCCTTTTCCTTGGGCTTCGCTCATCTGTACACACGTCGGCACCAAGGGCACGCGCAGCCTCCTTCCAGGAGAAGCGAGGCGTGTTAGGAGTCAAAGAAACCTTGACCTGAATTCTCAACTCCCCACTTATTCCTCTTGTGATTTCCACCACTAACCTGGCTTCGGGCCTTGGTGCCCTCAGCTCTGAGGCAGGTGGGTCATTAAGGCACATTAAGGCTAATATGGAAGGAAGGCACACACACGGATGCCTGTGCCACCGGCTCAGGGGGCACCAGCGCCCTGCCTCCACCTGTGCCCTCGGGGAATCACGTAACAGCTTATTTGTAAATTCTCACCAAATCTGATACAGCTTAGAACAGCTTTGCTCTGATATCACCTAAAACTATCACTTCCACAGTTCAAGTGGACATCTAAAGGTTTCCAACACAGATTTGAAGAACGGCAAAGAATACAATTTCCAGTGTATTTTAATGTTTTAATATTCTAGTATATTTTAGTAATATAAACTATTGCAGCACTCTTTTGTATGTATCCAAAGGAACCGAAATACTTGATAGAGTAGGTCTAAGGATTTGATACACAGCATCACCCATTTAAAGAATACATGAACAAGCACTAATCTTTAACATCAGAAAGTTTACGTCATTTCTATTTTTCTTCCTGAACTGGTATTTCCATTCTACTTCTCCCACAGAATTTTATCTTAATTTACCATATTTAATGATTCAAAGTATTTTATTGATCACCCTACCATAGCCTCTGAAAAAACTATGTACATAAATTAAAAATTCCCAGCAACCATATGACTCTGGGGTTTAAAAAAAAAACACAAACCCTCTTGGACTGAGTTATTGCTACAATTATTATTTGCAGTCTGTAAAAGATAAATACATGTATAACAAATTTTGATGACTATTATATATAAAAGAAAAAAATAATCACTGGAAATGCATCTCTCCATGAGACAGATGCAAGGTGTACCCTAATTCTAATCCTACCTTTCTTTTTTGTAGAAATAACTGCTGGGAAATTTTGCTCATAGAAAAAAGTAGATGAGAATGGAGGGAATTTTGTTATAGAAATATCTCTCAATTGTTTAAACACCTCTGAGTACACCAAAAGTCACAGGGTAACTTATCAGTTAGGATAGACGACTTTTTGTTCCAATAACCAATAAACCCTGAAATCTCGGCGCTTAGCACAAGTTTGATTTCCCACTTACATCGAGTCCCGTTCAGCCGGGGTCATGCTCCAGGGCTGTTCTTTCCATGCACTAATTCAGCCTCTGGGCAGCTTCTACCTGGCGGCTCTACCATCTCCACGTGTGGCCCGGCCTCGGTGGGCCCCAGGGGGAAGGCAGAGCATGAAGAGGACTTGCTGGCCCTGAAACACGTGGCCTGGAGGTAACACACTCCCTTCCGCTCCACACTGAGTGGGGTTAGTCAGCGGCGCCCAACTGCAGCGGGGCTGGAAATGGCTTCTTCTGCTAAGAGCAAGGGGGCTTTCTATCACTTAGCAATCAATCACCAGAAATTATGTGTAATAAAAATGTCAGCTGACAGCGCATTTGGGCGTTGCCTCATTTTGTAGAGAGCAGGGAATCGAAAACTCCCGATTTATAAAATGATTTATTTCCCAGTTACTAGAGCACTTCACTTTCCCGGCTCTGACACGGATATTTAGAATCATCCCTTTGTTTGGCACCTGGCAGTTTGGAGCCTCAGATCCTAAGGCCTGTACTAAAGATTCGGGACGGATGTGACGCGTGCCCGTAGGAGAAGGGCCCCCTGACACACAGGCAGCCTCAGCATGATCAGAATTCTAGTTTTCTAAATTTTTTAATCTCAAATTTATTATTATTATTTTTGGCCTCACTGCAGCTTTCAGTACCTTAGTTCCCCAACCAGGGACCGGACCTGGACCTCGGCAGGGAGAGCGCCAGGTCCCAACCGCTGGGCCGCCAGGGAAGCCCCAGGATGATCTGATTTCTAGAAAGTGTGTAAGCAAGCACCTGGAGACCGCTGTCCTGAGAATGACACGCGCCTGCGCACCCGCTTGGAGAGCCGTGCGCAGCGGGAGGCGCTCGCGGCCCCATCTGAAGAGCGCTGCTTTGGGGGAGTGTGGGTGTCGGGCATCTCAAATGTGTTCGAAAGTTGAGGGCAAATTGCAATTCATGGCTTAACCCGATGCCCTAAGATTCACCAAGGGTGAAGTCGGGCTGCAATAAGTCACAGAGGGCAAAAGAAAGACAGATTGGGATGAGGGGAGAGGGGAATCCCAAGGGAAGAACAGGAGCCGATATAACACAAATAACCCCGTTCTGTCTTGTGGAGGTGGGAGGAGAATCAGGGCCTCATTATTTTTTCATCGCTTTGTCCTTTTTTTCTCCAGTCTGCTTGAGGGTCCCCAGCTGTACTCGTCTTCTAAACCTCATTCACCACCATTTATACACACGTTGGCTTCGGATACAAACTATTAGGACTGCCGTTTTCGCTTGTGTCTTGGAACTGAGACCGTAAGGAGAAAGCAAGTCCCGAATGCTATTGTGCAGACGGGGTCTATCAGGGGGGTGGCTCTGTCACACTGTGCATGCAAGCTGCCCCCCAGGGACCTCTAAAAATTCTCATTTTCAAGGTGCACAGGATGCCTTCCTACAACTGTTTGCTTTCAGAACTTTCCAGTGGGCTGTGGTTTTACCTTTGCCTGGTAGGTGGATTTACATATTTGTGTCCTTGGTTTTAACTAAACTAACTCTCACAGGGTAGCTAACTGGATACACAAGTACACCCGGGAAGAAATCACAGCTGCGAGTTACTCACAAGTCTAGCACAAATGAGCAACACAGACACAAACGGCAACGCTGACGGCTGTGCTCTCCATCAGCCACGTTCCGGGACAAACGGTCCTCTGTAATCGGACGTTGGAAGAACTTGTCCAGAGAACAAACTATCAGGGAGACTGTGGGGCGCGGCAAAGCGTTGCCGCAAAGCAGGATAGAAAAAGCTGAGTCATCCATCCGGTAGCCAGTGCGCATGCGTTGAGATATGCTAACAAGGTTTTAGAGCAGTAACCAGTCCGAAGGCGACGTGTAGCTATGCCTTCGATATGAACCAGTCAGAGACTTGCACAGTATCCCGAATCTTATATAGGCAGCTGCCGTTACGGCTGCGGGGTCGTCCTTCCATCTTTCTCTAACCAAGCTGTACTCCAATAAAGTGTGATACGAGAAGAATCTAGCGTGTGGCGACTGTTATTCTGCTGGTCAGACGCAGCTCGCCATAAGTGGTGCCGAAACCCGGGAACCGTTGCACCTCGCATGGAGGACCGATTCAGAACTCGACACACGGAGTGAACCGTCGGAGTGAACCGTCGGATCAGGACCCGATTTGGGTGCCGTCAAGATTGACACGGAGCGTGGAAGAGAAACTCGAAAGGGATGCCGAGTGTCGCACGGATGATGCAACAATGGATAATCATGCACTCAATAAAAGCAGAGTGATCGGAAGATTCCTAGCGGGAAATTGGTCCCGAGAGGCGGAACGGATGATACTGAAACGGAAGATTCAAATATTGCGGCTTAATGCTACCAAACTGGAGCCAGTTACTTTCGGGGACTTTACCTCTTGGCTCTCCTCTGCTTTCTCCTTTTTCAAAGAGTGGGTGGGAGTAGCTATGTTTGCAGCCTGCTGCCTGTTTGGGATTGTGCTATGTCTCTGGTTGGTCTGTCGAATTCGTATCCGAGCGCGTCGAGATAAGGTTCTGCTCACTCAGGCGCTTTTGGCTATCGGTGAAGGTGATTCCCCTGCTGCCTGGCTCTCTGCCCTGAATAATCCCAGATGACTGCCCTTGCACGGAGAGGCCTTGCTGCCATTGCACCTCCATAGGGAGCTCTGTTTTAGGTCTCGACAGCCCTTGCACCCTGCCGCCCTATGCTGGCATTGCACGCAGGAGGGTGTCGTAGATGTGCCATAGACAGCCCTTGCACCCTGCCGCCCTATGATGGCATTGCACGCAGGAGGGTGTCATAGATGTGCCAGTGGAAAACTGCCGTTGAACCGTGAGCACACCATGGTGTGAGCATGCGTACCGGCAAAACTTCACTGTGCTATAGTAAATAAATAAGGGGGAGATGTGGGGCGCGGCAAAGCGTTGCCGCAAAGCAGGATAGAAAAAGCTGAGTCATCCATCCGGTAGCCAGTGCGCATGCGTTGAGATATGCTAACAAGGTTTTAGAGCAGTAACCAGTCCGAAGGCGACGTGTAACTATGCCTTCGATATGAACCAGTCAGAGACTTGCACAGTATCCCGAATCTTATATAGGCAGCTGCCGTTACGGCTGCGGGGTCTTCCTTCCATCTTTCTCTAACCAAGCTGTACTCCAATAAAGTGTGATACGAGAAGAATCTAGCGTGTGGCGACTGTTATTCTGCTGGTCAGACGCAGCTCGCCATAGGAGACCAAGTGAAGTATGGATTTTCATTCACAAACTGTATTCTGTGCTGTGAGACATGAACTAAAGATGGACTGAAACTTTCATGATTAGCAAGATACCGTTTATTTCACCTTTCAGTATTTCACCTTTTTGTATGATAGCTAAACACTCATACTTTATGAACAGCTCAGTATGCATACACCAGGGGTGAATGTCAAGGCTTCCTTACCGATGGTGTGCCTATAAAAAGGCTTCAGAGACCACAGCCTAGACTTAGCTCCTTCCACAACCAGCTCCGGGAGGTCTGGGCAGAGCATGTCTTATGCTTCATTACATATCCTACTTAGCAGGTCAATACATGCTAAACGATTAAACTCATCATTCTACTGTAAAGTACACTTCCTGTTTATGTTTCTGAAAATTTTGGCAGTAAAGTACCATTTACCCTATAAAGCCATAGCTGGATGTGAAATCGGTCATTTATAACATAGACACGGCCTCAGGATCGCTCTTTAGAAACATTTCAAACCGTTCCCATGGCTTTGGCCATCCAATTCATGTCAAAGAACAACTGAAAGGCTTATGCCTGGCCCTTCTCTCCCTATAATGTTAGAAGCATGAAGAGAAAAAGACAGAATTTTATCCGGGCGCACAAAAGCCGTGTTTTACAGGGCAATCAATCCTCTTGGACGACTGTTCCTAGACGTTATTCTCAGTTCACTTTCAGCTACTAACCATACGTGAGGTCTGCAGTTAAATTAGAATTACAGAGGACAAAAGAATGTTAAGTGGTCGTCAGAATTAAAAGCAAGGGTTTGCCAGCCTGAAGGCGGATCAGCTGCACTGGTAGCCCATCGGCACGTGTTGTCTGAGGAGCAGGCGTTAAAACGAGAGACGCGAAAAACTCAGGAAGGAGAGAGGCCGTCATTTCTTTTCTAATTTAAGCTTCGTCTCCAGCAGGGACTCGCATTACCCTGGACATTCTGAGGACTGAGTCAGAGCTGATGATGTGTCTAAGGTAAGTACAATGGCATTTAAACAATAATTAGTGAATCACTGTACGGAATTCTTCTCATCTTCAAAAAGAAACTCTCATCTACATATATTAATTCAGTTCGGAAGCCCTGATCCACACAACTTAACTCAACGTAAAAGCCTCAAAGTGAAAACCCAAAACAGGTTGACGGGTGTATGAAGCGTGCCTGAGTCTGACCTCAGAATGGAGATGTGTACTCTCAGGCGAGTGCAGCCCCCTCTTTTTCTGGTGTGCAGCTGAGCCACGGGAGCCAGCGATGGAAAAGTCAAGCAGGGTGCTTCAGCAGTCCCACCCATGGCCTTGACATCTGCTGGCTTCACGTCACATCAAAACTTCCAAGCGAATCCGCCCCTGGGGTGGTGGCAAGCTTCCACTGGGAGCAGGAGAGCGGAGAGCTCAGAGAAGTCCTCTCCTTCCCGACGGGAAATAGCTGTGCAGGACGTGCTGTCACTTACCCTCCTGACCACGTACCAGGGCGGGAGGGGCGAGGTAAGGGGTAATGATGCACAAAACAGCAGGCGGCACCGTGACGGGGCTGCATTTCACTTCTCATTGTCGTGCTTTTCAAATTTTTATTTATTTTTGTCTTAACCGTCTTAATCTCCTGCTTCCTATAAGCTTCAGGTGCAGCCAGAATATTCAGCAACTGGAAAGGTGGTGAGGTTTTGAACTCTCAAGGACACAGCTGTTTGGGAAAATACGCCGTCTCCTCCTGTTAGCTGGGGGACAGCGCGTTTCGAGGCAAGGCTGGCCCTGGGTGCTACTCCGCCCCGACCCTAGGCTGTCCCTGCGGGAGGAACAGTTTATTATGGTGACTGCAAACAGGGGGTGGGCCGCACAGCACTTTCCACTTTTAAATTCATTGCGGTGCAGTCCACCGGGAATTTAATTTCCCGTACCCGACCACCTTGATCGTATTCACTACAGAAACGTTCCCCACTCGATTCTCCTGATGCCAAGGGAAAATCTATCATCGTTAAATGATAATTGGCTGTAATATCTTTAGATTCTTCAGAATTGCTGGCTGGCAAGTTTTCTAAATTTTTCATCAATCTTGTCTGGTGTTTTTACAAAGCCTACATTAGAAAAAAAAATGTCTAAGCCTGCAGAACACACTGCATCTTACTACCTGCATGAATAGGTCTTGAGAGTATTTAATTCCATAATAAATCTGGTGGCGTTGTGCACCCTCCGTATTTCACAGCCTCACACGGTGCTGGCAGGGAAGTCCTGAGCTGCAGTTTGCCCCCCTTACAGCGTTCGTTGCAGCCCAGAAAGGAGCACATTTTAACAACCAACGATGGGGAATTCCCTAGCAGTCGGGTGGTTAGGACTCCAAGCTTCCACTACAGGGTGCAAGGGTTCAATCCCTGGGGGAGGAACTAACATCCCACAAACCGAGTAGCATGGCCGAAAAGACTAAAACATAAGTAAATTAAAATGAAAATAAATAAACAGGGACTTCCCTGGTGGCGCAGTGGTTACGAATCCGTCTGCCAGGGTTCGATCCCTAGTCCGGGAAGGTCCCACATGTTGCGGAGCAACTAAGCCCGTGCGCCACAACTACTGAGCTTGTGCGCCTAGAGAGCCCGTGCTCCGCAACAAGAGAAGCCACCCCAATGAGAAGCCCACGCACCGCAACAAAGAGCAGCCCCCGCTCGCCGCAACTAGAGGAAGCCCGCACACGGCAACGAAGACCCAACGCAGCCAAAAATAAATAAATAAAATTTTTAAAAAGAGACTATTTAAAAAAATAAATAAATAAACAATCAATTCTGGGGTTTTCTGCAGATTTATCAAGACTTCTGATCTTTAGAGTTTTTCAAAATAGAATTTTAGTGAGAAAAGGCATGATTGGGTGCCCTTTAAATTTTAGGTAAATCTAACACGTCAACAGTGCGGTTCACCCAAGAACTAAAATAAGGCCGTTTCCTCAACCTCCTTACTTGTCACATTTTACCTGGTCCCCCATAAAAAGCAAAGAACACAGACGGGGACAGAATGCAGGTTTTCTCCTAAGATTTAAAATAAGTCCATCCATACCATCAACTTCTTTATATCTCACCTTCTACACATTTTACCCAGTGCCAGTGAAAAGATAAAACTACACGAGGGAACGAGATACAAAGCAGTTAATTATAATATTTATGAGCTACTTCCAATATGCTTCTTGGTTAGAGTAGACACTGAAATTATTAAAAAATTTACATATTCCAATTATCTAATGCATGGTATGGCGTTAGTACAGCAACTTACAAATTCACCGAACTCGTTTTATTTTCTACTGGTTTTGTAGAGTAGGCATGTAGGAAACTACTGGGTGCGGACTATTTCATACCTTCGTGATGTTAGCATCAAGTTAACCAAAATATTTGTGGAATTTTTCCCCCTCTTCTAATAGACTAAGTCAATTTTTTTGTTTCTGACTCAGAATTCCACCAATTTGACCTATTATTATCCTGGTACGTATATTACAATTGAGTGCTGAGTCAGATTTGCTAAACAGAATAAAAAGGCTCTAATAAAAGTTGGAAGTCATTAAAATTATCACAATATATTTAATAACAAAATTTCCATCTTTTATTATTAGTAGTACTGAAAAATCTCCATAAATCACATTACTTTTCTACTACGATTCTTGATTCATAGGGTCCTTTAAATAGCAGTACAACATGCACTGGACTTTGTGAGCCCTACACCTAATCAATGGACACAACTCTCCAAAGCGCCGCAAAGGCCCCGCGGATGGCCCGATCTGCACCGCCTGTGGTCTGGAGCTGAGGACTCAGTTCCCAGACATTAGGAGCTGGTGGCAGGGTGGTGGCCACCTAGGAGCACTTGCCGGGCAGGTGCGGGGCATGTGGCAGCGCACGCAGTTGACGCCCACCGTCTCCGGACTGTGGTGCTGTCCACCCGGTAAACTCTGTTAGGCCTAAAGCAACTGTATCCCTCAAGGAGCAGGAGAGGCAAACACTGCGGTCTATCCCGCGTAATGAACAAAACTTGTCAAACTACCCGAAGGGGAAAGCCGTTCTTTCAAGGTGGTTTTTAAAAACATGACATCTACCACTATACAGACAAACCCACTTAACTCACTCTTGTATGACATGATCATAATATTTTGAAATCTACCATGACCACCTCCCAACTGTATTTTCTCAACAGCATAATCACTGCATTTCATCCCATGAAGCTTCACGCTGCAGACATTTGGGGGCATCTCTGAGATGCATCTTTTGCTCTCTTTTAGCTACGAGTTCTCGCTTCCGGTCATTTCCCCCTTCTCCGGCAACCAACTCTTCCTAGTAGAATTTCTGGAGCCTTCTTTCAAAGGCCAAATATTTAAACTAAGTTGCCTCAAACCAAAACATCCTTAAATTAGCCGAACATTTAACTGTGATGTGTGTGTATTTTCTTAGTGATCCGGGCTTTTAGTTATTCTTAAGATATACTCCTAATTTTAACACAACTTACTATATATATTTTCTCAAAGATTTTTTTTTTTTTTAATTAAAGTAAAAGAACATAACCTGTGGCCTAATCTAGTCTCAAGTTTCATGGATACAACCCCTTATAAGCCAAAGGATGTTTCGTTGTTGTTAAAAACCATACACATTAACATAGCACAAAAGCAAAAATGTTATTTTAAATGCCCCCAAACAAATAAGATCCTGTATTTAGAATTACCGGTCAGATTCACATTTTCTGCCTATCAGTTCAAAGAAAGCGATTATGGACATTGGATCAATACCGAACCATAACCACCGGCCCAGAGCGGTAAGATTTATTGCAAAATGCCCCGTGAGACGGTGGCTATTAACTAACCCAGCATTCGCCGCTTTCACAACGATCGTGTGGGATTTGGGCACTCACCTGCTATGCTCAGGTGGACGAACGGGCTGGTCTCGTTCTCCCCGTTCCTCTCGTTGACGGCCTGCGCGTAGTAAGCCCCCGCGTCGCTGGCCGTCGCTGCCAGGATCACCAGCTCGTTCTCCAGCGTGACGGCTCTGAGTCAGGGAAGAGAAGAGACGGCGTCAAGGCTGGTCCACGGAGCTCCGCGTTTGTCAGGCAGAGGAATTTACCAGGCCGGCCAGAAGGGAACGTCCACGGTTGTGATTGTTGTTGTGGCTGTTGCTTTAAAGGTTAAAAACAATCTGGAAGGACAAAAGCAAATCCCCAGGCCGACCTGAGGAATGAAGTGGTGGCTGGGCTGCTGAGGCCCGTGTGGCACCGGCTCCTGCCAGGGGCCTGGGACCCCCAGGTGCCATGTCCGCCTCTACCCTGCTTGTGCAGAAGACGGCCTTTTGGGACACACACTTCCAGAGTTCGCTGCAACTCAAAGGTTCCTCTGAGAACTCATAACAAGACAGGTTAGGAGAAACTCTGCAAGAGCTGGCCTTTTTCTTTCAGGCAGGGCTCTGGGACCACACTGGACCACCAAACCCTGGACCCGGGCGACGGAATTTACTGTGATGTCTCCACTCCCAGGGAGCCTCATTAGAGACTTTGTACATCTATTTATAGACTAACGGGTAGAAGAAAAGTTGTCAGTGGGCATAGTGCTGACCCCTTCAACTCAATTTCCCCACAATTACTAACCCCAGGGCTGCATATTCTCCACCTCTGCTATCTCCGCACACCCTCAGGTGCAGACCAACAGTCTAGGTGATCAGCCCTGAATCCTTCTCATATATTCCAATTCTACTGTGAAAAGGAATCTCTGAGACACATTTGGCCCACGATCCTTCTCTTAAGAAATGAGAAGATGGAGGGTCAGAGAGGTTAAGTTGCTTTTCCAAGGTAAACAGCAAGGTAACCGTACCAGAGGGAGGACTAGGTCTTCTCACATGTAGGCTGGTGCTCTGCCAACCATACCATGCACAGACTCTCGCCCTTACTTATCTAAAAGAAGAAGAAGAAAGGCAACAAAGACACAAATTCCATAAATCCAAATAATCTTTCAGTAAATGGGTGCCCCAGTATCCTTTGCTCATGTTATAGTTCTATATTCTTTTTACTAGTTAAGGAGGTTGGGAGGGGGGGTAGAACCTGTTAAAAAACAAGAACAAACAACAACAAAAAAAACAAAGGTAAGTGATCTTTTCCTTGGCTGGTAAAGTGCACTTTGAGGGTCAGACACATTCTGAGCACCAAAATGTCATTTAGCCTATACACTCATGTTCAAAACACTAGAAAACTCCTGGGATCCTGGAGTCCCACAACTGCATCACTCTAAGGGTGAATAGTTTTATTTGTTCATTTTTAATGCTAGATAGTCATACCCTTCTAGAGTCAGCTAAACTAAGATCTCTATTCTAGTAACATAAAAAAACATGCAGGACATAAAACTGGGGCCTCAGACGTAAAACTGGGGTCACTGATGTAAATCCGTGACCTTGGACGTGAATCCGGGGTGCAGACTCCTGTCAAGCCCAGGCGGAGTCCCTTGGCGGTGTGGGCAGCACAGATGGCCCGGCTCTGACCCTGAGGACACCAGTCCGCCACTCTGCCCCTCCAGCATCTCTGGGTCCCCACCGCCACACACCAGCCAGGTGGTTCCACGGATCTGTATGTCCGTGTCTTTGGGGGACCATTACTTCACCTGCCACATGCTTGTGGGATCTTGGTTCCCAGTCTGGAGGTCGGGCCCGAGCTCCTGTGGTGGGAGCTCCAAGTCCAAACTGCTGGACTAACAGAGAACCTCAGACCCCAGGGAGTATCAATTGGATTGAGACTGCCCAGAGGTCCTCCTCTCAGCACCAAGATCCAGCTCTATCCAACTGCCTGCAAACTCCACTGCTGGACGTCTCAGGCCAAACACAACCAGTAAGACAGGAACACAGTACCATCCATCAAAAAAGAAACAACAAAAAAAATATGTTACAGACGAAGGAGCAAGGTAAAAACCTAAAAGACCAAATAAATGAAGACGAAATAGGCAACCTACCTGAAAAACAATTCAGAGTAATGCTAGTAAAGATGATCCAAAATCTCAGAAGCAGAATGGAGAAAATACAAGAAACATTTAGCAAGGATCTAGAAGAACTAAAGAGCAAACAAACAGTGATGAACAACATAATTACTGAAATTAAAAATACTCTAGAAGGAAGCAATAACAGAAAAACTGAGGCAGAAGAACAGATAAGTGAGCTGGAAGATAAAAGGTGGAAATAACTGCCAGGGAGCAGAATAAAGAAAAAAGAATGAAGAGAATTGAGGAGAGCCTCAGACCCTCTGGGACATTAAACACACCAACATTCGAATTATAGGGGTCCCAGAAGAAGAAGAAGAGAAAAAGAAAGGGTCTGAGAAAATATTTGAAGAGATTAGAGTCGAAAACTTCCCTAACATGGGAAAGGAAACAGTCAATCAAGTCCAGGAAGCACAGAGAGTACCATACATGATAAACCCAAAGAGAAACATGCCGAGACACATATTAATCAAACTATCAAGAATTAAATACAAAGAAAAAATATTAAAAGCAGCAAGGGAAAAGCAACAAATAACATAAGGTTGGCAGGACATATTTAAAGTGATGAAAGGAAAAAAACCTACAACCAAGATTACTCTACCCAGCAAGGATGTCATTCACATTTGATGGAGAAATTAAAACCTTTATAGATAAGCAAAAATTAAGAGAATTCAGCACCACCAAACCAGCTTTACAACAAATGCTAAAGGAAGGAAACACAAGAGAAGGAAAAGACCTACAAAACAAACCCAAAACAGTTAAGAAAATGGTAATAGGAACCTACATATTGATAATTACCTTAAATGTAAAAGGATTAAATATTCCAACCAAAAGACACAGACTGGCTGAATGGATACAAAAACAAGACCCGTACATATGCTATCTACAGGAGACCCACTTCAGACCTAGGGACACATACAGACTGAAAGTGAGGGGAGGGAAAAAGATATTCCATGCAAATGGAAATCAAAAGAAAGCTGGAGAAGCAATTCTCATATCAGGCAAAATGGACTTTAAAATAAAGACTATTACAAGAGATAAAGAAGGACACTATATAATGATCAAGGGATCAATCCAAGAAGAAGATATAACAATTGTAAATATTTATGCACCCAACACAGGAGCACCTCAATACATAAAGCAAATGCTAACAGCCATAAAAGGGGAAATGAACAGTAACACAATAATAGTCAGGGAATTTAACAGCCCACATCCACCAATGGACAGATCAACCAAAATGAAAATAAATAAGGAAACACAAGCTTTAAATGATACATCAAACAAGATGGACTAAGTTGATATTTTTAGGACATTCCATCCAAAAACAATAGAATACACTTTCTTCTCAAGTGCTCATGGAACACTCTCCAGGATAGACCATATCTTGGGTCACAAATCAAGCCTTGGTAAATTTAAGAAAATTGAAATAGTATCAAGTATCTTTTCCGATCACAATGCTATGAGACTAGATATCAATTATAGGAAAAAAACTGTAAAAAATACAAACAAATGGAGGCTAAACAATACACTACTAAATAGCGAAGAGATTGCTGAAGAAATCAAAGAGGAAATAAAAAACTACATAGAAACAAATGACAATGAAAACAAAACAATCCAAAACCTATGGGATGCAGCAAAAGCAGTTCTAAGAGGGAAGTTTATAGCAATATAATCCTACCTCAAGAAACAAGAAAAATCTCAAATAAACAACCTCACCTTATACCTAAAGCAATTAGAGAAAGAAGAACAAAAAAAACCCCAAAGTTAGCAGAAGGAAAGAAATCATAAAGATCAGATCAGAAAGAAATGAAAAAGAAATGAAGGAAATGATAGCAAAGATCAATAAAACTAAAAGCTTGTTCTTTGAGAAGATGAACAAAATTGATTAACCTTTAGTCAGACTCATCAAGAAGAAAAGGGAGAAGACTCAAATCAACAGAATTAGAAAAGGAAAAGGAGAAGTAACAACAGACACTGAAGAAATACAAAGGAGAGAATACTACAAGCAACTATATACCAATAAAATGGACAACCTGGAAGAAATGGACAAATTCTTTGAAAAGCACAACCTTCTGAGACTGAACCAGGAAGAAATAGAAAATATAAACAGACCAATCACAAGCACTGAAATTGAAACTGTAATTAAAAATCTTCCAACAAGGGCTTCCCTGGTGGCACAGTAGTTGAGAGTCTGCCTGCCAATGCAGGGGACATGGGTTCGTGCCCCGGTCCGGGAAGATCCCACATGCCGCGGAGCGGCTAGGCCCATGAGCCATGGCCGCTAAGCCTGCGCGTTCGGAGCCTATGCTCCGCAATGGGAGAGGCCACAACAGTGAGAGACCCGCATACTGCAAAAAAAAAAAAAAAATCTTCCAACAAACAAAAGCCCAGGACCAGATGGCTTCACAGGTGAATTCTACCAAACATTTAGAGAAGAGCTAACACCTATCCTTCTCAAGCTCTTCCAAAATATAGCAGAGGGAGAAATACTGCTAAACTCATTCTACGAGGCTACCATCACCCTGACACCAAAACCAGACAAAGATGTCACAAAAAAAGAAATTATAGGCCAATATCTCTGAAGAACATAGATGCAAAAATCCTCAACAAGGTACTAGCAAACAGAATCCAACAGCACATTAAAAGGATCATACACCATGATCAAGTGGAATTTATCCCAGAAATGCAAGGATTCTTCAGTATACGCAAATCAATCTATGTGATACACCATATTAACAAATCGAAGGATAAAAACCATATGATCATCTCAATAGATGGAGAAAAAGCTTTTGAAAAAATTCAACATCCATTTATGATAAAAACTCTCCAGAAAGTAGGCATGGAGGGAACCTACCTCAACATAATAAAGGCCATATACTACAAACCTACAGCCAACATCATTCTCAATGGTGAAAAACTGAAACCATTTCCTCTAAGATCAGGAACAAGACAAGGTTGCCCACTCTCACCACTATTATTCAACATAGTTTTGGAAGTTTTAGCCACAGCAATCAGAGACGAAAAAGAAATAAAAGGAATCCAAATCAGAAAAGAAGAAGTAAAACTGTCACTGTTTGCAGATGACGTGATACTATACACATAGAATCCTAAAGATGTTACCAGAAAACTACTAGAGCTAATCAATGAATTTGGTAGAGTAGCAGGATACAAAATTAATGCACAGAAACCTCTTGCATTCCTATACACTAACAATGAAAAATTTGAAAGAGAACTTAAGGAAACACTCCCATTTACCATTGCAACAAAAAGAATAAAATACCTAGGGATGAACCTACCTAAGGAGACAAAAGACCTGTATGCAGAAAACTATAAGACACTGATGAAAGAAATTAAAGATGATACAGACAGATGGAGAGATATACCATGTTCTTGGATTGGAAGAATCAACACTGCAAAAATCACTATGCTACCCAAAGCAATCTACAGATTCAACGCAATCCCTATCAAATTACCAATGGCATTTTTCACAGAACTAGAACAAAAAAATTCACAATTTGTATGGAAACACAAAAGACCCCATATAGCCAAAGCAATCTTGAGAAAGAAAAACAGAGCTGGAGGAATCAGGCTCCCTGACTTCAGACTATACTACAAAGCTACAGTAATCAAGACAGTACGGTACTGGCACAAAAACAGAAACATAGATCAATGGAACAGGATAGAAAGCCCAGAGATAAACCCATGCACATATGGTCACCTGATCTTTGATAAAGGAGGCAAGAGTATACAATGGAGAAAAGACAGCCTCTACAATAAGTGGTGCTGGGAAAACTGGACAGCTACATGTAAAAGAATGAAATTAGAACACTCCTTAACACCATACACAAAAATAAACTCAAAATGGATTAAAGACCGAAATGTAAAGCCACGGACTATAAAACTCTTAGAGAAAAACATCGTCAGAACACTCTATGACATAAATCACAGCAAGATCGTTTTTGACCTACCTCCTAGAGAAATGGAAATAAAAAGAAAAATAAACAAATGGGACCTAATGAAACTTAAAAGCTTTTGCACAACAAAGGAAACCATAAAAAAAGATGAAAGGACAACCCTCAGAATGGGAGAAAATATTTGCAAATGAAGCAAGTGACAAAGGATTAATCTCGAAAACATACAAGCAGCTCACTCATGCAGCTCAATATCAAAAAATAGACAACCCAATCCAAAAATGGGCAGAAGACCTAAATTGACATTTCTCCAAAGAAGATATACAGATGGCCAAAAAACACACGAAAAGATGCTCAACATCACAAATCATTAGAGAAATGCAAATCAAAACTACAATGAGGTATCACTGCACACCAGTCAGAATGGCCATTATCAAAAAATCTACAAGCAATAAATGCTGGAGAGGGTGTGGAGAAAAGGGAACCCTCTTACCCTGTTGGTGGGAATGTAAATTGATACAGCCACTGTGGAGAACAGTATGGAGGTTCCTTAAGAAACTAAAAATAGGGCTACCATATGACCCAGCAATCCCACTACTGGGCATATACCCTGAGAAAACCATAATTCAAAAAGAGTCATGTACCACAATGTTCAGTGCAATACTATTTACAATAGCCAGGACATGGAAGCAAACTAAGTGTCCATCGACAGATGAAATGGATAAAGAAGATGTGGCACATATATACAATGGAATATTACTCAGCCCCTAAAAAGAAACGAAATTGAGTTATTTGTACTGAGGTGGATGGACCCAGAGTCTGTCATACAGAGTGAAGTAAGTCACAAAGAGAAAAACAAATACTGCATGCTAACACATATATATGGGATCTAAAAAAAAGAAAAACATGGTTCCGATGAACCTAAAGGCAGGACAGGAATAGAGACAGAGACGTAGAGAATGTACTTGAGGACACGGGGAGGGGAAGGGTAAGCTGGGATGAAGTGAGAGAGTGGCATGGACATATAAACACAACCAAATGTAAAACAGACAGCTAGTGGGAAGCAGCCGCATAGCACAGGGAGATGAGCTCAGTGCCTGTGACCACCTGGAGGTGTGGGATAGGGAGGGTGGGAGGGCGGCGCTAGAGGGAGGGGACATGGGGATGTATGTATGCATATAGAGGATTCACTTTGTTATACAGTAGAAACTAACACAACGATGTAAAGCAATTATACTCCAATAAGGATGTTAAAACAACATGCAAAATAAATAACTTCTCATGAGAAATTTTAGCATAATAAAACTTTTTCTTCCTGCTACCTTCTAAAACCTTTTTCAAAACCTCTTGATTTTCAGACATTTTATAAGATTATCTCAAGAAGTTACTGCTTATTCAGGGTTACCTCAGGATATATTACAGTTTGAGGTCTCTACGACTAACTTACCTCATTTCTCTTAATAGGGAACAAAATTTCCCTATTACGAAGTTTTCAATTTTTAGTCCCATAAAAATATTTCAAAAAAGCCTTACTATAATTATTTATGATTCCTTTATAGATTCCTTTATAGAACCATAAAATTGTTCCATTTTACTTTAGTATATGTTACACTGGCACCTAAAATTAAATATGAGTATTTATTACCCATGAAGTTACACATTTATTAGTACAATTTAAAAACTGAATATATCATAACTTTTTTCTTTAACATCTAATTTTTGCCGTAGTAATTTCAAATATGCCTATTTTTTTTTTGGTGGTACGCGGGCCTCTCACTGCTGTGGCCCCTCCCGTTGCGGAGCACAGGCTCCGGACGCGCAGGCTCAGCGGCCACGGCTCACGGGCCCAGCCGCTCCGCGGCGCGTGGGATCCTCCCGGACCGGGGCTCGAACCCGTGTCCCCTGCATCGGCAGGCGGACTCTCAACCGCTGTGCCACCAGGGAAACCCCAAATATGCCCATTATTCCTCAGAGTTATTCTCCAAAAAGTCCACTAATTCTCTGTATTATTTATGATGTTGTTTCAAGGGTATTGAAAATTAAAAAGTACATAAAGAATAGAAATATTAAAGTTCACATCTGTTATAATTTATAGATTTAAGCTCATTTTTTCTTTTAAATTTCGGTAGTAAAGTCAGAAGTCATGAAGAAAAACCTATCTATTGCCAACAAGAACCCCACAAGACTGCGCCAACGTTCGAGAACATTAGGTCAACGAGGATCACCTCCCCAGGAGACTCTATTCTGTTTTCCGGTCCGTCTCTTTCGGAACAGGGCATTTCGACAAAAGAAACAGATGTTCTTAATGAAAACTAAAATATCTAAACACATTCATCAAATTCAAAATTCTGGTGATTGTTACAACGCTTAAGAAGAAGAACCATTTTCGAAGATAATGCAGTAGGTGCCAAGCATCCGTGCTCTGAGTCTTGTTTCCCAAGAGACCCTGACTTTGCTGTGGCGCCCACGCCTCCCCCAGGCAGCCACGTGGTGTGAGGAAGCCGGCCGGCCCCGCTCCCCGCACCAGGTTTGCCCCCCCAGCCGTGTTCAAGACCGTGAGGAGCGGCCGTGGGACCCAAGTCGCCCGGTCAGACCGACAGGAAGGGCCGTGCTGGGGGCCGGTCAGGACACATGCTGCCCTGTGGGCTGCTGGTGGCGCCTTTACAACCCGGGGGAAGGCAGCGTGCCAAGAAAAGGAGCAGGAAGGACAGAATTTTGAGAAACAGAACAAACAAATTAGACCACGGCCTGAATGTAACGATGAGAAGTAAGCGAAGAGATCCTTTAAGACGACCCTTATATTTGTTCCTAAAATAGTCAGTGAGAACTTTAGGTTACTACGTTGCGGCTCACGTCCAAGGTCTACTCCACAGGCCACCCTTTGACAGCAGCCCTGTGGTGTGAGAAGTGACCCCACCTGGGGGTCAAGGTTATCCAATCCCTCCTGCTAGTGACTAACACAGGAAAGAAGGCTTAAGCTGGTCAGCCTACAGCATATTCCTGGGGACTGTCCTTGGTCTGGGGTGGCCACACCTCATTAGTTTATCAGATCGAGGGGCAGGATCTCCATCCCACAGCCGGGGCTCCGGCTTTTTCTCCCTCCACTAGATGTGAACAAGGAAGCATGTTGCCCCAAATGTTCATGGTGAAGATTTTACGGCTGTGAGGGGAGTAACCTTAAATGAAGCTGACAAGGTCAGTGGCAGGACAAAGAGAATGGAAAGCACCCAGGTCCTTGACCTTGAGAACCTGGTGGGATCAGTGAACTGTCCTGCAGGCCTTCTTGTCTCTGGACTTTTCATTTCACGAGGTAATGTACTTTACTGGGGCTCACACTTGTTAAGTCAGGGCTTCTGTTACTAGAAGTGAAATACATCCTGACACAGCTTCAAAACAGCATACACATTAGCAACAATTTAGGGTTAAAAAAAAACCCAAAGAAAACCTAAAACATGTATATACTCTGTGCATAGAAAAATTATCCCATATATCAGTCTATCTATATGTATACATGCAATGTTAACAGTGGCCAGCTGAGTAGAAAGATTCCAAGTTATTTTCTTTCAATTTCTGTTTTTTAAAATATTTTTCCAATTTTTCCATAAGAAATATCACTTTAGTTATCCAATGAAAAATTTTCAAATTGAATTCAAGGGTATGCTAAGTAATTATGTAGCCAAGTTTAATGATTTGTCCGTATTTATGAACTACGTGGCTTTTACTACAGTGTAATTCCAAAGTACTAATTTAAAACTTACACTGATTTTATAGGAAAATTACAGTATTAAGCCAGAGATTTTCTGTTAACTTTATTAAAATAAGTATGTGTCCCCTGCATAACCCATGTCCCCTGCACTGGGGTGGATTCTTAACCACTGCGCCACCAGGGAAGTCCCGACCTGTGACAATTTTAACACACAGCAGGATGGTAATACAAACGTTGATACATACATTATGATGAAAATTCAGTAAAGGGTTCAGTAAAATAAGAACTTTGCCCATAAAATATAAAAGTGTAATTTGGGTCTGTGGTTTTACTATTACAAATGTTAAAGCAGCATTTGATTAGTTTGAATTGTCATTCGATTACATCTTTAAAAAAATCAGAGTGGTGCTTGCTTCGGCAGCACATATACTAAAATTGGAACGATACAGAGAAGATTAGCACGGCCCCTGCGCAAGGATGACACGCAAATTCGTGACGCCTTCCATATGTAAAAAAAAAAATCAGAGTGAAGAAAAATGCAGAACATTAGTTTTTAAGCCCTTAAAAATAAAAAAAAAAAACATTTAAAATAGTCCTCATTTTAATTAAACAACTTTTTAATGGGTTGGTTCTAAGGTTTAGTGTTCTGAGGATAATCAGGATCTCAGCCCTCACAGTTTAATAGCAAAATCAAAGCAGACAACTTCAAAATTGATGAACTTCCCTTACTTGTGTAATTACAAGCTTCCCAGTAGTTTTGGCCATAATGAGTCTCTGGATACTCAATAAATGTTAAGGCACTGGATTGACATGTTTACTTAGTCAAGAAGTAAACACTTGTTGCCGACCATTTGTTCTGGGTGCAAGAAGAACATTTTATTTATCTATCTATTTATTTATTTATTTTTGGCTGCGTTGGATCTTCACTGCTGCGCGCGGGCTTTCTCTAGTTACGGCGAGCGGGGGCTACTCTTTGTCGCAGTGCGCGGGCTTCTCATTGCGGTGGCTTCTGTTGTTGCGGAGCACGGGCTCTCGGCGCGCAGGCTTCAGTAGTTGTGGCTCACGGGCTTAGCTGCTCCGCGGCATGTGGGATATTCCTGGACCAGGGCTCGAACCCATGTCCCCTGCATTGGTAGGCGGATTCTTAACCACTGAGCCACCAGGGAAGTCCAAGAAGGACATTTTAAAAGCAAGTGAAGAAGAATTTGGGAAACCTATTTCTCAAAATTTCAAACCAAGAGAAGTGATGAGTTGAGTTGAGCTGTGTTCATTTGTAGAACACAGGAACACCCTGGATAGATGACAAGAAGTAAATGGGATTTCAATTTAGCGCTAGTGCACCCAGCACTGCCGGCTTGCGGAGAGAGGCGCTGTTAAATTTGAGAGCTACGGTTGTGCAGTAAGGCCCTCATGTGGTAGAAGAGGAACCAATGGAGACCAGAGAGGGAAGATGCTAGAGACAGGAAGAGGCCGTTCAAACCCTCACCAGCTCTGCGACCGCCACCGTCCATGACTGTGAAACACTTCCCTCCTTTCAGTCCCTTCAGGGATCCTGTTCTATGACAGGTACGGTTAATTTCATAATGGCAAGTATATGGAAACATACAATTAAATTTATGTCAGTTAACCTTCAGTCTAACTCTTCTGTACTGACCGTTAACTCCTAATAACAGATACAAACGGGGGTAAGTTGTAGGGTGGAGTTTCTAAAACGGTAACTCCCTTAAAATCATCTGGATTTCAAAAATATTCAGACGCACACGTGTTCTGCCTTATAGACAAGTGACCCCGGTATTTCGGCACAGAGCCTGACAAATGGTATGTAAAGGAATGAAAGGGTGAAAACATCCAGGTATTTATATTCACATATTTGCTCTCTTCCTTTCTGAGCTTTTGCAACTACATTTTGGTGCCAGAACCCAGGCAAGGAGAGGAATAACTGAACCTTTGAATAAACGTGCACGGGGCGCCCGCTACGTGGGTAACACCGTCCAGGCACGGCAGCTGGGAGACAGGTCGTCGGGCCAAGGAGCTCTCGCTCCACAGGAAGAAGATCCCCGAAGGCAGGAGAAGACAAGCGACAGGTGCGTGAGGTCCCGAACGTGTACGGCCAGTCCATGTGTTTTACAGAATTTGGGGGGAGGAGGGGAGAAGCCAAAGAGGTCGCGAAACGTGCAGGCCTGAGCACGCCGACGTGCCAGTGCCGGCTGCCTGAAAGTACACCGCGAGGTCAGGAAGACAGAGCCGGATCTCGAACCCAGGGCAGCTGCGATTGTTCCGGAACGGGGGGCTGCTCGGGAGGCGACCCGGGAGGAGATACGCGTACCCTTCTGCGGCCCCTTCCACCCGCACGCCCTCACTTCCACCTGGGGCTCTGGCCAAGGGCTCCTTTGAGGCAGCGCCTCCCCTGAAGGCAGCACACCCCACTCTCCCGCAACCTGGGGGCCTGGGCCTGGAAGTGCGTCCCACTCAGCACGGCCGACGGCGGCAGAGAGGAAACTACGGTGGACCACAAAGAAGCGAAGAGTCTGTCTCCGAATAAAAGCAGACAGGAGCCGGCCGGAGCTCAGAGTTCACGCATCTTCTCCAAGCGCAGCTCCCGGAGCCTGGGGTAGGGGCAGGGCCTGCCTTCAGGTTAGGATCTAACGTGACCCACAGAGAACACACGTCCTTCTGCTACCAGGACAAGGTGATTACAGCCGACAGGAAGTAACGCCACAGATAAACTGGGGGCGCGGTCATCGGGTGCTCGGCGCTCACGCGGAGAGGCCCCTAAAGTGCTCAGAGAAGTAAGGGCGAGCCG
Source organism: Kogia breviceps (assembly GCF_026419965.1). Classification (NCBI taxonomy): domain Eukaryota; kingdom Metazoa; phylum Chordata; class Mammalia; order Artiodactyla; family Physeteridae; genus Kogia; species Kogia breviceps. The sequence continues at coordinate 88,315,050 of NC_081323.1, forward strand.
GACGGAGCAGGGCCTGGAACCAGGTCTGGCCCTGAGTCTGTTCTCTGAGGCGCCTTACCTGGTTTTTTCAGCTGTGGAAGAAGGATAACAGTACTTACACCAGGACGAGAGCCCAGGTCAGGCAATGAAATGCTCGAGGCCAACACACAGCCGTGCATTCAGGTGTGCTGGATCCGAGTCTGGCTCCCAGGTGTGGTGCGTTTGCACAAGCGATAAAATAAGGAATGTAGACAACTGTCCTCTTTGAGGGCTGAACAGCAAATATGTTCCAGAGTTTTAGTTGACAGACCTTCCGTGCACACACACACACACACACACACACACACACACACACAGAGCCAGGTGACTGAATTATCAGATTAAAGTCAAAAATGATCTGATGCTCCTACTACCTAAAAGTCATCTGCTCAGGGAGCCGAAGTGTAATGGTTTAGCAAAGAAGCCCAGGAAAAACTCATTTTCAGATACGTGCCCCCATCTAACACACAAACGGCAAAATCCACTTTACAAGACTTAATGCTGGAAAATCCCCGGCATCTTCCCAACGTGTATTGATGTGTCACAAATAGAATCGACCCCTTTCCTTTAGAAAAGATACCGAATAATGTGAGGGATGGAAAAGAAATGCAGAAATTACAGGGTAGCTTGATATAGCCGGTGAAGGATTTATTTCATCAGGGACTTGTGCCCAGCAGAAATGTATTTATTTATAGCAGTTTCTTAAAATTTCTAGCTAGTTTTTGAAAGCATTTTAGTCAATTTATCCTTTAGTCCATTTATACTCCGGGGCCTTTTGCTATTTAACTAATTGTCAGCATAAGGCACAAGGAAACGGCCGGTGCCAAACTTCTGGTGTGGTCATATACCAAAGAATGAAGTGAAACAGGAAGCTTTCAACAGTGCTGAGGCTGAGGCATACAAACTCCCCGCCAAGCTTTTCTTCTCTGCTAAAACAAACAAACAAAAATTATAAAAAAAAGAACAAGAAAGAAGACTTAAATAAAATGGGTGGAACATGTGTTTTCAGGTCTTTAGGTCCAAAGAGAGACCTAAACCCCATTTTTACACTCTGAACAGAATGTAACATCCACTCAAACTAAAAGCCAGTTACAGAGATGGCAGAAAGGCGTGTAAAAATACACGGGCACCGGTGAGCTCCTCTCTGGAGATGGGCTCTCCGTGAGCCCCCCGACCCCTGAGATCCTCTGAACACAGAGGGCAAAGCTGAAGTCAGTCCACGTTATATAGTGATCTAATAAAAACAATACTGAATTCATCCAAAAGTTAATGAGTGTTTCCACGGCCAAGTAAGACTTTCCCCCAAAGTAAAAGAGCATCAAGAGCAGGGTGGCGGCCACAGCAGTGGGACAAGCGTCCGGTGAAAGGCTCTGCAGGGTGTGTAGCGACCTTGGTGAGCTGGGTCATTCCCAAGGCAGGGTGGGGAGAGGGGCGTGGACCCAGCCGTTCCCGTGTAGGGTGGGGTCCAGGAACGCCTGAGGCTGGCGATTCAAGCTTCCAGACAGGTCGGCTCCTCTCTGTATCCCACCTTCTTCAGAGTAAGGCACTCAGAGTGGGCAGAGCACTTGACCCTGTCTCGCGTGGGGTCCTCTGTGCAGGACTATGTCTGCACGGCAGGATCAAGTGCACGGAGCAGCTGCCATGGAAGAGGAGCTCTCCTTCGAGAGCCCACAATGGCCGAGGGGCCCAGGACAGTCACTCGCGGGGCACAGGCTTTTCTAAAGCCCCCCCCCCCCCACCTGTCAAGTCGGTCACAGTACTGGCTCCTTTTTACAGAAAAGAACTTATTACAAAGGGGTTCTCCTCTCTGTTCATCTCTTTTTGATTATTAAGGGGCAGAGCTGTGCCCGCAGAGCTGCGAGCGCAGAGCTGGCCAGGGCAGGGCCTCCAGCGCTGCACTGGCTCTTCAGGGACGGGGTCCCCAGTCTCCAGGGGGAGATCTTCGCGCTCAAGGACACGACCCCCTTGACAGTGAAGGGGAAAACGAATCCAGAAGCAACACGATTTTCTTGTAACGTCTTTTCCTTCTGGAAACGACTATGGGCGTGGCCCCCGTGTGTAAGCAGAATGTCTGGCGGTTCTCTGCCTTCTCAGGGGCCCACGAGCCACCTGTGGCTACGCACGGGCTCTGACACACACAGGGAAACGGGAAGCTGATTGACAAGCAAGGTTGGCAATTACTTCAAACCCTGGGCCCCTGACCCGAGCTCTCCGGAAGGGTCGCCACACCCCTTGTCGATGTGAGACAGACATCCGTTCCAGGGAGAGGCGCCACCGCCTCCGCAGGCCAGCAGGGGCCCTGGGGCCAGAGTGAGTCCCAAGGCGCTGGACGGAGAGCCAGCTGCGCCGCTGAGCGCAGCCGGGGGACGGACGTTGGCATTTGCAGAGTCCCGCCAGCTCTCTCCGCGCCCAGGGGTGAGCCTGTTAGTCCGGGACGATCTCCCCGAGGACCCGCCCTCGAGCCGCTCCCGCGTTCACCCCCCCCCCCCCCCCCCCGTGCTTGCAGCTCCTGGAAGCAGCCGGCAGTTCCCGTTGAACCCCCTCCTCTGGCATATGATGAGAGCCGGCTTCCGGGCGCCCGGCGCGGTGCTGAGCCCCTGCAGGACCGTCTCCCCGGGCCCTCCCGGCAGCCAGGGGCCAAGAGCCAGCGTGTGGGTGCAGAGCGGGGCCTCCTCCCGCACTCCCTGCGGGCACCGAGCCAGCTGCCCGCCTGCGGGGGGCACAGGCCTCACGCCCCTCTGCTGACGGGAGAACAGAGGGACCCACTTCCCGGTGCTGGTGCGAGAAACAAGTGCGATGGCGCGTGAAAAGCGATGAGAAGCGCGCCTGGCGCACACCTCAAACTCCAAAGCGGTTCTTATTCCCATCATACGGACGGAAGCTGAGGCTCTCAGAGGCGAAAGAGCTTTCCCGAAGAAAGGGAAGGATCCAGACTCTCACCCGGCCCCCTCCGCCCCGCCCAGGCCCAGTGCATATTCTCTGCGGGCCGCTCTGCAGCACCTAGTCAACGCCCTCCCCTGCCCACCCCGGGAGGGAGGCAGGAACCGTCCTCGGGGCGGGCCGCGCCATATGCACGGGCTGCTCGGCACTGCGTCCGGGCCCCTTGCTCCCTCTGTCTCGCCCCCACTCCTCTGGGACTCACGTCGGGCCGCAGGGTGGCCCACAGGGCGCCGGGCACGTGGCGGTGGTGGCGGCGCCGTGGGCCCGGGCGTCAGGACATCCGTGTGGCCACATCTGTCGGGGGGACAACGGCTCCACGACGCGCCAGACCCCCGTGGGGAGCCCCGCGCCTGCGAGGCGTGCGAGACGGAGGTCCGGGACCCTCTCCCCGGGCAGAACCCCAAAGCCAGGCCCTCTTGGTTACCGCTGCAGAGGTTCCTGTCTCCGCCAGGTCGCGGCTGTCGGTCCTGGAAACGAGAGTCAGGAACAGGAGACGGGGGGTGGGCGATGACAATGAGTGAAAATGGTTTTCCCTTTTGGACGGAGGGGACATTTTTTCCTCAAGAACTACCCACTTGGGACTTGCCCTTGAAAAGCTTACATTACCCTGTAAACGTTCGGGGGCGTTAGGATGTGTCTGCAATGAGAAAACGAGCAGGTGACTTCAGACTTGCCTGGGTAAATGGCGATATGCCCCCAAATAAAGCCATACATAATTTAAGGGGGCCCCTTCGGGAGAGCCTAAGGGTGCCGGAAGCATTATTAACCACGGCGTGACGTTCTCCCGCGAGACACAGGCGGTGCCGCTTTAGGTACTTATATCACTCACAGCGCCTAGACACCCCAAGGGAAATAGAATGAGCAAAGGGGATAAAAGCAGCAAACAGACCACAGCCGCCTTCCCCAGCGGCCCCCACCTCTTGCCGCTGTTACCGACCATGCAGTTCATTTCCACGAGCAACGTAACACGGCAGCGTGAAGCGTAACGGCGTCCTCTGTCTCTGCACAGCGCCCTGCACTGTGTTCCGTAGGTGGCAGTGCGTTTGCTTTTGGCCCCGGCCACGCTGCTCAACAGGCCTCCCGGGTGTGTCACAAGCACCCCAGCTCAGAGCGATTCAAGTGAACCAGGCAGCAGGTTTTGGACGGAATAAAAGACCCGGGCCATCCCTTACCCAAGTGACACGAAGGTAACGACCTTTGAGATTTCCTGAAGCAGAGGCCACCTTTGCCGGGAGGAGGCTTAAGACGGGGCGAACACGCAGCCTATAACCCTTACCACGTGTTTGGTGGGTGAACGTTCTTCGGGTCGGCGGAACGGTGGCCCCCAGGGACGGCCGCGTCCTGGCCCCCAGGATCTGTGAACACGTTACCCCACACGGCGAAGGGGCTTTGCAGATGCAGCTAAGCTAGGGTCTTGATATGGAGAGATGATCGTGGAGTAGCTGGCTGGGCCCAAGTAAGCACAAGGGCTCTTCAAAGTGGACGGAGTCACAACCAGGGAGACGCCTGCAGGTGCTGGGCAGGCGTGGAGGAGGGGCCAGAGCCAGGGCTGCAGGGGCCCCAGGGGGCTGCAAAAGGCCAGGAAACAGGTTCTCCCCGTACCTTCCAGAAAACACAGCCCTACTGACACCTTGATTTTAGCCTAGTGAGACCAGTTTCGGACTTGTGACACCCAGCCAGAACTGTAAGATAGCAAATCTGTGTTAAGTCACTATGTTTGTGGTAACATACTATAGCAATAATGGAAAACTAATACTCCTGAAGAACTGCAGTTTTCTGGGCTCCAGTTTCTTCACCTCTGAAATGAGAGATTCCCTACCCAGCTCACAGAGTTGTGCGTACTGAAAAAATCAGTGGAAGGTATGTATGTGTGCTAAGCATAGGGCCTGACACTACAAATATTCAACAATGTACTTCCCAATATGACACAAATTCAAATTTATGGCAAAATTGACTCAGAGCTTCCTCTGACAGACTCTTGGCAGCATTTATTCATTTATTTGTGATGAGAATAAAAGGGAAGTTTTTTTTTTTTTTTTTTTGCGGTACGCGGGCCTCTCACCGCCGCGGCCCCTCCCGTTGCGGAGCGCAGGCTCCGGACGCGCAGGCGCAGCGGCCATGGCTCACGGGCCCAGCCGCTCCGCGGCACGTGGGATCCTCCCGGACCGGGGCACGAACCCGCGTCCCCCGCATCGGCAGGCGGGCTCTCAACCGCTGCGCCACCAGGGAAGCCGAAAAGAGAAGATTTTTAATCAAAAGCATTTATAATCTTCCTGTTCCTTTACTTTAGGGCCCTAGTGAGCAGTCTGGGGTAACAGCAGAGATCTAGGAAGGAGGAGGGCCTCGGGGATTCACGCTGAGAAGAGAAACTGAAATCCAGAACTGACCCAGAGAGGAAGAGGAGGGGCGAAGAGGCCAGGCTGGCTACGAGGAGAGAGCATGTGAAGTGACGATTGTGGTTCATCTGAATTTTGTAATTCTTGGAGAGACTGGCAGTGATTTCAATTGCTTTGACAATATTTCTTTTTTGGATGGGCTGTATTATATTTTTTTGCTTTGCCATCAAGCAGGGATAGCACAAGATCTGTTTCATTCACGTGTTCATTCATTCACGCATTCATTCAGTTAATCACGTGACAAACAACTATTGAGTCCTTACTGGAAAGTGTTCTGACAGATCAGAGAGTATAAGGGGGGTTCATCGGTCTCCACACTCCAGTAGGGGCTGTGAGGTCAGGCGTCTATCACAATGGCTTAAAGTGATGGCTCCAACGCTAACACCAGACTTTGGTCTCTAAATGCTGTTTCCACAAAAAGGAACCAGGGCCTTTTGGAGAAATGATTAATTATGGGTCTGGGGCAGGGAATGTACAAGATGAGTCTTGAACATCTGGTATCACATAGGGAGGAAACAATCAAAGACAAGGTCATATCAAAAGGACTCAGGAATCAACGTGAAGAAGCTCCCACGGCCCTAAAAGGGCACAATTTGGCATCAATAAGATGGCACACAAATCAGAAAAATAGAAATAATCTGTCTCAACCTCCAGATAGCACAGTCACCATAGAAAATACCCATAAATCTACCAAAAACAAACCCCCAAACAACTCAGGGAACTAATAAGTGCGTTCTGTAAAGGTTTCAGCCTGCAAGATAGGTATACAAAAACCAACCGTATTTCTATATAGCAGCAACAAGCATGCAAAAGTCAAAATTAAAAATACAATACCGTTTATAATGGCTCAACAGAAATACTCAGGTGAAAATAGAAACAGGATTCTCATGTGAAAAACTACAAAAACACTGAAGAAAGAAAACAAAACTCTAAACAAATGAAAAGACATACCGAGTTCATAGACTGGAAAACTCAACAAAGCAAACAGCTTAGTGCCCTCCAGACAGGTCTATAGATTTAACATGATTCCTATCATATCAACTGACCAAGCCTGATGTCACCTCGTGACTGATGCTGACATTACGAGGCCCTGAGAGGATGAGGAGAAGTTCACCTCCTTGGGATTTTTTTTCCCCCAGTCTATAACCCCAGCCTAATCATGAGAAAACATCAGACAAGCCCAAACTTGGGGGCACTTTATGAAACAAGTAACCAGTGCTCTTCAAGAGTGTAGAGGTCATGAAACACAAGGAAAGACTGAGAAATTGTCAGAGGTTGCAGGAGACTAAGGAGATGTGACAGGTAAATGAAATGTGGGATATCCTGGAGCAGGAAAAGGGCATTAGGAGAAAGGCTGGGAAAATGTGAATAAAGTCTCTAGCTTAGTAAATAGCGCTGAAGCAATATTCATTTCTTAGTTTTGATGAATGTACTGTGGTCATGTGAGATGTTAACATTTGGGGAAAATGAGTGACGGAACTCTGGCACACTCTTACAACCCTTTCATTACTCTAACGTTACTCCTAAACACAAAGTGTTTTAAAAAGAAATTGAACAAAAACAAGAAGCTGACATCTGTACTGAACAGAGAGCCTCAAGACAGACCATGGAATATATATGATTAATATGAAGTAAAAGGAGAGCTATAAATCATAGGACAGGAAGGAATAATTCAACAGAACATCAGGGAAATATTGGCTAGCCTGTCAGAAAAAAAAAAAAAAAATTTAGATCCTTACCTCATGCCACACAGCAATATAAAATTCCAATGAGATTCGCCAATGGAAAAGACTATAAATTATGATAAACACACATGGGATATCACACAACTGCATAAGAGAAAGAATTAGAGCCAAGAAGTTGAGTGCAACGGTTTTGTGTGGGTATCGTTGAATATGAAAAGTGATATAGAAAAGCATATAAAGTGTGATCCAGTTTTTACAAACGGTGGCAATAAAAACTGTGCGTGTGTGTTTGTCTGTACCTGTCTACATGGAGCCATGTGACTACACAACAAAGAATAAGAACAGATACATATCAGGCTATTAACACGGGCTGGATGAAAAGTTAAAAAGGAGGAGAGAAGAAGGAAGCGAAAGGGAAAACGTCGAAAAGAGGAACTTTAAAAAAAGAGGTACATGATCCTATTTACACATATTTAAAATGACAGTAAATGTGAATATATGTTTAAAGAAATTAAATCTTAAGAATTAAACACAATAAAACAAAAATAAAATTTAGGTCAGTATATATCTAATTGCTAAATGTAAATGTGCTTTCCTAAATGTGAAAACTATGTAATAAATAACAAAGGTTAATAAACAAAGATTAATGAACGACTACATAATGTTTATAATTTTAGTTTACCTAAAAAACTGAAAGGCAAACTGGCAAAAATGTAAAAAAAAAAAAAAAAAAAAACCACCATAAAATTCATTTAAGAATTAAAACCGAATAATGCACATTTGAAAAAAGCTCAGCGCTATCAAAAGCCAAAGGGAAACAAACAGAAGCAATGAATGCTGTTTTTATCCAAGCCAGAGGTGCAGAGAGTAACCCAAGCGCTTGGACCACGGGGGGCACGGGGAGACAGTGAGAAGTGGTTGCACCCTGGATGTTTACAGCAGGCAGGGGCGACAGGAGACCTGTGCTGGATGTCACGGACCTGCACCACACAGGACAGGAGGCGTATAGGCACAGCGGTCTTTAAAAGGGAGCCCTGCTTCCAGGAAAGGACAGCAACATGCAAACAGGAAAACAGCCTCCACGCCTCCCTCAGGGACGCACTTCTGCGTTCTGTTACCTTCTTGTTGAAGAAATTCTCTTTCACAGGCAAGGAAGCCTCTCCCTCTCTATTTAAGCATCTTCCGTTTTGATCCGGCCATCCGTGGGCGCGGCTAGAAACTCTTCAGGCGTCCCCGCCACTCACCCTTAAAGACCGCGTTAGGCCTCCCTCTGTTAACCTGTACAAACTCAAGTCTCCCTTTCATTTTACAGAACTACGTTCTATCCCTCTTTTCTTTTCTTTTTTTCTTTTTAAAATTTCCTCTCGGGCTTCCCTGGTGGCGCAGTGGTTGAGAATCCGCCTGCCGATGCAGGAGACACGGGTTCGTGCCCTGGTCTGGGAAGATCCCACGTGCCGCGGAGCAACTAAGCCCGTGAGCCGTGGCCGCTGAGCCTGCGCGTCCGGAGCCTGTGCTCCGCAACGGGAGAGGCCACAACAGTGAGAGGCCCGCATACCGCAAAAAAAAAAAATAAAATAAAATAAAATAAAAATTTCCTCTCCAAAACACTAGAAGCAGAACTTACACCTTTAAGAAAGTCGAGAGAGGCAAAGAAAAAGACTGCACACAACGGCAGGGCTCCATGTCACTGGTTTCCAGAGCAGGCTGGTGGAGCTCACAGCCCCGTGCACGGTTTTTAAAGCCAAAGGTTACGACTTCTATTCCTCAGCTCTCTCGTGATGTCTGTGCGTGCGGCTGGTCGTGAATCCTCACCTTCCCAGAGACACATTCTGTGAGGAGCTGAAGTGAGACTTGCTGTCCTCACTGATGCTGTTCTGGGTATAATCAGTCAACCGCACAGATGTTACACCACCTGCCTCGAGGGAGAATACAAATGAGGACACACACCCATATTCTTGTGACTTTATCCTGTAACTGCGTATAACACGGGGAGAACCCCAACTCCTTTCCAGAGTGGAGGCTTCAGAAAGGGCACACGTGAGGTTAGATCTCAGCTCCCAACCTAACACGACGGGTTGTGACACATCAGTGTCACGTTTCAATTTGATGTAATTTTACTTTTCATGAAGGGAGAGGATGCCAGCTGAGAGACAGACATTTAACAAGCAGATATGGCGAGGCACAAAAGAGCAATGTCCCGAGTGCGGCCAACCTTCCCCCGTCTGCGCTCTACGGACCCCAGCACTCCTCTCCGGTGCCATTTCTGAAGGCGTTCTGTGCCCTCTGTATTTGTTTCTATTCCCCTCTCGGTCATAAACTCACAAAATAATCTGTAAGACTCGGCCCCTTCCGGCAGCACCGCAGGAGGTGCCAGCAGTGCGCTGAGCGCCAAGCCTTGGTTGGCATGCGAAGCGGCATCGATTTACAAGGTGGCCGTATCCAGCACTCCCGTACAGGAAAGAAAAAAAAGAAAAATCACAGCCGGAGGACACTGTCCCGTTGAAGGACGCGGCAGGACTGAGCGAGCCAAGTCCCGGCTAAGAAATCCCATCTCGTGTGCGAGGACGGTACAGCGCGGCGGACGGATTCTGGGGTCAGTCAGCTCGGCCACTAACCTTGGACGAGCTCCCTGACCTGACGGCAGCTCCATCCCCCGTGGGAGGAGAGCAAGAAGGATGCCTTACGGGACGGGCGCGGCGAGTGAGAACGCGAAAAGTTTCTAGCAGGTTCCCTGGCAGACTTCACCCTTAATGGTGTAATAGTAACGACAACAGCAAAATATCTATCGTAATTTTTTATAATAAGCCCATTAATCTCTTCTCAAAGGACACATTTAGAGTCCAAGAATTCACGGAGGCAACAGACAGAGGATCTAAAGCAGATGTCTGGCCAGTCAAGTGGGGGAGAGGACGATGTTGACCTTCTGAAATAGAGCATGGGTGCGCCAAAGCTCGTCCCCCTGCTGGGTATTATTTTCTTGCTTTGATAACTTACTTTGCTTTCATATATATATATATGTATATATATATAAAATGATTGTTTGATTGATTGGTACGCGGGCCTCTCACTGCTGTGGCCTCTCCCGTCGCGGAGCACAGGCTCCAGACGCGCAGGCGCAGCGGCCATGGCTCACGGGCCCAGCCGCTCCGCGGCACGTGGGATCTTCCCGGACCGGGGCACGAACCCCCGCGTCCCCTGCATCGGCAGGCGGATTCTTAACTACTGCACCACCAGGGAAGTCCCTATACTTTTTTTTAAAAAGGAGGTAAAAATTATGAGATGCCAAATGAACGCGAAGAACATATTAGAGTAATTTTATAAAGATAGAGTGTTTATTAAAAATAAGACAAATTTGGCTTGTGCTAAGTCGGGGGAACGCCCTCAGAGCAAGAGGGCTTCGGAAACAGAGGATTTGAGGACTCTCCAGAGAGAAGGCAAGGAGGACTGCGTTCCCAGATACCCCTTTAAAGAGACGGGGACGGACTTAATCAGGCTCAGGCAGACCCAGCTCCCTTTTCCAAGGTGACTGCAATTGTGCAAAAATGCTGCTCCCTACTCCCCAGCCCCCGCCCAGGCTCAGCACATTCCCTTCCTGTGATTCCAGAATAACCCCACTGCACAGCCATTAGAGAATCAGTATTCTGAATGCTGACACCCCATTTAGTCTCTGAATCTCACTTCCAATAGCTAAGTGGCAGAGGAGTGGAAGGTTAGAAGAGGTGCAATCTATGGCTTCCCAAACCTAAAGAAAACACGAGATTGCTTAGTTGCTGACAGCAGCCGTAGAACTGACTGGCGAGAAGGAGGCAAAAGCTGGAAAGGGCAGAGGCAGGGGCTGGAGGCGCTGCTGAAAGTCTGCACAGAGAGAGAGACGGGAAGCCCCCCCCGAGGCCCGGGAGCCTCCCCGGATCTAACGTGGCCACCACCGCGCAGAACTCTCGGGGCTAGTCATGTAGATCACTGGGCAGGCTCTTCTTTGTGGGGCATGAAGATCTTCAAATACACCGCTTTCCTGTCCATTAGAAAATACATCGTACGTGTAGCTCATTATTCATAATGATCATGTCTTTTCAGAGGGAAGCAAGAAGACATGGTTTCAAGCTAAGTAAACGAATCATTTACAGGATCTTATATAATAGTGGAGGGGGGTTGCCTTCAAATTGAGAAATGTATTATTTGTCTTTTATAGAAACAGACCAGAATAGTGAACTTATAACCCTTACATGTTACTATAATTTTTTTAAAAGGGACATTTGAGTAGATACTTTGCATAACAGCACATCACTCTTCTTAATGGTGCTAATTTTATTATCGTCCCATTTGGAGGATTCTGGAATCCTTTGACCTTTTTTTTTTTTTTTTTTTTCTTTCCATTATCACCCTCACAATTCTATGTATCCCTGTGAAATGAATCTTTTTCCCTCCCATGTATAAAAGCCTTGAGTTATTACAATGTTAACATTTCACTACAATAAATGCATTTATTAAGCTTTCTATGTTAAAAGCTAGGCTGGTATGTGTGCTAGAAGTTACAGAGAATCAGATCCTAAGCAGGAGCCAGCAGTGGCCCTGATGTTAAGTAAATGAGCTTAGAGTGAGATGTATAGAGACCCACAGGGGATGGGTGGGTGGATGGGTGGGTGGATGGATGGGTGGATGGAGGGATGGAGGGATGGGTGGATGGGTGGATGGGTGGGTGGATGGGTGGATGGATGGGTGGAGGGATGGGTGGATGGATGGGTGGGTGGAGGGATGGATGGGTGGAGGGATGGGTGGAGGGATGGGTGGATGGGTGGGTGGATGGGTGGGTGGATGGATGGGTGGATGGAGGGATGGAGGGATGGGTGGATGGGTGGATGGGTGGGTGGATGGGTGGAGGGATGGGTGGAGGGATGGGTGGATGGATGGGTGGGTGGAGGGATGGATGGGTGGAGGGATGGGTGGATGGGTGGGTGGATGGGTGGGTGGATGGGTGGGTGGATGGGTGGGTGGATGGGTGGGTGGATGGAGGGATGGATGGATGGGTGGGTGGATGGAGGGATGGGCGGATGGGTGGGTGGATGGAGGGATGGTGGGCGGGTGGGAGAGAGAGAAGAGATATTCAGGTCCCTGATGAAAGACGTTCAGTGAGGCAGTGGGAAAGAAAGTTAGAGCAAACAAGCCCTGGCCTGTGTGATTCATTTACTTGTCATCCAACAAGGGTCAGCTCTTTGCGGGGCCTGCCTGCCAGGGGAACAATGATTCTAAAGACATATAAGATATGCTGCATACATGCAAGAACCAGCATCTTAGGAAAATTTAAAAATGAATTCTTCAGTGTTCACTAGAAATGACTGAAGAAGAAAGGAAAAAAGAAAGCAAAAAGGGGAGGAATAAACACACACGCAGGCCAGTACTCAGGCGCTCTGTGGCTAAGAACAGCAGGACTCCCACACTCACAGGCCGCCGGCCAGGGTCTGGCCACTAGGGGTGTGGAAGTGGGCGTCCAGGATGGTCTGGACCCTGCTTTAGGGTCCACGCAAGTTTCCAAGCAATGCCAGGTATCTGGAAGCTTTGTTCCATATTTGGCCAAAGGATCCCAGATGGAACTGCGTCCCTAGAGCACATCCCGGGCTGATCACCCTTGATTAAGGTCTATTTCAAAATCGATCCCCCTTTCAGAGAGAGGATTGGAGGCTTCCTGCATCGGAGCGGGCGCTTGGTGTGAGCCTCCCCTTCCCCAGTTTCCCTCCCGCCCAGGAGAGCGCCCGGCGTCCTCCCACCTCAGCCTCGGATTGGGTCCTGAAGGAGTGAAGGCCAGGCAGGAATCACACCAGCAGCCTCTTCCCACTAGCCAGTAGGACCTGGAACATTGCACTGCTTTGGGCTCGTGACCAGTGGGCTTGGGGAAGCTTTAGAACAACCGGTTGCCACCAAGTCAGACTTTCCTCATGTCTACACCATGACTTGGTCCACATGACACGGTTTCTGCAACAGTTCCGTTCTAATATCTGAAGCTCTGGCATCTGAATCATTCCAAGTGGTCCCCAGGGGTGAAACCTGCTCCTGGACCCCCCATTTCACCAGCTGCAGCCCCACTAGCTGGCGCGATCTCACAGCATTATGCGCTCCTACTCGACGAAAGTCTGGCTTTGCTCACCAGCTCAGCCGTGAGCGGCCCAAGCCGCAGTCCAGGTGTTTTTGTTTAACGAGCACTTATCTAATGCTTCCTGTAGGCCAGACACTGTTCACCTTTACAAGTTACAGCTACTAGATCATCCTCACAACACCCTGGGAGCTAGGCACTGTTATTAGAGACGGAGGCACAGAGAGGTGAAGTCACTTGTCCAGGGTCACACGGCTAGTGAGAGTGGAGCTGTGATTGAAACCTAAGCAGGAGGACTCCAGAATCAAAGCTCTTTGGACCACTCTGAGAGCTCAAGCTAACGTACCCACACAGTGGTCCTCCCTTACCGGCGGGGGATATGTTCCAAGACCCCCAGTGATGCCTTGAACCGTGGATAGTACAAAACCCTACACATACTATGTTTTTTCCTATACATACATACCTATGATAAAGTTTAATTTATAAATTAGGCACAGCAAGAGGATATCCAAATTGCCGGCACCACGACTCTTGTGCTTTGGGGCGATTATTAAATAAAATAAGGGTGACTTGGACACGAGCACTGTGACACCGTGACAGTTGAGCTGATCATCAAGACGGCTACGAAGTGGCTATAGGTTGGGACACCGCTGGACAAAAGAATGATCCCTGTCTCAGGTGGGACAGAGCAGGACAGCACAAGATTTCAGCACACTTCTCAGAAGAACACTCAATTTAAAACTTATGAATTATTTATTTCCAGAATTTTCCATTTAACATTTTCAGACCACAACTGACCACAGGTTAACTGAAACTGAGCAAAGTGAGGCCACTGCTGAGGGGCGTCTACTGTGCTTAAATTTCTCTCCAAAGGCACAGCAGTCCCTGTGCCACCCCTGCGTATCTCCCCAGCCCCAGCCCCAGACGCAATCCTCCCTTTCGAGTCTTTGAGGCTTGTCACCTGACCTCTGCCTCTGCGTGGGCCATGCCCCGAGCTCCAAAGCCACTGTCCTACCCTGTGCCGGGACGCCGGGCTGTGGGCTGTGGCCGTGCGCCGAGCGGCAGCCGTTGCTCCAGCCTTTGCTCCAGCCTCCCGCTTCTTCTTTGCACGCTCAGGGCGGGTCCGAGCCCGCAGCAGCCGCCACGTGGCGCCTCCCCCTCAGCCCTCTGAGCCGGCTGGGAGGGGTGGTCTCCGCAGACCCCGGGCTCCACGGTCTCGGCCTTGTCCCTTGGGTCCCCCCAGCCCTAGCAGTGGCAGCTGCTCCGACAGTTGCCAGCTCTGGGTCACCACCTTTCTGCTTTCCGCCTTCCAACACCTATGTAACAATCAGCGCCACATGTTAAATCCCCTCTGCTGAAATACCTGGAATGACTTCTATTTTCCTGACTGACAAGTATCAATATCTGAAAGTCTTTCCCCTGAGTTCATTTAGCTTCTTCAGAGACAACCCCCCACCCACCCCCGGCTTCTAGCCTGTGATGTAAATGTCTGGTTGCTGGCATTTGGGGGAACGGGGCAGAAGATGGGCAGTGGGTCCAGCATTCAGCATACAGACTGTCACTCCATCTCCCCACCCCGCCTCCGCTACACCTAGTATCCCCACGTGCCGGTCTCTCCCTAGGTCAACCTCCCCCGAAAAGACAACTGGTCCTGGGGAGGGGGGTGGGCAGTGCTGGGAAAATTAGCAAAAAGCCTACTTACGAACTTCCCGCCAATTTTGCCGCTTCCATCCTGCACCTCCGGCATCCACAAGACCTGCCCTGCAGTCTTTACAGGGTGTGTGGACAAACTGACCTCAGTCTGTCGTAACTGCCTCAGTTCTGCTAATCCAGCTCCAGCTCCTCCAAATGCTTTCTGTCCTGCAGAGGTCTTTGCAGCTCCCACAGCTACGGAACACTGCTGTCTCTCCCACTCCTTCCCTTGTAGCTTATACTTTCTTATTCTCTCACTGACATTTTCTTGGGGTTTCAAGAGGAACAGGAGAGATAAAGGTGTGAAGTTAATGTTCCAGGTTTAACCAGAAACTAGACGGTACATTTTTTCAGTCCATTATCACTTTCCTTCTTAATTCAGAAAAGTACATACAAATGGCTTCGTCAACACTTCTAAAATACCCAACACAAAAAGTACTAGTAAGATGATTCGTTTGGAAAGGGATTTCCTAAGAACACTTATTCACACGTATGTAAACTAGTGAAAGCAGCCAGAAGCAGAATTAGCTTCCGCAGTCAACAGACTTCTCAAGGCTCAGTCAGTTTCATTCGTTCAGGATCTGCCCCTACAAAACAGTATTATCAAATCTAGTGTATGGCCAAGCTCTGTCTCCCTCCGAGAAGAACTCGTGGTACACAGCCAACCGGTGACAAGCCATGCTCAGAGGGCAGAGAGGAAGCCCTGGCAATCGCTCCGCTCTACCTCCAAACCCCGCCTGAGCCCAGGCCTTGCTGCAAGGACAGACCAGGAGACGCAAGCAGCTTAAGGACTCAGGCCTCAGTTCCAACTCCTCACCTCACACTGGCAGACGCCATGTCCTTATAAAGCGATGCTTCCTGAGGGGCCCTAGGGGAGGACCGTTTGATACACCATATAATTGATCTAAAGGTGTAGAAATAATGACATTAGAACAGTGCAGCTTGTAGCATTCTAATAGAAAACATTACAGGGACTTCCCTGGTGGCGCGGTGGTTAAGAATCCGCCTGCCAATGCAGGCGACACGGGTTCGAGCTCTGGTCCGGGAAGATCCCACATGCCGCGGAGCAACTAAGCCCGTGCACCACAACTACTGAGCCTGCGCTCTACAGCCTGCGAGCCACAACTACTGAGCGTGCGTGCCACAACTACTGAGGCCCGTGCGCCTAGCACCTGTGCTCTACAACAAGAGAAGCCACCACATTGAGAAGCCCGCGCACCGCACCGAAGAGTGGCCCCCGCTCGCGGCAACTGGAGAAAGCCCGCGAGCAGCAACGAAGACCCAACGCAGCCAAAAAAATAATAAATTAATTAATTAATCCATAGGAAATAAAGAAAACGTTACAGAACAGGACACATTTGCCCGCAGGAGCAGACTGCGTGCAGGCGCATTTAGGTGGCTGACACCACAGCACGGCCTGCTCGCCTCCATCCGCCCCCCTCGCGGTAGAGACCATCCCGGACGGCAGAAGCTGCAAAGCTCAAGGCCACGTTTGCAGAGCCCGCGTGGGGCTTCACACACTGACTGCGCGCACTGTTGCGGCAGGGGAGGGAGAGCTGAGGGTCCACGCGTCTGCCATCTCTCCGGTCAAGCGCAGACACGGGGGTGCCTGGTGTGTGGGCGGCAGCGGCCACAGGGGTTCCGGCGACCACGTCCTCTACTCCCCACGTGCCGAGTGGCAGGGCACGTCGCTGCCTGTGATGGCACACGAGCCACGCTCTGTCCGGAAGCCAGCATCGCACAGGTGGCTCCCTGCTTCCGATCCCCGCAGAGCGAGCGTGGCCTTGGGGCCGCGCTGGTGGTGAAGCCTCCCGCCCTCCCGCTTGCGCCAGGGAGCCCCCCGCCCCTGAGAGCGGGCCGAGTCCTCAGCGCTACGCGGGGAGTCACTCCCCAGCTCGGTCCAGAGCCGCCCTGCGTTTCTGCCGGCGGCCGTGTGAGCAGCGGCTCCCATTCCGCTCCTGCGTCTGCAGGCTCGCCGAGAGCAGGCCCTGCCCCACGCGCCTCTGACACTGAAGGCAGAAAGAGCTCCAGCGCTCCTGAGGTGTGGGCAGGCCCCGGTGAAGGGACCTCTTCCGCCGAGGAATGCTTTGATGCGGCGGTTCACACAGCTACTAAACGTACAAGGGACAGCAGAGGGAGCAGATCCGTTACATCTCTGCCAGGGGGTCAGATACGCAGGGGTTTGAAGAGTGCATCTCTCAGTGAACCGTGTTATGGTGAGCTGGCCAATGTTACATGTAAAAAAAGGACACCTGTGGACTGGGCCAGCTTAAAAAAAAAAATGGAGTCATCATCTAGAGGAATGATTCTTGCTATTTATACAAAGGTACTTTGGGAACCCCTGAGATACAGAAATTGAGGGAACTAGGAGAGATTTTGCAACGATGCCTTGGAAAAACGAATGTTTTAAAACTAGTTTCTACAGGTATGCATTTCTTCTTCTTACATAGGTTCATCTCTAGCGTTAGAAGATGCTCTTCAAACCGGTGAAATAGCAGGAAGAGCACAAGGTCTGTCTTCAATGGGATAATTTTTCTTTGTTGTTGTGCTTTGTCACCTTTGCCTTTCTACAAACGAAATAAATACTTCACTTCTGCGACTGAAATCACTATTTTCTTTGTGTTTTCCCTAGTGAATAAGAATTTAGATGAATACATTTAGAAGAAGGAATTTTGTCAATCATAATTAGCATTCAAACAATGCCAGAAAATTAAAATTAAGTGGGCAAAAGAAGAATGAAGATTAAGGACTATACTCTAAGGAGAAAAGTTTTCCTTATGGGATTAAAAAAAAAAAATTATTTATTTTATTTATTTTTATTTTTGGCTGCCTTGGGTCTTTGTTGCTGCACGCGGGCTTTTCTCC
Source organism: Kogia breviceps (assembly GCF_026419965.1). NCBI lineage: Eukaryota > Metazoa > Chordata > Mammalia > Artiodactyla > Physeteridae > Kogia > Kogia breviceps. Next base: position 88,332,731 of record NC_081323.1, read on the forward strand.
AGTTGCGGCAAGCGGGGGCTACCCTTCGTTGCGGTGCACGGGTTTCTCATTGCGGTGGCTTCTTTCGTTGCAGAGCACAGGCTCTAGGCGCACGGGCTTCAGCAGTTGTGGCACTCGGGCTCAGTAGTTGTGGCTCACGGGCTCTAGCGCTAGCCTCAGTAGCTGTGGCGCACGGGCTTAGTTGCTCCGCAGCATGTGAGATCTTCCCGGACCAGGGCTCGAACCCGTGTCCCCTGCAATGGCAGGCGGATTCCCAACCACTGCGCCACTAGGGAAGCCCTCCTTATGGGATTTTAAAAAAATGATTTCGATAATAAGTCTTCCCTGGGATGAAAGAATTTTAATGATAATGAATATATTGTCAAGAGGAGTCGCATTTCTTATTTGCAACCTGCAAACAAAAGCAATGTTTATGTCAAGCACCACTAAAGTGTAAGGGAAACAGCATCAACCAATTCGGTTTGAGCAACGGAAGAGAACAAGGTTTGTCCCGTTTCTTCTACCTTCTTTGTTATTTTTTAAATAAGTTGACGTGAAGTTCCAGTGATGTTACCTTTAATGAACTAGCATGTTCGTCGGGGTGGAGGAGAGCAAAGAGAGCCACAGGAGTTGCAGGGTCCTAGTCACAGGGCAGCAGGACTCGCATGTATTCAAAACAAAATTTTTTTTAAGGAAAAGCAAACTGTAAAGCACTCAGGCACCATTAAACTTCCCTCTTCTGTCCTTCTACCCCTAATGCAAGCAAACATTCACTACATAAGAGAGATAAAGACCAGTAAACGTATTTATTGTATAAAATTCATCGTTATCAGGGCAAATAGATGGTCATGGACCCCAGAACGTGACATGGAAATAGCTTTGCCACTTGGAAGACATCTGATAGTATCCTTTGCATTTCTATTTGCATTCTTTCATATGGACAGGCTTATAGAACCCTCTCTCCTCCTTTTGTGTTTCACATACATGACTGTCACTAGGCCAGAATTTAAGACCCTGAATCCGAAACTATCTGGTATGTTTTTAGGTGGGAAAGGGGAGAAAGACTCCAGAGTGGTGGCTATGGAAGAGGTGGCCTATTTCCTCTATCCGAGCACACCATAGCACTCACTGGAAAAGCCTGTCTAACCTGCAGCAAGTCGACAGCACCGATTATTGATTATGCATAATGACGGCAGTTGTAAAAGAGGACCGTGCTTAAGTCAGCTGAAGATGCTCTGTCCAGCACGTGAATGCTGTTTACTAGGAGGCGGGAAGGAAGGAAGGAGAGAGACAGAAGCCAACAGACAGACAGAACTCAAAGGAAGAGAAACAAGACAAAAACGAGAGGTGCTTAAGGAGAGCAATCTGCCTTCTCTGCTCCACTGTGGTGCCAGCTTGTCCTGTTTTGAAAGACATCACATTCGCGAATAACATACATGACCACGACTGCACCGTCTGACACAGATGACAAGACCCGTGACCTAATACAAGTAGGCAATTCTCTAAAACTGTGTGTATCTGAAACATACACCTTATTTACTCAATATGTATTTATCTCACAATTTTGCGTGGGGAAGTAAGATAAGGGCACTCTGGGGCTTCCGTGGTGGTGCAGCGGTTGAGAGCCCGCCTGCCGATGCAGGGGACGCGGGTTCGTGCCCCGGTCCAGGAGGATCCCACGTGCCGCGGAGCGGCTGGGCCCGTGAGCCGTGGCCGCTGCGCCTGTGCGTCCGGAGCCTGTGCTCCGCAACGGGAGAGGCCACAACGGTGAGAGGCCCGTGCACTGCAAAAAAAAAAGAAAGAAAAAAAAAAAGATAAGGGCCCTCGAAACAGGGTTGTGATGTGACCAACAGGGAGAAGACACAACAGCCGTGGACAGCAGCGCCTGAATTTGCAACGCTTTGGGAAATGTTTAAGAGACCGTCTCCTCTTTCCTTACGCTCTTCAGACCTAGAGCTTGGAAGGGCATTTACAACCCTGCGCAATTGTATTTTTCAAATTAAATGCCTGTGCTTACTGGGTAATTTCCATATGTGTTCTGTTTTCTTCTCCATTCTCCCTCCAGGAGACAACTACTTTATGAAGAACTTACATCAACAGTCTGTTAAAAAAAATAATCTCATTTGCAATGTTTTCCCGCATTTTGTTTTCTGTTTTCACATTTTCTAAGCAGACTGGCCTCAGCTTCTTAACTATATACTGTTCCCCCAAGATTCTGTTTCAGTTAGAAGATTCCTTTCATCTTAAATGGCATTTCAAAGAAGGAGATGCAGTATCAAGACCAGATTCAAAAACTATTTGTCACTCACAGATGGTTAAAAAAACTAAAATCAGGTCTAATCGGGCTAACTCTGTCCGTGATTCTAAAATGTACCGGATGCTCGTTTCTGCCCCACAAAAGAGAGCGTGGCTTCACCACCAAACACCAGCCACTGCTCAGTGCCTCCCATCTGTCTGTAGAATCATTTGCAGCTCTGGTAGCTGCCGCACAGAAGGTGGATCCGCCGGTCCTCGCCCACTCAGGGGTGGGGATTTACTGCAGGCCGTTATTAAACTACACCAGCCCTAAGGGGACCCCTTTCTGAAGCTTAGGAGAGGCGGCCTGGGCAACTTCAAGTCCATAAGAGTTTCTTGGACCAGATGGTATATACCTAGTATAAAGATAGTGTGTTTATTTTTTGTATCAATCAATTTGAAATAATATAATTGGAAAAGAAACTGGGCACAACTGTTGGCCAAAAGATAAAAAAGGAACATCCATAATTTAATACTGTCTTTGTTCGTTTCATTTTGCTCTGAGGCACTCAATTAAGCGTCTGCAATAAAAGCTGCAGCTACACTGGAATCCCAAATCCTATCAAGTGTCAAGGATGTTAAACCTAGAAGACTAACAGATTCTTTAGTCTGAAACCAGCTTGCCTCCCACCTGAACAGTGTTTTACCAGGAAGGCAGTCTGTAATGTGTAATCATAGAAGCACTTTGAAATAATGGACCCCACAGGGCCCCTCAACTGTATTCAGGTCACGTTACATGATTATGAACTCATCATTTTGCTTAAGCTTTACGTTTAAAGTCAGCCATTCTGCCACGTCTGTTCTGTTAACACGAAATGTATTTTAGTTTATGGATCGTGCTAGATTCATGGTTGCTCTAAATACACTTCAACCGGCTAAAAACACACGATGTACTTGACTGTGATGAAATACAAAACACACACTCACAGCGTCAGAGCATAAATACAGACACAGGCGGGTCATCTGCTCATGTGTAGAAATAACTGTTAGATGAAACAAAAACATTCTCTGACTATATTTTTCAGATATAAAAATGTGAACTATAGCCCAGCCATGTAAAGAACCATGATGCAGGGCTTCCCTGGTGGCGCAGTGGTTGGGAGCCCGCCTGCCGATGCAGGGGATGTGGGTTCGTGCCCCGGTCAGGGAGGATCCCACGTGCCGTGGAGCGGCTGGGCCCGTGAGCCGTGGCCGCCGGGCCTGCGCGTCCGGAGGCTGTGCTCCGCAACGGGAGAGGCCACGGCAGTGAGAGGCCCGCGTACCGCAAAAACAATAAAAAACAAACAAAAAACAAACCATGATGCAATGGGAAATGGAGTTGCTCAAGGAGACTTTTTGTCCAAAGTCCAAAACACTTAACAAGGCATTATTTAAAAAATCTAAGTCATGAGGGCTTGTTCTAAAATATATTACCACCTTGTTTTTTCATGATTTTCTTTAGGCAAATGCTATAAAAATATGGACTAATGTTAGTACAGAAAATTCTAGCTTCTTATTAACCTTTGTTAATAGGGAAAACAAAATTTGCTTAAAAGTAGAAAGACTTTCATATTATACACCACTGGTTGTTACCAAGATGGCAGTCATAATGGCAGGGAAAATGCATGGCACCAGTTGGTTTCTATATGCACAGATCAAAAACACCTCTTTTGCCTAAAGGTAGATGAGAGAAAAATCAAGAAAGACTTCAAGCTGCTTATGTAAAGTAAAATCACGTTAGGAAATGTCAGCTACCAAATAACAATGTCCGTCACCCCCTGCTGGTCCTTTCTCTACAGGAAGCTGGTGCTATAGAATTAATGCTTAGAATTGGGGTGGGAACTGGGGAGGAGACCACATCTCCTTTCATAATCGCCACAATGCTTTTAGAACAACTTTCTGCAAAGTCCCTAAGATTAAGATAATTAGTGCAGGGCTTCCCTGGTGGCGCAGTGGTTGAGAATCCGCCTGCCGATGCAGGGGACACGGGTTCGTGCCCTGGTCCGGGAAGATCCCACGTGCCGCGGAGCAACTAAGCCCGTGAGCCATGGCCGCTGCGCCTGCGCGTCCGGAGCCTGTGCTCCGCAGCGGGAGAGGCCACAGCAGTGAGAGGCCCGCATACCGCAAAAAAAAAAAAAAGATAATTAGTGCAAAATAACATGTAAATGCACTTTGTAATATGGCATGAGAAGCTGCAAGCTCGTGGTCAATCAAAAATCTCAGAAAGTCCACTCTGAGCTCAGGCTAAACATCACATCAGAGGATGCTTCCTCGTCTGTGAAATGACAATCCTGCTACCTGCCTTGACTACCTCACAAGGTGAGGAACAAGTTGGATTATATGAGTAAACACTTTGGCAGCCGTAACAGCTTACCAAACATTAGACTATCTGTAAAAAGGCTGAGGGCTATCTATTAAGCAGCATACGAATGAGGGCAAATCAGTGCACGGCCATCTGAATAGAAAGGGTGGGACAAAAGTCACTTGCAGGTCAAACTCGTGTTTCGTGCAGGTCTGCAGTTAAAACATTCATTTTATGTTTATGGGGTGGACGGCCGCCGGGCAGGGCGCGGTGACGCAGGGGGTGGACGGCCGCCGGGCAGGGCGCGGTGACGCAGGGGGTGGACGGCCGCCGCCGGGCGGAGCGCGGTGACGCAGGGGGTGGAGCCTAGCGCTGCTGCAGGGGGTGGAGCCGAGCGCTGCTGCCGGCGCTGAACTGCTCCGACCTACCGAACGGCAACGGCCCCGAGGTTCAGCCTGACAGAGATCAGGACGGCCTGAAAAAGGCAAAGCCAGTGAAGAGAGACCACGGGGAGCTCGTGAAAACAAACGCCGTGAACTATTTCTAAACCTCGACTTGACCTGTATTTACTGAAAACCAGCACATGCAGAGCAAAAGCCCAGGCGATTCCAAAACGACTGCGACTGAAGGTTGGTGGAGGTGATTTTCTCCAGGAACCGCAGTGGAAGGGGATGGACAGGGCTGGGCAGGGGCTGACCTGCTGCCCACCGGCACCTGGGCGCCCAGCCGCCACGAGTCCTCAACCAGTGGGCCCTCCGGAGAGGATGGACCACGGAGGTAAAGGTGTCCCTCGGAGAAGAAAGCATGAGTTTGGTACTTAACAGTCTCATCTAGAAGGAGTCCCATCATGGTTTGCCAGACTCTGAGAGTCAGAGTTACCTGAAGACTAAGAGCACAAATTCATTTAGACAAGGTAGACAAGGGGTAGAATTCATTAGACGATCATAAAGCCTGAAAAAAACCTCCAAATTTAGTAATTGTTTCTAGATTATAAAAACAATACACACTTTTCTTAGGAAACTTGGAAAATGCAGAAAAATGTCAAGAAACAATCTGGCAAAGATACAAATTTCTGAGAAGTTAAAGCATATTGCTTTCCAAGGGGGTTGGCTTAAGCTGGGTTTGTTCAAAAACCAAATCCGTCCTACGAAGCAAAGAGAAATGCCACAGATGTCTCGCTTTGACGGAAGGGATGGCATACGAGCTCCAAGCCGAGGTCCCAGGGGCCCCGTGCCCTCCCCCACTCTCCCGGAACACTGCAACTGACACACAGACAAGCCCCGGCTGGCCTGCTGACGGGTCAGAGGCCCCCTGGAGGAGAGCACGGTGGTCCAAGCTGAGGCCATCCTTGGTCAGCCCAGAGGAAGCGGATCCCCAGATGAGAGAGAGCCCCGCGTGGCTCCACGAGAGACACTTAGCTGATCACCAGCACAGGGCCGAGGCCACCCAAGACCAGGAAAAGCACCCGGCTGACCCAGAGGCCCGTGAGCGGTAATAACTGATCACTGTGAACAGGCAAACGGCTCAGGGACCCCAGACCCGGGGGAAGATGGCACGGGGCACTCATGACCACCCCCAACCAACAGAAGAAAGGACTCGGGCCCGGCACGGCTGCACAAGAGCCAAGGCAGGCTCGTTGCTCACCTGAACTGAACAGCAAGACGCGAGCCCGGCAGCACAGACAAGGGGGCTCATCAATCCAGGGTCCGCTACGCATAAGCAGCCGGAAGAAGGGTCTTCTTTCTCCACCCGCCTGAGGCTCCTCTCCTCCCCAAGAGATGCCACGCAGCCGTGGCACAGGGGATCTCTCTACAAGTGCCCGGGCCGGGAAGCCTGTTTCTGCAGGCCTGAGATTTCACTAGGCAGCCAGGTGTCACTCACCTGGGACGTGCTTTCCACTCCCCACGGGCAGGGGAATATCCAGCCAAAATAAGAGCCCAGTACCAGCAGCTCTGTCCTCCCCTCAGGCCTGAGGACGCCCTCCCTCCCTGCAGGCACCAGGCGCCTCTGCCTGTGGAAACTTCTGCCCCCTTCAAGAGCAACAGAGGACTGGAAGGAAACTCAAGGGCACCAGGTAAACAGAGCAGAGGCCTAGACAGCATTAAAGAGCCTCTGAAAATTGTCAATGTCGTAAAGTTGACAATGCAAATGAAATGGCCCAATTCTTTGAATTACAAACTGCCCAAACTCAACCAAGATCAAACAGATAACCTGAATAGTCCTATCATTAAAGAAATCAAATTTGGAAAAAAAAAAAATCTCCCCATTAGAAAGCTCCCAGATGAGGTGATTTTGCTGGAGAATTTTACCAAACATTTAAAGAGTAATTAACACCAATTTTTTGTAATCTCATCAAGAGAGAAGAGAAGGGAACGCTTCCAAACTAACTTTATGAGGTCAGATTACCCTGATACCAAAACCAAAGATGGCACAAAAATGTAAACTACAGATAAATATCTCTCATAAACTTAGATGTACAAATCCTCAATAAAATATTAGCAAATTGAGCCCAACAATGGATAAAAAGAATTATATGCACTATGCCCAAGCAGGATTTATACCAGGTACGCAAAGCTGGTTCAACATTTGAAAATCGTTCTGTGTAATCCATCATATAAACAGGCTGAAGAAGAAAAACCATACAATCATATCAATTGATACAGAAAAAGCATTTGACAAAGTCTAATATTCGTGATAAAAACTCTGAGTTAGCATAGAGTGCAATTAGCTCAACTTGATAAGGAATATTTACAACAAACCTACATCTAACATCATAGTTAAGCGTGGAAGCCAATGTTCTATCCCTAAGCTTCAGAATAAGGCAAGGATATCTGCTCTCACCACTCGTATTCAATATAGTACTGGGTATTCCACCCACCACATAAGGAAAGAATAAGGAAAAACTGGAAAGGAAGAAGTCAAGTCGTTCCGATTTTCAGGTGATAACATTGACTATGTGGACAATCCTAAGGAATCTACAAAGAAAAACCTCCTGGAACCAATAAATGAGTTGAGTAAAGTCACAGAATACAAGATAAACACATGCAGGACTTCCCTGGTGGCGCAGTGGTTAAGAATCTGCCTGCCAGTGCGGGGGACACAGGTTTGATCCCCGGTCCGGGAAGATCCCACACACCTCAGAGCAACTAAGCCCATGCGCCACAACTACTGAGCCCACGTGCTGCAACTACTGAAGCCCACACGCCTAGAGCCCGTGCTCCACAACAAGAGAAGCCACCACAATGGGAAGTCCGCGCACACAGCAACGAAGAGTAGCCCCTGCTCACCACAACTAGAGAAAGCCCGCACGCAATGAAGACCCAAAGCATCCAAAAATAAAATTTAAAAAAACAAGATAAACACATGCAAAAAAATAAACAAAATTTATTTCCATGTACTAACAAACATGTGGGAATGACAATGAAAAGCATAATACCATTTACACTTACTCCAAACAAAATGAAATAAGTAACTAAAAACTTAGCATATATAGACTCTGTATGCTGAAATTACAAAATGTTGATGAAAGAAATCAGACACGTCCTAAATAGATGGAGAGACGTACTGTTCAAGGACTGCAAGGCTCAACAGAGTAAAGGTGTCAGTTCTCTCAAACAGGTCTATGGGGTTAGTGCAACTCCTATCAAAATCCCAGCAAAATTCTTTCTATATAGAGACAAGATTATTATAAAATTTATATGGAAACGCAATGGCACTAGGATAGCTAAAACAATTTTGAAAAAGAACACTGAAATAAGAGAAATCACTTTACCCTATGTTAAGACTTACCATAAAGCTACAGTAATCACGACAATATGGTACTGGCAGATGGACACACAGATCAATGAAACAGAAAAGAGAACCCAGAAATATAGAAAAATGAACAACTGAGTTTTGACAAAGGCACAAAAGCTGAATAGAGGAAGGACAGTGTCTTTAAGAACTGGACATTCATAGGAAAAAGCAAATTAACCTCGACCTCATCCTCACACCTATACACAATTAAGTCACATGATCATGGACTTCAATATAAAATGTAAAACTACAAAACTATTAGAAAAAGATACAGGAAAAATTCTTTGGGACCTAGGGTTTGTTGAAGAGTTTTTAGACTTGGGAATTCCCTGGCAGTCCAGTGGTTAGGACTCAGTACTTTCACTGCTGGAGCCCTGGGTTCAATCCCTAGTTGGGGAACCAAGATCCCGCAAGCCAAAATGCAGCCAAAAAAAAAAAAAAAAAAAAAAAACCCACCTCAAAACTTGATTCTGGGGCTTCCCTGGTGGCACAGTGGTTGAGAGTCTCCCTGCAGATGCAGGGGACCCGGGTTCGTGCCCCGGTCCGGGAGGATCCCACATGCTGCAGAGCGGCTGGGCCCGTGAGCCACGGCCGCTGGGCCTGCGCGTCCGGAGCCTGTGCTCCGCCAACGGGAGAGGCCGCGACAGTGAGAGGCCCGCGTACTGCAAAAACAAAACAAAACAAAACAAAAAAATACCTTGATTCTGATAGCAAGATCCATAAAAGGAAAAATGATAAATGAGAACTCATCGGAATTTAAAACCTTTGTCTGCAAAAAAGCTTGTTAGGAGGGTGAAAAGACAAGATACAGACTGGGAGAAAATATTTGCAACCCAGATATCCAACAAAGGACTAGTATCTAGAATGTAGAAAAGGTCTCAAAACTCAACAACAAAAATTCCGTTAGGAGATGGGCGAATGCTGTGAAGAGAGATTTGAAGGGAATATATAGATGGCAAATAAGCAGATGAAAATATGTTCAACGTCATTAGCCATCAGGGAAATGCAAGTTAAAACCACAACGAGATACCACTACAGACCTAGGATGGCTAAAATAGAGAACCGTGACAACACCGAACGCTGACGAGGACGCAGAGGAATGGATGACTCCTACACCGCGGCTTGGAAAGTGAAATAGCACAGCCGTTCTGTAAAGCACTTTGGCAGTTTCTTGTAAAACCGAACGTCAGCTATCATACAATGCAGCAGCTGCACTCAGATATTTACCTCTGAGAAATGAAAGCTTGCGTTCACACAAAAACCTGTGCACAAATGTTCAGAGCAGCTTTATTCGTGACGGCCAATAGCTGTGGACAACCCAGATGTCCTTCAGCGGGTGAATGATTAAACTTACGGGGGCACATCCACACCGTGGAGCGTTACCTTAGCCTTAACAATGAGTGAGCCACGGATACACACAATAACCAGGATGGACTTCGAGGGAATTATGCTGAGGTCCAACCTCAAAACTAAGATCTAAAGGTTAGGTACTGTATGATTCTATTTATGTAACCTTTTTGAAAGGGCGTAATCAGAGAAACGGAGAACAGGTTAGCGGCTGTCCAGGGGGTGGAGGCCGGGCTGGTGGGGCAGTCAGTGCAGGTGAGTGCAGCTACAGAACAGCAACGGGGCGCTCCCTCGTGGCGACGGCACCACTCTGTATCCCGACTGTGGTAGAGACACAGGAACCCACGTGTGATGAAATTACATGGATCGAAATACACAGACACACACGCAGCATGAGTACAAGTAAACCGGGAAATCTGAACAAGACGGGTGAGTTGTTGTGTTGTTTTAATCGATGCCAGTAACCTAGATGCGATACTGCAGTGCACTCCTGCAAGATCTCACCACTGCGGGAGCTGAGTCAGTGGTACGCGGCATTGCTCTGTACTATTTCTTACAAGTGCATGTGAAACGGCCATTATTTCAAAGTAAAAAGTTTCATTTAAAAAGCTGTACTGTTCAAAATTCACTGGAAGCCACATTTGGGCACCAAGAGAAAGCACGATTACTGTAACCATTCTGCAGCTATTACTCAGCATACGCACAAGCCGTGGTCATGACATAACAAACCCCTGAGGAACGTACGGCCCCTGAGTGCCTCATCCTGTCCTGTATTCCCACAGCAGTTCTGCCAGCCAAACAGGGCCCAAGGGAGGGGGAAGGGAAAATCGAGTGGAAAAAGCAGACAAGGACAATTTGGGCCACGGAGCCGGTAGAACAGAAGAGGGGAGAAGGGGCTGCGAGGGATAAGCAGGCGCTGGTGACTGTCTCTGGCCCACCTCTCAGCACTCCTACAGCTGTGTGTGTGCTACAGCTTTAGGCTCTAGGCAGTGCCAAGTGTGAAAACTTCTGCCAGCACGTGAGAACAGGTGTAGAATTCACTCCCGACTTCCAGTGGCACCGGATTTCTCAAGAAGCAACTCTAGACATTCCAAATGTGTGGCACATGCCTGCATGATCTAATCAAATTATTAGACTCAGCCGCAAACACTGCTGCTGGGCCAAGAAGTACTGAGAGTCTAATGATAAAGACTTGCTAGTTGATGAAAGGCTGTCTTTGAAGTGACTGGGTTTCATTTAGTTTCCGTGAAATTTAAGGTTCGGGAGTGATTGCGAAACACACCATCAGCATGCTAAATCGACTGCCTTTGCCCAGGACAATGTCCTCCTGAGTTCAGGGGCCTCTACCCTCTGCTTTCTGTCGAGTAAATCTGTACTGCTACAGATCCTTCAGAGCGACCGTTTTCCAGATGAAACACAGCTGATAGAGGAGAGGAATTTTTGCTTCTACTACATTCACAGCTGTTTTAAAGAACTCATCTGATAGAGGAGAGGAATTTTTGCTTCTACTACATTCACAGCTGTTTTAAAGAGAACGGTAAATGCAGTTAAAAAGCTGGCTGTTAAACTGACAAGCTGAAGAATAAACGGGACATCAGTGAACCGTCAGAATGGCCAGCCAGAGCTTGAGGCGGCCCCAGGCCTTCAGCCCTTCCTTGCTGTGTGACCTCGGGCAAGTTACGCACAGAATACCCACCCTTCAGGCTTGTGAGGATTAAAAGGGGGCAAAGCAACACAAACGACTTAAGCCAGTAACTGGCTCAAAATAAGTGTTCAATAAAATCACCTCTCCTCTTTTTGATAAGAAGTCATTCAAGACAATGAATGACCTGAAAGGAGGAAAACTATAACTCTGTCTTGCTCTATTTTGGGTTGCCTTCTAGATAGTTCTAAAGTTTGTTTTCTTGCTCCGTTTCGTTTTGTGAGGCAGCACATCATGATTAAGAACAGAGAGTCAAGACTTAATCTGCCCGGGTCAGATCCGAGCCCCTCCTCCTGACCATGTTTTCCTTGGGCCTGTCACCTCACATCTCAGTAGAGTGACAGGAGGGGTGTGACCTGCCTCTCTGGGTGGCCAGGCGGTGAAATGAGTTCTGGTACATGTAAAGTATTTGGACCAGAACTGAGCCTGCATACGGAAAGCACTAAGTACCTGCCAGCAAGTATGGATTTCATTTTGTGTTAAAACAAGTAATTGCAATAACATGATGAAAAATAAAAAAGAGAAAAAGCCTTAATTCTCACCCTCGTCAGTCTCCCATCCCAGGGGCCTCAGCACCACCTGGCACTTTCTTCCAAACATCTTTCTGGGCTGTTCTCATTCTCAGCAATAATCTTAAACCTTCTCCACCCAGCCCCCAGGTCAGCTCCTCGAAGCCGGGCTCGGAAACCCCAGGTGTCCACGTGCAGCTACGACCGGTCCCCTGAGTCCGCCGGCAAGCCCCCCAACCTCCTCTCCACATCGTGTCCCCAAGCCATCCCGCCAGCCTGTGCAGCCCAGGCCCTTCCTCTCCCGCCCCTAAGAAAGGACCTCTCTGATGCCCCTTCTAGGCCATCCTATCCAGACGTTCCCAAAACAGATCCACACTGTTTCTACTTCTTTTCTATCCGCGCACTGCTCTGGGTTTTCCTACTTAGACTAGTAATAGGATCCTGCGATCCAAGTCCGAGCCGCAGCTGGAACCCAAGGTGCCCCCTCGAATGGCTACTGGTCTGCTGCGGCGCTAGATGCAGCCACCTTTGGCTATGTTACTGTGAAGGTAGTGGCGCGAGCTGGCTCTGAGGAGTAACCATCCCTCATGCATCTCTTTAATTCCCAAGGGTCCACACGCAACGGGTTAAGCTATATTTGCTGTCTACTGAGAAAACTGATTCCAAAATATTCATTAGAGGAACACAATTCCTAATTTCACCATTTATTACTATTCATAATACAAACTAATAATAACCAAAAGTTATTTTTGATTGATCACTACTAAAAGTCAGGCAGTATTCTAAATGTTTCACATTCTATTGTTCCATTTCATAATTCCAATGACCCTATTAAGTAGGTACAGTTGCTACGAAGTGGGTATAATTTATCCCATTTAATGGATAAGAAAACTGAGGCAGACAGAGAAATGACTTGTATGGTAGAGCCAGGATTAAAATCAAGGTAGGGCTTCCCTGGTGGCGCAGTGGTTGAGAATCCGCCTGCCGATGCAGGGGTCACGGGTTCGTGCCCTGGTCCGGGAAGATCCCACATGCCGCGGAGCGACTGAGCCCGTGAGCCGTGGCCGCTGGGCCTGCGCGTCCGGAGCCTGTGCTCCGCAACGGGAGAGGCCACAGCAGTGAGAGGCCCGCATACCGCAAAAAAAAAAAAAAAAAAAAAATCAAGGTAGTCTGACTTCAGCAGAGACTTCACCTGTAGCTACCATTCTACTTACTTCCCAAGGTGAAAAATAAGATAATACACTTTGCAATTCATGGTGGCTGGGTTATTTTCTTGGAATAAAAGATCTTCCTGAGGCATGAATTTAGAAAATGTTCAGACTGAGAGAAAAATGAATAGCTAGTTTGCTTATTTTACATTAACCAATGCAAATCAGATGCCAAGGAGATAAATATAATTATATACAACAGGGATAATGTCCTCTATAAATTACTATTAGAATCTTGCATAGAATTCAGGATGCCAATCCTTAAACAGGACGTTTCCATCCATCACTGCAAATCTTGGCCAGCTGGCCAGAAATGTCATCTCTTGGAAAAATGCCATTTTTTAGTAAATGATACACTTAATAAAAACATGTTCTTATGAAACAAATGATTAATTATTTGTATTGTAACATTACTGCCACTAGGTTCTATATTTCAGCAAGAATGATGAGCTGAGAAGAAAATAAAGACTTTAAAACATGAGCCAAGAAGTATTCTCAACCCCTTGGGATCTAAGCCCCTTTTAAACAACAAATATTTAATAATGCCCACTTCACTCTTCTGAAGTGAAATTCATAGATAAAATAACCACACTTTACATACAGTTTCAAAAAATCAACGATATAGAGGAGACATAAAGAAAACCGTTTATAAAGACATGCATTTCAATACGTAGATGCTTAAGCCTGACTGCACTGGAGGCGCAAGGAGGTCGTTAGATGCTTCTAACCTTCTTATCAATCAACACGTCTGGGTGTGGAAACACAGGCTGAAAAGCCATTCCACAGACGATATGGGAAAATGGAAGAGGAGAGGTGCAAGTGGACACCAGAACAAGAACCGGCGTTAGAAGTGAAGAAAAAGAACAAACTGCCGTCACACGCGACACAGCAGGCTCGCACAGGCATGACGCTGTGTGAAAGCGGCCGGGCGTAAAAGTGGGTGCTCGTAACAGACTGTTTACATAAGGCCCGTAGGTGTCAGAATCACAGTTACCTTCAGGGGGGCAGTAATGATGGAAAGATTTTCTATCCCCATCCGGATGCCTACATATATATTAAAAACCTCACTGACTGTGGTATATTCATTCATATGATGGACTATTATTTATCAATAAAAAGGAACAAACTACCGGTAAACCAAGCAACATGGATGAATCTCAAAACCATTATTTTGAGTAAAATAAACCTTAGACAAAACAATACGCCTTCTGTATGATTCCACTTACATGAAGCTCCGGTACAGGCTAAGCTTGTGGCTCTCAAGGATTTTAGTCTCAGTAAACTCATACAATCTTAAACTTATAATTATTGAGAACCCCCAAAAGCTCTGATTTATGTTGATTATATCAATTTCTATTTCTCATATTAAATTTTAAACCAAGACACTTAAAATATTCATTAATTCATTAAAAATGGTAATAGCAAGCCTTATATATTAACATATATAACAATATTTTATGAAAAATAATATTCTCCAAAAACAGAGTCAAAAGAATGGCAGTTTTATTTTTTTAGAATGGCAGTTTTCATATCTTTGAAAATCTCTTTAATGTCTGACTTAATAGAAGACAGCTGGATTCTAATAGCCACTTCTGCATTCAATTTTCATATTAAAATACATATTCAGTATGAATTACTTTCTTTTATTTCTTTACAGCAGCACTAGGGCATTATATTGATTTTCTGAAATTATACGTGTAGGCTAGTTTTTTAATCTATGAATTTCATTGCAGAAGAGTAAGGGGGCATGATTAAATATTTGTTGTAATAAAAGGGGAGGGTGGAATGTCAATTGATACAGCCACTATGGAGAACAGTATGGAGGTTCCTTAAAAAACTAAAAATAGAACTACCATACGACCCAGCAGTCCCACTACTGGGCATATACCCTGAGAAAACCATAATTCACAAAGAGTCATGTACCAAAATGTTCATTGCAGCACTATTTACAACAGCCAGGACATGGAAGCAACCTAGGTGTCCATCGACAGATGAATGGATAAAGAAGATGTGGCACATATATACAATGGAATATTACTCAGCCATAAAAAGAAATGAAATTGAGTTATTTGTAGTGAGGTGGATGGACCTAGAGTCTGTCATACAGAGTGAAGTAAGTCAGAAAGAGAAAAACAAATACCGTATGCTAACACATATATATGGAATCTAGGAAAAAAAAATTAAAAAGGTCATGAAGAACCTAGGGGTTAGTCAGGAATAAAGACACAGACATAGAGAATGGACTTGAGGATACGGGGAGGGGGAAGGGTAAGCTGGGACGAAGTGAGAGAGTGGCATGGACATATGTACACTACCAAATGTAAAATAGCTAGCTAGTGGGAAGCAGCCGCATAGCACAGGGAGATCAGCTCGATGCTTTGTGACGACCTAGAGGGGTGGGATAGGGAGGGTGGGAGGGAGACACCAGAGGGAAAAGATATGGGAACATGTGTATATGTATAACTGATTCACTTTGTTGTACAGCAGAAACTAACACAGCATTGTAAAGCAATCACACTCCAATAAAGATGTTAAAAAAAGGGGGGGGGGAGGGTGATTTTGTCCAGTAGGATTGAGAATCACACTGCCTTAAAACATGTTTTCAAGTGTTTGTCCTTTCCTTCCCAGCTCATCAGCCTCACTGATATATGAAACCTAGCAGCAGTAACACTGCAATGCAAAAAGTTAATGAAGAACTGGAAAAAGCCCAGCAGACTCTTAAGAGAATGAAATGGAAAAGGGCAAATCAGATCTATGTAGTTTTACAAAAATAGTTTTGGCCCCATGGTCCCCCTTGAAGGTTTTTCCAAGGTCACCCATGAATCCTAGACCAGGGCTAAACTAATCTATGTCAAAAAAAAAAAAATCCAGAAGAGTGGTTTCCTCTAGGGGTGGCGGTCAGGTTTGACTGGGGAGGGTCACCAGGGAACTGTTCAGGGTGATGGTGATTTTCCGTCGCGTCTGGGCCTGCACACAGACGTATGCATTTGTAAAAAGGAATCGGGTGGTACACTTACAATTTATGTAGTTCATTGTATGCAAGTTTTACATAAAGTAACGGAATATTGAAGTCTAGTTAATGATATACATGGTGAAGTGTTTAGGGGTAAGTGTACTGATGTCTGCAACTCACTTTGTAAAACATCAAGCAGTAAGATGGACTGGTGGGAAAAGAGAGGGATGGGCCAATGCAGAGACACATGACGAAGCAAATACGGCAACACGTTAACTGTAGAAAGTAGCGGTGGGTATAAAAGGGTGTTCACTTTTTATTTTTTCTACGTTTGAAAATGTTCATAATAAAATGTTGGAAAAATTCACTGAGTTGTATACTTAAGATCTGTGTACTTTACTATATATAAGTTATACCTCAATAAAAAATTTAAACTATTACACAATTTAGGCGAAATAGGAACAGATGGCTTATTGGTAAATGATAAGAGAAAGAGGATATAATATTTATTGAAATAAAGTTTCAAGACAAATTATACGTGATTAAACTGAAGAAAAAGAAATATATGACATTCTTAGGAATAATGAGACTTATCTTTAAATGTTGTATCCAAATAATGTGCTACCTTGACATGGGATAGGGTACTGACAAAGGATCCCAGAAATACACCTCGTATGTCAAACGGCCATCACACGCCAAGTGACAGACCCGCTCTCTGAAACGTAAGACGGAAAGAACCAAGAGGCTGTAACACAGGTTGCAGGACACTCGGGGCAGGATCAGAGTAAGACGAAAAAGCAGCAGGCAACCCTCCAAATCAATAATTAAATATGTAATTTTATATGATATTTCATAGGGTCATATTACAAAAATAAAGACTATAGAGAGGATGACAGTGAGTGACATTAAAAGCACTTGTACGATTAAAGTGCGATAGCGTCACGTGTAACGTTCCGCTACTAATTAGAAAACGTTTGGTTCTAAGTCTCTTGCAATGGATCCCCGATCTCCTTGTTATAGATTTGCATGCCGTGGCTACAAATGAAGACTGATGCAGGCGTGCCCTGCGAGCAGCTCACATACCTCAAGGGCGTTGCCGAAATGGCGAACAGCTCTGGGTAAAGTTCCCAACGAAACAAAGTACCATTTTCCCTCAATTTACTCAGTAATCGCACTTGTGGAAAATTTCAGTGTATGTTAAAACCCTGCAAAAATACTATGCGTTTATTTAAAAAATGGAGTACTCGGCTCAGATCATAATGTTCTTTTTTTTTTTCAACCCTTGTAAACATCCAGGGAGGCGTGGGAAAGACACGTGCGGGCACAGAGCCGTTCTCCTCATGCTGGGCCAGCCCGGGCACCGGAGGCAGCCTAGCCTGGCCCCCGCCCGCCCTGAGACTGGCCGCCGTCCTTGGGACCAGAGATGCCCCACAGACATCCCGTAGGAGGCAGGCCCACACCCACTAGAAGCCACAGATCGAAGGTGATTAAAGGATTGTTTGAGGAACATTTTATACTTTAACAGCAGAAACATATTCCCCCAAACCGAATTAGCAGACTATTATGTGTTCATTCCTGAACTATTCCATGCAAAGATATTTTCAATTTCTTTAAACAATTCACGACCAAGTTGTGGTTAAAAATAACACAACCCCACAAAGATAGATTCAGATACACAGTCCTCTGCTGATGTTTTGTGACTATAGTTTCACTACAAAGAAAGCATTTCAAATAGGAGCTAAAGACGTGTCATATGGAAACAATATTTGCTTATTCCTGCCTAGGGCTGGATTTCAACCACTGAGCCAGAGTGAAAAGCTCCACATTCTGCTATTTCAAAATCGAAGCAAATACAAAAACTTCATACTTGCTCTTAAATACTACTCTTGTGATTTTTAAATCATTTTTCAGGTTATCCAACCTCGGTGTTCCAGTGGTGTGTAACTTCATGACGTTTTTGTCTCCACTTCCAAGGTCACTTGGCCACTGCAGTGCTTGTGTGTTTTTACCCTAACCAGGCTGCTGTCACCAACACTCGCAAGGCTTTCCTGTGCCCCCCCCATTCTCCCCAGCATCCTAGGGGTCCTTCTGCCTTTGCTGCCTCCTTGCTCTCTTTTCCTTTTTTTTGTTCTTCCCCATCAACCCTGTACAAAGATTAGGCCTATTTTTTTTTTAAGCAAGAAAAGATGAAATGACATGTGAATTTGTTTGTTTAGAAGAGGTGCCACCACATAATTAAATAGATCGCTAAGTATGGACCGAAAGAAAAATGTTCTTGATCAACAGAATAGATACTGCTGAATTTCTCAAAGAAATTACGGCGGAAGAAGATCAGTCCACTTCAAGAAGCCATACGTACTCGGGCGATCCAAATGCTCCCAAAGGAAAAGGCGCTGTGCACTCTGCCTTCCAGGCAAACCAACATTTTGCAAACACGTACATAAAAATTAAACATGTAACAGCTGACTCACCCCTAGGTATCTACCCAAGGGAACTGAAAATGTATATTTACAAAAGATTAGGTAGGCAATGTATACATCAGCTTTATTCATAATCACCCCAACAACCAAAACATCCTTCAACAGTTGAATGGATAAACAAATTGTGATACATTCAGACAATGGAAGACGCCTCAGCATTAAAAGGAATAAACTGTTGATTCACATAACAGCATGAATAAATTATAAATGCATTTTGCTAGGCAAGACCTAAAGATCCCATTTACATGACATACTGAAAATGGCAAAACTGTGGGGTCAGGAAGAGCTCATTGGTTGCCGGGGGTTGGAGGGAAGGGCTGAGCACAAAGGGATCACACAGGGACCTGTGCTGTAGGTACTACGGTGGTGGGGACACCACTCTGTGCTTCTGTGGCTCCCACAGAAAGGTTCGCCGTTTGCAAACTAAAAAGCGACAAACAAAAATCAGGGGACTTCCCTGGTGGGGAAGCGGTTGAGAATCCGCCTGCCGATGCAGGGGACACGGGTTCGAGTCCTGGTCCGGGAAGATCCCACATGCCGCGAAGCAACTAAGCCCGTGCGCCACAACTGCTGAGCCTGCGCTCTAGAGCCCGTGAGCCACAACTACTGAGCCCACCTGCCATAACTACTGAAGCCCGTGCGCCTAGAGCCTGCAACAAAGAGAAGCCACCGCGATGAGAAGACCGCGCACTGCAACAAAGAGTAGCCCCCGCTCGCTGCGACTAGAGAAAGCCCGCGCGCAGCAACGAAGACCCAACGCAGCCAAAAAAAAAAAAAAAAATCAGCCAGGATACTGGAAGATCCCAGAATGGGGTTCAGACTGGGATCAATGAAGTACAAATGTGTGATGTAACCTCACTGAAGGGAGCGAGGAAAAAGAAGGAGCCCTAACTAGCCTTGGAAAACAGTGTTTTGACTGTTATTTCAAGGCTAAAGGTAAGGGAGCCGTACATAAACGGCGCTCAGTTGGTGACTTTGTTTCTCACAGGGACGTGAGTTAATTCTGAAACCAGCATACGTGAACACTGGGGTTAAATGAGTAAGTAAACTGTAGGTAATGGAAGTTAGGTATCTCACTGTTAGAGAAAGAGAGAGATTACAAATAAGGGATGGAAGAAAATGGCATGAACCCGCGGTCCCGGATTACGGTCAGAGGCACCCGCGTGAACGCATGCTTATCTTATTATTATTATGTTTTAGAAATACTCTTTTAAAAATTAATTAATTTTTGGCTGCATTAGGTTTTCTTTGCTGCAGGCGGGCTTTCTCTAGTTGTGGTGAGCGGGGCTACTCTTCGTTGCGGTGTGTGGGCTTCTCATTGCGGTGGCTTCTCTTGTTGTGGAGCACGGGCTCTAGGTGCGCGGGCTCAGTAGTTGTGGCACACGGGCTCTAGAGCGCAGGCACTCTAGTTGCTCCACGGCATGTGGGATCTTCCCGGACCAGGGCTCGAACCCGTGTCCCCTGCATTGGCAGGCGGATTCTTAACTACTGCGCCACCAGGGAAGCCCCATGCTTATTTTAGAATGTACACAGACAGATACAGGAATATAGACTTGGGTGTATATATGGGTTTGAATATTTGTGTTGATTTCCTAGCTCTGTCCACTGAGAGGCCTAGAAGTGGGACAATCTAGCAGCAACCAGCATACCCAGTACCCAGATCTTTCTAATCCCATTTCCAGTCAAAGAAACCAGGGATCTTTTAAGAAATGGCTGATTCTGGGGCCAGTGCAGGTAATATACAAAATGAGCCTGGAGCATCTCATGGTGCCAGGGAGGAAGGAAGTGCTAAGCAAAAAAATTAAAGCGAATACACAGAAGACTGTAAAAAGCTCCCAAGGCCAAAGTTGGAACAATCTAAGCTACAAATTAAAAATAGATGATAACCCAAGAAATGACATAAATACCCATGTCCATAATGATATAATAAATGACTGGATAATAGTACTGACATATATATACACTACCAAACGTAAAATAGCTAGCTAGTGGGAAGCAGCCGCATAGCACAGGGAGATCAGCTCGGTGCTTTGTGTCCATCTAGAGGGGTGGGATAGGGAGGGTGGGAGGGAGAGGCAAGAGGGAGGGGATATGCGGATATATGTATACATACAGCTGATTCACTTTGTTATAAAGCAGAAAGTAACGCACCATTGTAAAGCAATTATACTCCAATAAAGATATATTTTTTTTTAAAAAGATGGCATATAACCAGAAAAAAAAAAAAAACCATGGGGAGAAGGGACAAATCTTTGTTACAGAAGAATTCCAAATAATAAATGTAGAAGGAATGAGGGAAACAGAACTTCAGCACAATAACTGCTACAAGAAAGATCCGCTGATGATAAAATTTCAGGAGAAACAGGTATTTGTGTAGCTTCAAAGCACTCCCCCAGAATATCAGCGGATTTCTGTGGTGGTTTCAACACATGCCCACACATTGTTTGATACTCCTCCCTCAGCAAGTGGAGTTTGATTCCCCTCCCGAGTGTGGGCTGGACAGAGTGTCTGACTTACTTCTAAGGAACCAGAATCCAACAGCAAATACACGTCTGGTCTCTGTCTGGGTTCTTGGCAAAAGAGTTCCTGAGACACTTGGTATTTCCTGAGTGATAAGGACGGTAGGAGTGTCTTTCGTTCTAAAGATGGGATTGTTGGTGGGCTCCTATATAGCTTCAGAGACGGGGGCTGGTTGCAGAAAGACCAAGCCTTGATCAGAAACTTGGCAATGCTCGGTTCCATTCCCCCAGTCTCTGGGGGGTGGGGGGGAAGGGCTAGGGGATTGAGTTAATCACTGATGACCAAGGATTTACTCAATCGTGCTTGTGTCATGAAACATCCATAAAACCCTAAACTGAGGGTTTTGTAGACCTTCCAGGTTGGTGAACACGTGCAAGTGCTGGGAGGTGGTGCACCCAGAGAGGACACGCAAGCTCGGCTCCCCGAACCGAACTGCTGGGCACCCTTCGGGTGTCAGAGAATTGGAGACCTGGTGTGGAAAATCGCACCATACTAAGCACATGCAAAAACATCTTTCAGCAGCGGAGTGAGGGAAAAAATACTAGGAACTGTACCTTGGAGAAACTTGTCAAGCAGCACCTGCACCAAGTGACCAAGGTCTCCATCATCAGGAATGAGGCACGTTGCTAATCATGTAGCCCCAGATATGATGTCACAGGAGGGGCACTTCATCTCCTGGGGTTTTCCTCCAAATCCACCACCCCAGGCTGATCACAAGGAAGCAGGCGAACATAACGCGGAGGGACATGTCCCACGGAACACCGGGCCAGGCCTCTTCAGAAGCGCCACGGCCGCCAAAGTAAGGAAGGGCCGAGAAGCTACCTCAGATTGGAGGAGACCGAGGAGACATGACGAGTAAATGCAGTGTGGGATCCTGGGGCGGGAAAAGCCGGTGGGGTGCAGGTAAAGCCTAAAGTTGAGGTGCTTTTCTTAAAGAGACTACACGACTGAGACACAGAAAACAGTATGAGTGAGGCGTACACTTTGCGATAGGTGCAAAGAGCCAGATCCAAAAGCTCCACACTGTGTATATCCACTCGTACGACATTTGGGAAAAGGCAAAACCGTACGGGCAGAAGATAGATGAGTGGTTGCTTGGGGTCAGGGGAGAGGGAAGGGGCTGTGGCCGCAAAGCGACAGCACACGGACGCTGGGAGGTGACGTTCTGTATCTTGATTGTGGTGTTGGCGATCAGCTTCCGTGTCCTTCCCAAAGGGTGGATTTTACTATATACAAATTAAAAAGTAAATGTTACAAATGTCCCAATAGCCTTCTCAATTTAAACTTTCCCACTTAACTATATTCAGTTCCCACATGGCTAGATAAATCCCTCGGTACAGAATGAGAGACTGACTACACAGAGAGAGCATGGACAACAGAGCTCCCACCCACGCAGAAGCCCTGGGAGACAAGCCACGCCCATCCTCTGCGCCATGGGCCCGGGGAGGCCGAGCCTCGGTCGCTGACTCGGTCACTGCCGGCTCCCACAGCCTTCCCAGCGCAGGACCGGACTCGTGAACTGCTGCTTCAGCTCGCCCGCGCAGTGGCCTCCAAGCAGGGCCCACCCGAAGCCCTCTCCTCTTTCCCCGCGACGTTCTCCCCCTCCTCGGCCTGCCTTTGCGTCTCTGCCCAAAGCAAGGCTCCCTCGCTAGAGCGAGCTCCGAATCCATAGCCTCCGTTTGCCCTCCTCTGCTTTGCCTTTATGTCCACAGAAGCAAACCTACTTTATAAAACAAAGCCTTATCGGACATGAGATAAAATATTGCCCGAGTGCTATGTAATCAGTAAGGTAAGAAGCCCGTGCGCGGAACAAACGAACAGTAGCAGGGAAGCTGTTGAAGGCTCCCTGTGCTGCGAGGCTCTTTCAGCATCACCAAACCACTCCGGGACTCCTCGCACTCCCCTAGCTAAAGCCATCATCACTGCGCACTGGCTGCTCAGTGAAACAGGTACAGGCTTGTCAAATGAGACTTTCTTTCATCGTGTCTGAATTATTCACTGCGTATTGTTACCGACGAGGGATTTTTTTTTTTTTTTTTTACTTTTCTTTTCTCTTGGTTATTCAGAAACCAGGTCCTGCTGTTACTCCACTCAGCAGTCCTGGAAGAACTTGCTGGGACAGGAGGAGACAGGAAGGAAGGAGGGGCGTTAGGGAATGCAGGGGAAGAGGGGAAACTAAGAAAAGACTGGCTTTTTTTTTTTTAGTAAAAGATAACTTTTCTTTTAAGAATACAGTAGAATTAGTAATGGAATGCTTCCAAGGACTGATAAAATGATTACATTCCACGATTTTACATTTTAATGCTTCCTATAAAAGTGTTTTCTTTCTTACTACCCGTAACAGCTTGCCAAGCTATTTGAATTTCAGGAGAAATGTTATATAGGCTAAATTAGATGGTGTAAAATTAAATTATTCTGACAGAACAACAACAAGCAAAATTTGATGAAGGAATTAATAAATTTAAAAACCATCTTAAAAATGCAATATTCAATTAAAACTTAAATAAATCCTGGGGTACGAACCAAGACAACGGTACTAAAAAGTAATATGAATTTCTCAGAAAAAGAACTTCAGGTTGGTTGAATAAAAACTCTCCGAGGGCCAACTTCATTAGCCAGCATAACATCCAAGACTCCCGGAGTGACCAGCTAATTTATAACAACTTTTACAACCATTTCCACGTGGCCTAGTCATTTATGTTTACGGTTTGGACAGAAGTCTTAAATGGAAAGCCAAGAGCAATGCCTAGAAATATCAAGTCTCTTTTAGAAAGATTTTCCTCATTAGATCATTAAATTTTTTTGCATTTTACTTTCCTTCAACATTTTATTTTAGAGGTGATACTGAATTCTCATCAACATATTTTATTAAATATAGTAAAAAGAAAAACAAAACGGACAATAGGTACCAAAGGGCCCAGTTCTAGCTACTTTTTTTTTTTGTGTGGTACGCGGGCCTCTCACTGTCGTGGCCTCTCCCGTTGCGGAGCACAGGCTCCGGACGCGCAGGCTCAGCGGCCACGGCTCACGGGCCCAGCCGCTCCGCGGCACGTGGGATCCTCCCGGCCCGGGGCACGAACCCATGACCCCTGCATCAGCAGGCGGACTCCCAACCACTGCGCCACCAGGGAAGCCCCTAGCTACTTTAAAACATGCCTTTTTAAATGTTTTATTTGCAGATCACAGCCTGTTCGGCCCCCAAACGCCAGTTCACCAACTTACGAGCGTTACCCCATGCATTTCATTAATGAGAAAACTGCGTGCAGTCAGGCTCCTCAGACCTTGCCTGTGAGAAACAGGTCTACGGGATGGCCGCTCACGCTGAATACCCCAGCTTTCCAGAGCCACAGCTGCAATAACCTGCAAGATCATTGCTGCCTTGGGTCACTGCAACCTGGCCAGGTTCACTCCTGCTTTTCTCTCTTGCAGTAAAGATACTTTAAGTGGCACCAGCTTTGACTCTGCATTCCTTGTTTCTCTAATACCGATGGTGATTTTTTTTTTTCCTTTTTATTGATGATGACGATTTACTACAATGAAATATGATTTGAACAGTCGACGTTTCTAAGGAGAATTCAGAAACCAAGTTCACAAGATGACAGAGAGTTTGGATTTTTTTCATTTTCATAAATTCAGATTATAAAAATAGTAAAGAAATTAACATTGAAATTCTAATATTTCTAGATACGGTAATTCATCAGCTTGATATCATAACTAGTGTATAAATTACCATATCTGGAAATACTGCCCCACCCCCTCTAATTCGTTCCATTTTGGATCATCACCCCTGACATCTTACTGATCTGAAAGCAACAGAATTCAAAGACTCCTTTGGGAGTTCAGTGCCTCTCCTTTTATTTGGTTACAGAACTACTACCCCTTTAGACTGGGGGAGAGAGCAATTAGGGAAAGCCAGAATTTAAAGCTGTGACAATAACAAAAATTAGATAGAAAAAAATTGTTGGGGCTTCCAACAAAGATAACAGACTCGCCACTTATTTACAAGTTACAAATCTGGATTTTTCGTACATTGTTTCTCAATAAGGTTCTGACCTTGGAAGATGGGTCTCATGATTCACAATAATAAAGATGCAAGGAAAAAAATGGAGTCACAGAGTTTTAAGAATTAGGGGTGAGAGGAAAAGAGTATACCATACAGTCAGCCCTCCATATCTGCTGATTCCGTACCCACAGATTCAACCAACTGTGGACCAAAAAATATTCAGAAGAAAAACATTTCATAAAGTTCTAACAAGCAAAACTTGAATTTGCCACACACTGGCAACTATTTACATAGCATTTACATGGTATTAAGTATTGTAAGTGATCTAGAGGTGACTTAAAGCATAAGCGAGGATTCGTGTAAGTTATGTGCATGTATTACGCCATTTTGGTATCTGTGGAGTCGGGAATAGGTTAGGGAAGGGGTTCTGGAACCCATCACTGTGGATACTGACAGATGACTACAGTCCCAGATGATATAAATGCATGCTAGAATTCTAAAGGCAAAACAATTTCTATAGATGTTTCTGAAGGCGTCTCCCAGCATGTTTTTGATTTCTTAAACACAGAGCCACACTTTGAGCAAGAATTTAAAACTTCTTTGAATGCTCAGTAACAAAGTTTCTCCATGACTCTTGTTTTCTCATCTTGTTTGCATTTAATTCTATTAAACTCCTAAGGTCAAATGACATTAAAAGTATTGGGAGCTCTTGCAGAATAGTAATTATATATCAAAGTGAAGGCACGGAAACTGTGATGTTCAGGAAACTATTTAAATGAATGAAACTCAAAAGAAAGGGTCTTTGGGCTTCCCTGGTGGCGCAGTGGTTGAGAGTCCGCCTGCCGATGCGGGGGACGCGGGTTCGTGCCCCGGTCCGGGAAGATCCCACGTGCCGCGGAGCGGCTGGGCCCGTGAGAAATGGCCGCTGCGCCTGCGCGTCCGGAGCCTGTGCTCCGCTGCGGGAGAGGCCACAACAGTGAGAGGCCCGCGTACCGCAAAAAAAAAAAAAAAAAAAAAAAAAAAAAGAAAGGGTCTTTGAAGTCCTAAACATGCATTAAGATTAAAATACTTGATCTGAACAATTCATCACACAGATTGCGGTCCTTAATAAGAGTGAATAAGAGCATATGGAAGGCAAGTCAACGGAGTCCATTTCAGCCTCAACCATCAGATCGGGCAAAGATGAAAACAAAAATTGGGATATATGTTCCGTCATGTAGGCAGAGACTTAGAAAGTGTTTATTAGTTAACTTTCTCCCCAAAGGTTGTTTTGAAATGTAAATCACAGAAGGCAAAAGAAATACTTTTTCCACTGGTAGAGAGCTCATTTCATTCTCTGCTCATAGGAAATATGCCTCACATGAAATACTATCTTTCGCCTCTAGGCCATCATTAGTGATGTTTTTAAAAATTGGACATAAGCACACAAATTTAGCAGCTGAACCCGGAAAGGAAGTGGAAGCAGAAAACAATTTTCCCAGGGCTTTCAGAAGGCCGCGGCCCGCAGAGGAAACTCAGGAGAGCTGTCCGGAGCCCAAGGCCAGCACTGGGTAAGGCCGCTTCAGGGGCCACGGCCAACGTTCTGCTTCGTTCGCAGCTCCTGTCGGCTGCGTCTGATCAGAGCTTAGCACTGCCAGCAAGCAAATGTTGAACCATTTCTTGGGAGAAGAAGGACCTTTCAAGAGGAAGCCTGTACGGCTGTCAGAGAACCATCACTGACTGAGGCTCAGTCCTTTGGAAATAGTCCACCTGGACAATTGATGACTGAACAGCACCCAGGCTGTCAGGAACTTGACCAGAACCCTCTCCCCCACGGCCCCCTTCTTGTAGCCGGCATCTCTGGCCCTACTCTAACACTTTGTTTGCTACATGCAGCGTCTTGGGCTGAGTGAACGTGCAGCAGTGATGAATTATGAACGCAGGCGCTGACTTCAAGGTTTATGGGACGGGAAGTAAAAAGAGGCATCCTCCTAGTTTTAGAGACCTCTTATTCGATAACTTGAGAACTATCAGACCTTGAGAAAACTGAAGTGCGCGTGAAAACCACTTGCTGAAATGTAAGTTCCCCGTTAGTGAGAGCCTAAATGTCCCACAATGTCCGAAGCCAAGCCCTCAGGCTGGTAGCCACGCAGGGGCCGGAGGGAGGGCTATGGACAAGACGGCGAGGGCCCCCCAAGGCTTCCTCTGGAACCACAGGGGCCAGGTGGAGCCTCAGGTATCGCTGTGGGTGGCAGGCCTGCTCCGGAAGGAAAAAGCGAATTCTCAGAAGCCAAAGGCTCTGCACTTGCAGGTGCATGAGATTATTACACAAAGAAGGGCAGCCTTGACATGTATTCTCCTCTGCTCTGCTGTCATAAGCATATTCAGGCATCTTCCCACAATTTAAGCAGAAAAAAGTACAGAGGAGAAAGGTGTGCATAGACGGTAAAAACTGAAATCTTTTATCCCACATGACATGACCCTATGGAGTATCTTTTATTTCACTAGCATTTATTTAGAGACAGCATTACATATAAATTAGATATTTAAATATTTTTATACTTGTTGACTTGACATGAGAGTAGATGTCAAAGTTAAGTAGTTCGCCTTACTTTTCACTCTTCTGCGATGCAATTAACACCTCTTTCTCATTCATTGTTGTCTTATCTAATCGCTTGAATCAAGCACTTTCTTTTAGAGGTGGCTGTAAGATCTTATTAAATCTCTGGTCCCCCTCGGCAATGATAAACCGATACTCTTAATTTTTAATTGAAGCAGTCAAAAATCACCATGTATTTTGAGAGTAAAACATTTTTGCCAATTTCGTTCAATAACTTAGTCAATTTTGTGGTAGGCAAATAAATCCCGTCTTGGTCCCTGACCACACATTACCATGGTCTGTAAGCCCACGTGCGCTTTGTACTAAACAGCGTGAAAAGTGCCTGGACGCTAATAAGAAGGAAAGTCAAACCACTGGACACTGGTGTACAACTGGGAGAGGTGGGATTTTGTTTTCAGTTTTGTTTCTCCTTTGTGGTACTGACTTGGTCCAAAGTAATCTGCACTGCTGTCATTTCACACCAGGATAGCTCCGGCCTTGGGAGCCGTAGGGTACGTTACCACCACCGGGAGGGAAATGGGAGACTGGAACTCCGCCCAATGTACAAGCCAAAGACGAACCTTAGCCCCAGCTCCTGGTCCAGCAAGGAGGAAAGAAGGATACAAGGTACTTTTTCTCTGCCGGAACCAGGGTTTAGCTATGAGCGAGCATGGAAAGGGGAAAGGACTTTTATTTCTTTTCCTATTTCAGTTTAAGAGGTGGTGTTCCCCTTAACCTTTTTTTTTTTTTTTTGTGGTACATGGGCCTCTCACTGTTGTGGCCTCTCCCTTTGTGGAGCGCAGGCTCCGGATGCACAGGCTCAGTGGCCACGGCTCACGGGCCCAGCTGCTCCGCGGCATGTGGGATCTTCCCAGACCGGGGCACGAACCCGTGTCCCCTGCATCGGCAGGCGGACTCCCAACCACTGCGCCACCAGGGAAGCCCCCCTTAACCTTCTTTAATGCATTCATCTATCAGACCATCTGATTAGATTCTCAGAAATAGTGAAAATATGATCTGCTACAATAGTCTCATTACTGGTATGTTCCCATCTATCTGTGGCTTGATTTTTTTGTTCCCTGCTATACTGAAACTTATTTTAAACCAGAATATTATTATTATATTATATTATTATTATTATATTATTATTAATGGATTTCTATAGAACAGAAAAAAAAGTCTAGATATGACAAATCATATATATCCAAACAATTGCAGTACTGTGGATAATACTGAAAATAAAAGCATATAGTAGCTGAGATTCTAAGTTTATATAAAGTCATTATATGGTTGCATCAAGTACTTTTGAATTTTTAAGATTTGTTTTTGCTCCCAGTCAAATAAAACAGGGATGAGATTTAATTCACCCTATGGTAAAAAAAACCCAGAATTTTTACAGCTCAATACATGAAGCATGAAGAAACTGCACATGTATTAGAATTTCGGAAGCCATTGCCCCAGGCTAATAGCTGGTTTCAGTTTCTCCCCCAAATCCATAGGTTTGAATAATATATTTCAATAAAAAACACTGAAACCTAAGGGTCCTTAGAGGAAAAGCATACACTGAAGAGCTCAAAGGGACAAAGCCAGCATTCGCCCTGACTCCATCCCATTTAACGGGTATTTCCCACGTCAAGTCTTAAGCCCATTTTAACATATATAGATATTCATTTAAGTGTTCCAAGATAAAACTGAATCTATTTTTCTGAAATAATACATATTTTTCCTAAGTAAATGGTAACACCGATTCACTTTAGAGAATTTAGAAAATAAAGGAGAATATGAAAAGTACCCTTCATCCTACGACCCAGAAAACCACTGGAGTAACAATTTGGAGTAATTTCTCAGTTTCTGCATGTACATACATGCAGTTTTTCTTTTTCAAAATTAAGAGTAAACTGTACATGCTGTTCTGTGCTCCCGTTTTTATAATTTCATATCATTAACTATTGTATCATTATGTCATTAATTATTTAATGACAAATTATTAATTACTTAATATTAATGATTGCATATGTAATAATGATATACAGTAGAATCATATAGTCATGATATACAATATAATTATGACATACTAACATTGTATCATAAATTATATAACGTAATATTGTATCACTGTCTTCTTTGGAAACATTGCTTTCGTATCGCTTTCCTGGCTCAAACTTTAAACTGTCTGACAGGTCGGGCACGCTGTTTCCCTTCCTACCTTACCGGCGTCACCACAAGCTCCTCTCCCGCGCCTCTGTTTCATCCTCTTGTTCCCCGGTACCAGTTCTGCTGGCGTTCGCACACGCCCCTCTCCCATCCTCTCCTCCCTGTGGGCTCGTTTAGCCTCTACCACTTCCCCAGGGAAAGCTTCCCATTCACCGTCCCCCCCACATTCGCCGTCCCCCAGACACACGCACGCGCGCGCGCGCACAAGCACCCACACCCAGTCCGCGTGAAACCGTCCAGTGAAGGCACTCATCCCTCTACCTCGTCCTCTCTGGACACTAGTGATTACTTTACTTTCAACGTTTTTCTTACTATTTCTCGTTTATTTATCACCTTTAGGACTTGAGTACTATTTTGTCAACATTCCACACGTATCTTCCAGGAATGTGACTGAAATTGCATGAAGTCAACCTGTGAATCCATTTAGAGAGAAATTATGTTCTCACAACGTCAAGTTTTCCCATTCAGGAAGAAGGTATGGGTATGACTGATCACATGGTCAAGGTATTATTTATATTTATTTGTAAAGGTTTCGTTTGTCTCATAAAGGTCTTCTACACCTTTTGTTAAAGTTGTTCCAAATATTAGGTTGTGCTGAGAATTTCTTTTCATGATGTTTTCTATACGGTTACTGCTAATTATATAGGAAAGCTATAAAAGAACTGTTAAATTGTGAAGTAACACACATATATATGGAACAAAACCAAACACTCATATCAACTATCACCCAGGTCAAAATACAGAGCCTTGGAAACTTTCCTGGCTGCTGCCCCCTGGGGCCATCACCTGTCTTCACACCACAATGAACATTTACCACCTATGTGTTCATCTCTACACACCATAACAGAGGTTGCCTAAATTTTGAACTTTGTAAAAATGGAATTACACAGTAACTATTCTAAGATACTGATTTTTTACATTATGAGTACAAAAAAGTAAAATATTTCACGTTACTTTGTCCCCTCTATAACGCTCTTCCTTTCCTTATGTGGATCAGAGTTTCTGACCTGTATCATTTTCCTTCTCTTTGAAGAGCTTCCTTTAACACTTCTTGCCAGGCAGGTCTACTGGCAACAAATTCTTCAGTTTTTGGCTGAGAAAGTCTTTCTCCTTCACTTTTTCTCCTTCAGGTTTCAAGGGTAATTTTTACTGGATACAAAATTCTAGGTTGGTGGGTTTGTTATCTAATGCTTTAAATATTTCACTCCACTCTCTCTTTGCTTGCATGATTTTCAGCAAGAAATCGGATGTATTTCTTATTCTAGTTTCCTGCTAAGCATGGTGTTTTCCCTACGCTTTCTTTTTTCCAAGATTTTCTCCCTGTCTTTGGGTTTTCTGCAGTTTGAATATGATTTGCCTAGTAGCAGATTTCTATAATTCATCCTCACTGGTGTTCTAAGAGTTTCCTGGAAGATTAGTGGGGTGTTTGTAGTTAATTTTGGAGAAGTCTCAGCCATTATTACTTCAAATATTTCTTCTTTTCTTTCTTCTCCTTCTCATATACTTATTATGCATATTTACATCTTTTGTAATTGTCCTATAGTTCTTGAATATTCTGTTCTACAGTTTTCATTGTTTTTTCTCCTGACGTTTCCGTCTGGAAAGTTTCTATTGACATATTTTCAGGCTCACTGATTTATTCTTTGTCCACGTCCAGACTACTAATGAGCCCATCAAAGACACTTTTTGTTTCTTAAGAATTTTTTTTCCCTGTTATTCCCTTTGGTCCTTTCTTGGAGTTTCTATCTCTCTGCTTATATTATCTATCTGCCTTTGCAAGTTGTCTTTTTTCATTAGAGCCCTTAATAGATCAATCATAGTTACTTTAAATTCCCTATCTGATAATTCCAAAATCTGTGTCATTCCTGATTCTGGTTCTGACTCTGATTTTTCTTGCCTGTTGGCATGTCTTGTAATTTTTTTTTTTTTTGAGAACCAGGCATGATGTATGGGGTAATAGAAACTGATGTAAGGAGGCATTTAGTGTGAGGTTTTATGTTAGTTTGGCTAAAAGCTGGGCTGTGTTTAATGTTTGCTGTAGCTGCAGGTACCAGAAACTTCAGTTCCCTTGTTGTTGGTTTATCTTCCCCCCCTGTTTTCTTTGGGTTTCCCTAAGAACTCCTCCTTAAATAGAGTCTGTGTCCTGAAGCCCTCTCAGTTGCCATCCACTATTATTATACTGGAGCCCTATTGACCCGGTGGTAAGGTGTTGGGGAGGGAAAACATTCTATAATCTTAGCATTAAATCTCAGTATTTTTATTGGGCCTAAAAAACAGATTTAATCAGTGAAATCTGATTATGAAGAGACCTTCAGAAGCACATCTTGGCCAATTTTCCTTCCCTTAGATGAGACAGGAAGGCTA
This sequence comes from Kogia breviceps, assembly GCF_026419965.1. NCBI lineage: Eukaryota > Metazoa > Chordata > Mammalia > Artiodactyla > Physeteridae > Kogia > Kogia breviceps. The sequence continues at coordinate 88,364,959 of NC_081323.1, forward strand.
GATGGGGCTAAAGCTGGCCAGCTGCCCTGCTCTCAGGTCAGAGAAGGCTCTGGTGAGTTAGTTTCCCATGGAGGGCTGGCCTTGTATGAAGAATGCTCTGGGTATATTTTTCAAAATGGTTACTTTCTTTTTCCCTGCCTAGGACAAGAAGGACTTTCCCCCCATTTTTACAGTAAGAACCTTGTGGGATTCCAGGAGATAAAGCTCACAAAATGGTGGGAGTCCTCCCAAGACTGGGCATCCGGGAGCTTTAAGTCTCAGGTAGTCTACACTTAGCCCCCAGCAATGCATCAGGATTACGATTTAAATGTTCCTGTGAATTAGTGGGTCAGTGGCTTCTGTTTTAGGTAGCTGATCTCGGCTATGATCCTCTGTATTCACCTGTCTCTCCAACTTTGGGGATTGAGGTTTGCCCTGTGACCTTAATTCTCTGATGGATCTATACCAGTGTTCTTTGCTTTTTCATGTGGATTCAACTCACCTAGTCATTTGCTTTGGGCTGGAAGAATTTCCTTCAGTGTTTCTTATAAGGGTCTACTAGTAAAAAATTCTCTCAGTTTTTATCTGGGGAAGTCTTTCCTTCGCCTTCACTTTTGAAAGACGGTTTTGTGGGATACGGGATTCTCGGTTGGCGGGGTTGTTTTCTGGTTTTTTATCTGGTTTTTTATCTGTTTTCTGGTTTTTTATCTGGGGAAGTCTTTCCTTCGCCTTCACTTTTGAAAGATGGTTTTGCGGGATACGGGATTCTCGGTTGGCGGGGTTGTTTTCTGGTTTTTTCCTCTGACCAGTGTGAACATGTTATCCCACCGCTTTCTGGCCTCTACTGTTTCTGTTGAGAAGTCAATTGCTCATCTTATTTGGGTTTCCTGGCAAGTAATGAGCCATTTTTCTTTCTGGCTGCTTTCAAGATTTTCTCCCTGTCTTTGACTTTCCGCGTTTTTACTATGATGTATCTGTTTATAAAGATATAACGGGTTTCTTTGCAATTATCCTACTTTGAGTTCACTGAGCATGCTGGCTGGATAGATTATTGTTCCTCAATAAATTTGGGGTGTTTTCAGCCACTGTTTCCTCAAATACTTTTTCTGCCCCTATCTCCCTCTCTCTTTCTCTCTGGTATTCCCATTATGCATATGTTGGTGTGTTTAATCGTGTCCGACATTTCTCAGCTCTCTTCATTTCCTTTCTTTATTCTCTCTGCTCTTCAGCTTGCGTAACCCTATCAATAGATTTTCACGTTTGCTTATTCCTTCTCCTGCCAGCTCAGATAGACTCTTGAGCTTCTCTAGTAAATTTTTTTTTTTTTTTTTTTTTGCGGTACGCAGGCCTCTCACCGTTGCGGCCTCTCCTGTGGCGGAGCACGGGCTCCGGACGCGCAGGCGCAGCGGCCACGGCTCACGGGCCCAGCCGCTCCGCGGCACGTGGGATCTTCCCGGACCGGGGCACGAACCCGCGTCCCTCGCGCCGGCAGGCGGACCCTCAACCACCGCGCCACCAGGGAAGCCCTCTCTAGTAAGTTTTTTTTGTTTTTTTGTTTTTTTTTTTTTGCGGTACGCGGGCCTCTCACTGTTGTGGCCTCTCCCGTTGCGGAGCACAGGCTCCGGACGCGCAGGCCTAGCGGCCATGGCTCACGGGCTTAGTTGCTCCGCGGCATGTGGGATCTTCCCAGACCAGGGCACGAACCCGTGTCTCCTGCATCGGCAGGCGGATTCTCAACCACTGCGCCACCAGGGAAGCCCTCTAGTAAGTTTTTAAATTTAAATTATTATACTCTTTAACTTCAGAGTTTCCATTTGGTTCTTGTTTATAACTTCTGTTTACTGACATTCTCTATGCAAGATTTTCATCATACTTTCCTTTACTCCTTTAATCATGGTTTCCATTAGTTCTGTGACTATATTCCTAATAGCTACTTTGAGACTTTTCCTGATAAATCTGATATCTGGTCACTCTCAGAAGCAGTTTCTGTTGCCTGCTTCCCCCCCACACACCCCCACCTCCACTGTTTGGCTCATACGTTCCTGCTTCTTTTCATGCCTCATAATTTTCTTCTGGAAACTGGACATATATTGTTAACAACTCTGAGTATTGGTTCCCCCAACTATGGAGCTTCTAACTGTTATTTGATTGTTTGTTTGTTTATCGACTGGCTGGATTATTTTAGTAAAGTGTATTTCTCCTCCAGAATGTTAAGCCTCCAGCGTTGCTCTTTGGGTATGTTCACAGTCACCTGGGGTGACAGTGGTTTTGGTAGCTTTCTTCCTTTCTTTCCCTGAACATGCCCAGCTGTTAAACTCCACTAACTGCCAACTAACTGCTCTATTGTTTTCAATAATGCTCTAAGGCATAAGTTGTTCTACAAGTGAATGCAATCAAATCCTGCCTCCTTTGAAGGAATGGTTTTTGAGGCCAGTGTTTGATACTTGTTCTAACCTCAGGAGGACTCCCCCCTCCCCCACCCAGGCAAAAATCTTTGAGCCAGGGCTCTGGAGCTGTGGGTGGGGGACAAAGGCAAGTTTCTCTGAGTGTCACACCCCACCTGCTCCTCTAGGAGCTGAGCTCTGTGCTGGGGGGGTGGCAGGGGAGAAGCCTGAGGTCCTCTCAGCTTGCCTCTCTTGGCCTGGAGCAAAGGTGGTCAGGACCCCAGTATTCTTCACATGCTGAATCCAAGGTAGAGCGTCCCACCCACAAGTGGAGGCTGGTGGAAGAAGGGAGCCTTCACCTCTCTACTGCAGTTGCTGGAGCTGAGACTCAGCAACAGGCAGTTGAGGCAGGATGAGAAACGCCGATGCTCTCTCACAGGAAGAAAGCCCTTCACCGGGGAGGTAGAGGCATAAGGAGCCCTGTTCTAGGCTGAGGGGTCTCAAATGGAGTCTCTACCTTGTTAAGCTGGGAGGGAGGAGGAAGGAGCAATCTTGATTCAAATTCCACAGACTCTCACCTTTCTTAGAGAGTTTTTGTAGATTTTCTTGAATAGATGTTTCTACATTTGTCCCTTGCCCTTATGACTGACCATTTCTAGAAACTACATTTAAAAAATAATAATAGTTTTATCAGTTTCACTGGGGAGAGGGTCAGTGGAGCTCTTCATACTGTGATGTTAGAAGTTGATATCATCTGATTTTTTTAATATCTAACTTTCGATTGGTTGCCCTTACTGATTTCTCTTAATGGTGGTAATAACACTAATAAGAGAAAACATTTATACGTTACTTTTAGGTGAAACTATATGATGTTGCCAATATCTAGCCATTCTCATCTACAGAAACAGCTATTTCATATAATTTAACCTATTATATGTTGAGTATAGTTCTAAATGCTTTACATATATTATTTTTTTTAATCCTCACAACAATTCAGTGAGGTAGCTACTATTATATTCCTATTCTACTGATGAAGAGAACCTTTACAGAGAGGTTAAGTAGTTTGCTAAAAGAATGACAGCTAGTTTGCAGTGGAGCTGAGATCCAAACCCACACAGCCAGGCTGCAGAGTATATGTTCTTAATCACCACAACCTAACAGCTTCCAAATTAATAGTTTTCAACCATTTACTTTGGATTTTTCTGAAAAGAAAAATATATCATTTCCAAACAACAATATGTTTTTTTTTCTTTTCTCTTTTCTTTTCCAATAGTGTTATTACTACTTATCAGGTCTAATTACATTGGCTAGAAATTTTAAAACAAAGTGGGCATGTTAAAACTGGTGAAAACTGAATAAAGTTTGTAGCCTAGTTTACAGTATTGCATGAACGTCAGTTTCTTGGTCTTGATATTTTACTGCAGTTATACAAGATGTCACCATGAGAAGCTGGACTCTGTATTATTTTTGCAACTTCTTGTGAGTCTATGACTATTTTAAAATAGAGAGTAGTGGCAAAAGCAGATATCTTCATCTTATTCTGGACATTGACAGTAATGCTTTAGGATTTTACTGATAGCATGACTTTGGTTTAAGATACATATTATTTATGTACCTAAAGAGTAATATTCCAACAAAACAGAGAAACAGAACTGAGAGACGACAAGATACCACAGGATCTTCATCTAAGTTAATCTGAAATAATTTATACACTGGATAAAAAAAATTCCCAAGGTTATATTTGGCAATGGCAGGGAACTTCAGAGCAAAGAGGAGAATCCATGATTTATAAAAAATGTTGCTTCTAAGACAACAGTAAATCTACCAATCATAATAAGAAGGCTTATTACTTAACTTGACACCTGATACTACTTCCTTGTCACTGATTGCCATGGAGGCATACAAGAGGATTTAGCCTTCATGAAGAGAAAATACAACCACCAAAAAGAAACTGACTCTTCATTGTATTTACACTATTAGTTCATTTAGCAGATGTACTGAATGCCTATTAAATGTCTGGCAGGTGAAGCCCATGCCCAAATGAGACTTACATTCTAACAGAGCAGACACTGGAGACAAACATAAGGGCACGTAGTGACAAGTGCTACAAAGAAAATCAAAGCAGGGTAAGGTTTAGCAGCAATTAGAGAAATGAAAGGGACCTATTTTGGATAAGGAGGAACTTTCTGAGGAGATGACATTTGAGAAAACAACTGAATTAAGTGAGGGACGGAGCTATGGAAAAGTCTTGGAACAGCACTCAAAGCAGACAAACAGTAAGAAGGACCCGAGGCAGCAACAAATTAGGAGGCCATTGCAGTACACAGTGTAAGAGATGGCGATGATTCAGGACGTCCAGTGGAACGATTTTTGGATGCAAGTTACAGAATATCTGAAGAAAGGTGCTTAATGAATACGTTTATTGTCATTGTTTTACTAATCACACAGAATAATAAATATGGAGGAACTGATTCCAGGGTCGGTGCTGTTGCTGAAGAATATCACCGTTTGGGAGACGCATCTTATGATCCACTCATGACTGCAGATGGCTCCTCAGTTACGGCTACTACAGTTCCAGGCATTACACCGCATATACGATAATATCCAAGTAGGAGCGTTTCCTTATCATGCCACTGTCTTCATCTCTTTCTACGACACACAATGGTGATAGAGTCACTCTTGCTTCTCCTCCTCCTCCATCTAATTACAATGGCTAGTACATATCAAGCACTAAGCACGTTCCTGGTGCATGGTAATTGTTTCTTAAATGTTAACTATTTTAACTGTTTATAGTTGAGGTTTATTTTTTTGTGTGTGTGGTACACGGGCCTCTCACTGTTGCGGCCTCTCCTGTTGCGAAGCGCAGGCTCAGTGGCCATGGCTCACGGGCCCGGCCACTCTGCGGCATGTGGGATCTTCCTAGACTGGGGCATGAAACCATGTCCCCTGCATCGGCAGGCGGACTCTCAACCACTGAGCCACCAGGGAAGCCCTAGTTGAGGTTATTTTGCTGTATTAGGGTATTTTGTATCCCAGCACATCCGTTCTAGTAAAATAAAGCAAGACTGGGGGGTGTGAGTGTTTTAAGAAGGCTTCTGCCTTCTCTGGGGCTGCCTGGGCCCTGTCCGCTAATTAAATAAATTAAAAGGTCAACTCTAATTGCTCCGATAATTCCAGCTCTGTAAACAGAGGGCCACAAAAGGAAAAAGGTGGAGGGAATGTGGCAGGGAGGACAGGCTGAATGTTCAGAGTTCAGAGGGCCCTGAGCGGGGTCCCCACCAGTCAGGTGTGGCGGCTACGGAGGCTGAGTCAAAGCTCACCCAGAAGGCCAGACAGCCTGCAACTCCAAATGTACCCGCTGTCACCTCCAGGCCTAGACTTAACCAAGGACCGCTTTTAAACTCTCTCTCACAGGAGTTCCCCCCTCACGCTTATACTGAGATTTTCCCCATCTGTGTGTCCAAGTACTCCTCTCCTATTCAAGACACCCAGGACTTTTCTTATTCTTGAATAGAGCCTTCCCTGAAACAAGCCACGTGCACTGACGTGGGGTCAGTCTGATCCTGTACAATCACATCTGTGCCTTTCAATGAACAAAAGTCACGTCACACCAAAGCTCAATACAAATGACTAATGTGTAGAAAAAACCAATCTCAGTTTAATACACAGTTTGCTGGTATTTTCTCGTTTGTTTGCAACCAATTTTTTTCTACACTATTTCTCCAGGGATCCCTTCCCATTAACCGATCCCTGTGAACTCTGATCAAAAGGGCATTGATCTTTTATGTCATGAACTTTGACAAATACAGAAGAGATTGAGAAGGAAAGAAGAGGAAGAAAAGGAAAGGGAAAGAAGGCAGGGTCAGAAGATTGAATGAAACCACAGATATATGAAAACATAATTAAAACTGCCCCCAAATTAGTGTTCTGTCCCTTCTATTTAAACCACTAATTCTTAAATCACTATAAATACAGCATACATGTATACACACTGGAGTACAGGTACACAAACTACAGATCAAGAAAATGGATGGGGTATTGGGCCTGGATATTGGTTGGTTCTCTAAGTCAATAGCTCTCTATATACATATACCTTTGGAAAGTCATTTACTGTATGTTTTCCGGTTTACACAGTAGTAAACTTAAAATAATCAAGCGTGTCAATCCCAGTAGTTCATCTCTTTCTTTGGTGAGTTAGTGATATAGTGACACATGTGGTGTAAATGGGATATTTCTTTGGCTGTGCCCGGTCTTTGTTGCAGCCCACGGGATCTTTCAGTTGTGGCATGCGAACTCTTAGCTGAGGCATGTGGGATCTAGTTACCTGACCAGGGATGGAGCCCAGGGCCCCTGCATTGGGAGCTCGGAGTCTTCTCCACTGGACCAGCAGGGAAGTGGGATTATAAATGTAAATGTTAGGACTCTTAGCTTAAAAGCTTCATGTAATTTGCATAAATCTGCATGCTGAGTTCAAAAGGCACAAATCTGTAATATTAAAGTTAATAAGGGCAAACTACTATTTAATATAAATCCAATATTCAAGAATAACACAGATGAAATAGAGAGCAGTTTAAAAAAAAAAAAAAACAGTTGTTTGAATCATTTCCTGATTAGGACAACAGCTAAAATAAGCTCCACACACATATGGCACTGCCAGTGGGGTGTACCACGCCCACACAGACCACTGCAGGAAAGCAGGGGAAGAGGGAGAGCCTCCCAGGAGCTGCACATTTCTGCCACACCTTTCAGAGCTCCAGTGATGCAGGTGGGCTGACAGGGTCTTCCTAGAGTTCTGGTTGCTCTAAGACTCTGACTGGATAAACTTAAAACCATGCAGACAGTCCCATGGTTGGGGTGGGAGGACTGTCCCAGAAACTCTGTCACACCTTCCTCAGCGGCTCAGCAAGTACCTAGGACATCCACGTGACATGTAGGAGGTGGCAGGGTGGGGTGGGTGTTCAGGGAGATGTGGCCGCAGCAGCCAGTGTTCTTCCATAAGCCTCGTTCCACTCTGGGAGGTGTGCGGAGCAGCACAGGCACACAAACCTCGAGGTCGGTCCCTGACGGCTTTTCTACACAAAGGGGCCTCTCCCCGTGTCCACATCTGACTAAACCAGAGGACGTTGCCTGAGGAGAGAAGCACCTCTGGAATGGCAGAGTAAAAACCTCAGAAATTCAACTCCTCCATAAAATCAACTGAGAACATTGGCAAAAACTGTAATGTCGACTTTTTCAGAACTCTGGGAATTAGTCAGAGGCTTGCAACAATCCAAGGAGTGTTTATTTAAAAAAAAAAAATAGATGTCTCTTGTTAAGAACAGAAAACTTTGGGTGTTTTAACTTGGCCTATTCCCATATCCCTCTCCTCAATTCCACAGGATTCTTGAACAGCCTTACAACTACAGTAGCCATGAAAACCAAGTCGCCTTGAAGCCACTAAGTGGGATAAAACAGGATTGTTATTATTTGGTCTGTCAAGGAGCTCCCTTGAAAAGCTTCATTCTTAGTATTTGCCTTTATTTGACCTGACTCAGAGCTCACTCTGTGTTGAAAGTCATGATGAAAACACTCAACCAACAAAGTAGGAATGGAAGGAAGCTGTCCCAACATAATAAAGACCATATATGAAAAGCCTACAGCTAACATCATGCTTAATGGCGATAGGCTGAAAGCTTCTCCTCTATGATCAGAAACAGAACAAGGATGCCCACATTAGCCACTTCTATTCAACACAGTATTGGAAGTCCTAGCCAGAGCAATCAGGTAAGAAAAAGAAATAGAAGGCATCCAAATAGAAACAGAAGAAGTAAAATGATCTCTATTTGCAAACATAATCTTATAAGTAGAAAACCTGAAAGATTCCAAAAATAAAACTGTTAGGACTAACAAACAAATCCAGCAAGGCTGCAAAGAAAATCAACACACAAAAACCTGTTGCATTTCTATACACTAACAATGAACAATCTGAAAAGGAAATTAAGAAAACAATTCCATTTAAAATAGAATCAAAAAAGAATAAAATACTTAGGAGTAAACTTAACCAAGGAGGTGAAAGACTTCTTCACTGAAAACTACAAAATACTGCTAAAAGAAATTAAAGAATACACAAATAAGTGGAAAGATATTCCATGTTCATGGATTGGAGGACTTATTATTACAATGTCAATACTACCCAAAGTGATCTACAGATTTAATGCAATCACTATAAAATTCCCCATGCTGTTTCTGCAGAAATAGAGAAATCCATCCTAAAATGCAGATGGAATCTCACTGCACCCCAAATAGTAAAAACAATCTTGAAAAGAAAGAACAAAGTTGGAGGTCTCACACTTCCTGATTTCAAAATTTATTACAAAACTGCAATAATCAAAACAGTTTGGTACTGGCATAAAGACAGACATATATATACCAATGGAATATAATAGAGGGCCCAGAAATAAATCCTTGCATTTTTAATCAAATGATTTTTGATAAGGGTGCCAAGACCATTCAATAGGGAAAGGACAGTCTTTTCAACAAATCATGTTGGGAAAACCAGATATCCAGATGCAAAAGAATGAAGTTGGACCCTTACCTTATATCGCATAAAAAAATTAACTCAAAATGGATCTAAGACCTAACTGTAAGGCCTAAAACTGTAAAAATCTTAGAAGAAATAGAAATGCCTCATGAAATTGGACTTAGTAATTATTTCTTGTATATGACACAAGAAGCAAAGGCAAAAATAGTGAAAATAGATAAACTGACCTACATCAAAATTAAAAATTTCTGTGCACCAAAGGACACAACGAATAGGGTTAAAAGGCAACACACAGAATGGGAAATATATTTGCAAATCTATATTTAATAAAGGGTTAATATTCAGAATATATAAGGAACTCAACAACAACAAAAAATCAAATAACCCAATTTAAAAATGGGCAAAGGATTTGAACAGACATTTCTCCAAAGAAGATATACAAATGGCCAACAACATATGAAAAGATGCTCAGCATCACTAATCATTAGGGAAATGCAAATCAAAACCACTATGAGATCACTTCACACCCAGAAGAATGGCTGCTATCAAAAAAAGAGAAAATAACAAGTGTCGTGGTGATGTGAAGAAATTGGAACCCTGTACACTGTTGATGGGAATATAAAATGGTGTGGCCATTATGGAAAACAGTATGGCAATTCCTCAACAATTAAAAATTGAATTATCATATGACCCAAACATATGGGTATATATCCCCCCAAAACTGAAAGCAAGGTCTTGAAGAAATATTTGTATATTCATGTCCATAGCAGTATTATTCACAGTAGCCCAAAGGTGGAAGCAACCCAAGTATCCACTGACTGACGGATAAACAGAATGTAGTATATACATACAATGGGATATTATTCATCCTTAAAAAGGAAGGAAACTACGACACATGCTATTACATGGATGAAACTTTAGAAAATCATGCCAAGTGAAATAAGCCGGTCACAAAAACACAAATACTGTAGGATTCCACTTATATGAGGCACCTAGAGCATCACATTCATAGAGACAGAAAGTACGATGGTGGGTACCGGGGGCTGACGGGATGGGGAAAGAGGTAGTTGTTTAACAGGTACTAAATTCCAGTTTTGCAGGACAAAACAGTTCTGGAGACTGGATACACAACCATGTGAACTATACACTTAAAAATGGTTAAGATGGTAAATTTTATGTTACGTGGTTTTTGCCACAATTTTAAAAAGAAATGGAAAAGAAACAAAAGCCGATACTGACTGAAAGAAATGAATGAAGCAAATTTATAAAGGGATGCAAAGAGAAAGGAGAGAAAAGTCTAGAGGTTTCTGATTCCAAGCCCTCCTGAGTCCCAGCTGGACTCCTGCCCTACGACTCCAAAGATACCTCAATGGTCTGATTACAAAGTCTCCACTGGGCTTAAACCAGCTTGAGAGTGTGTCATGCAACTACCAGAGCCCGCTGCACTCGCTGAACTCAGAAAACAAAGAGTACGGGGCGTGGGGAACCTTCTCGCCCCAAATAAGGCTGATCCTGAAGATATCGTCATTTGTTTTTAAGAGAGAGGCTATTCACCTAAAAAACTGCGCAGCAGGAGATGAAGTGGCTTAGATATACCTCAGCCGCACCCATAACAAATACCCCATACATCTCAAAAACACTTTGGCCGCCAGCCTCTGCTATTTACATTCACTTCCTCCAATTGGACAGGAAGTGGTGTTTAATTAATGGCTATTTCATTTGATCAAGATTTGGATGGGAAGAATTATTTAAGCTGCAAATGGTAACTAATCTCAGATAATATCTTTAGCTGAAATGTTTAGCCCTCTTACCAAATTACTGACTTAATACCTAAGGCGAAGCTTGCTTATAGACAAATTCTAAAATGTATGGTCTATTGGAGATATCATCTTTTACGTCACCTACAGGTGAGTCAGAGTCTGAACACAGATTTCATGGCCTGTGACGAATGTGGATAGATGCACCTCCTCGTGCTGATTTGTGTGGAGAGAACCGTCACGTCCCTTTGATCTAGTTACGCCAAGGTTCGTGTCATTCTTGCACAGGTCACAGAATGCGGGTGCCCTCCCTCTGCTGTCTACAGCGCACCCGTTAAGCACTAAGGCCTCTGCTCCAGGAGCAGTGGTGTCCAATGATACAACTAAATTGAAAAACAACTATAGCTAACTATCAGCCCGATGCTACAGGTGGATGAAGAGAGCTCTTGCCCCTGAATTCCAGTTACTTTCCATGCAGAGGATGAAATGGCTTGTAGTAACCTTCATCTTACCGGGAACCTGGGCAAGAGGGAGGAGCTCTCAGCAAGGGCACACCCAAGGCTGGTAGCGGGTCTGGACCAACAGTTCCCAGCGTGGGTTCTCAGGGCAGTTTTATTGGAAACGCCTTGGAACCTTTAGAAAAGAAACTCGGGGGGGGGGGGCTACTCCTTGGAGATCCCGAGTCAGAAGCTCCGGGCTGGGACTCCAGAACAAGTGCCCTGGGTGATTCCGACGTGCATTCAGATTTGAGAGCTGTCTGTCCCGAGAACAGTCACTGCAGGTGGTGAGAATCGGGATGAAGGAACCTCTCACAGGGAAGGCCAGGGACACGACCGGCCCCTGAAACGCCTCAGAGAGAAGTCGCCTCCAGTCCCCACTAGGCCTCCCTTTGCTCCTTCCCGTCCCAGTACCGTCTGGCCTGGTCACCTCGCTGCCTGTCGCTGTACTAGGGGCCGGGAGGCACAGGAGACAGACGCAGCTCCGGGAACTCACCGGTAGAGGTGAGCACAGGTCTTAAGCAAATTAAAGGGGGAGGAGCCAGAGAAGGTGCCCAGGAAGGCCTGACATCGCAGTCACGCACCGCTCAGCGCCCTGCCCACCAGAGCAGGGCCACTGAGACCCTCCCGCTCTGGAGGGAAGACCCAGTGAATCGAATCAAAGCAAAGAGGGCGCTTCTGTTACTCGTAGTTTCTATGTATCAATCATGAAAAATAACTCATAAGCTAGCCTCTCCTGAATGAAATACTATAAATTACAATGGCTGTCTAACTGCACACATTTAGATGTCTTCCCAAGGTAGTAACTATTTTCGTGTCAACCTGTTAAAGTTCTTCAAGGGAAGTATCTCCTTGGAAACTGAATTTGATTCAAGTGGCCTACTGAAAGACACAGGTGCTAAATGAGCAGATCCCTTAAAGACCCAACACATTACATAGGGAGCTGTTCCTGTTCATATAAACCCCCTTTTCAAGAAATCTGTCAAACTCTTTCATGCTTATCACCGAACTGCCTAATGTCTGTTTTATCAATTGGGAAGAAAACACAGAGCTCACGGGATGGGGTTCACTTGCCAGCGTGCAGACAAAGGACCAAAATGCAAAAGCCTGGAGCCCCCGAGAGTACTTGCTAGAAACGGGGTTGCCTCCCTAGACTCTAGGGCAACCTCCAATGGACATAAACTCATTCCCCGCGCAAGTAAGGGTGGACATTTTCAGAGAAGGTGACTGTCACGTGGAGATGCCCTAATTCCCACATCTATGTTCCAGTCAAATGTAAACTTTGAACTGCCTCGTGAGCACTGCCTTATACTGATTGCAGCAGCTATGGAGCCTGAACTGAAGGTTTCCCACCCTGCCCGCCACTAGATTCCATGTCATTGGGGGTGCTCCTAGACACTCTGTGCCTCAATTAATCAAATAAAAAGACACGTTGCAAAGATTAACGAGTGTTCGCCACTTGGTCTCTCTGAACGCGTCACACGGAGAAAGCAGAGAAATGTGTTGCCAAAAAGAAAACAAAAGTGTAATTATGAGCACTGAACAAAAGGCAATATATGAATAGGAACAGTTAAGATTGAGAGAAGACCGACGGCAATGCTGTAAATACAAACTGTATAAAGTAAAAACTTAGTGTACAAAGTTTTAGAAAAATCTTCCCTATCTTCTCTTGGAATTTTAGAAAGTTCCACTTTATTCTATCTAAAGAAGCTCCAAATCATGTGGCAGCTCTCTCCTGACAAAGTACAAAAATGTATTCTCATTATTCATATATGTTTATAAATATCCCTCTACTCATTTGATCATAACAATTCGAAACCCAGCAGTTACATGCGCCCTACGGACAAGACTCACACGTGGCTGGAGCGCCGCGGTTCACTATTCTGCACCATCTACTCCAAAAAAAAGAGAATTTTGCCGACTGGAGCTTTATGTAGTCACAGCTAACAGACACGTCTTCCTTCATCATCTTATCCTAAAAATAAAATTACCAGGAAGTTTTTCTCCATGGGGATTCCATTCTGTTTCTTCTTAAATCTACACACTTCTTTTATTTAGTTCCTCTGCACATGTCCTGTTGGAGTGGTATTTGTACTCCCGGGGTTTCTGTCATCATCGTGTAGCTGACAGAATGACTCAGAGACAGAAAAATTATCTACTTAAACCACCTAGTCAAGATGCCTGCCGAGGTGGATCTCAACCACAAAGTAGATTAAAATACATGACATGTTTAGCTCCCAAAGCAGCAATACCAAACATAAAAGAATACGCAGGAGAAAAGTCAATCTGACACCTGGTACCTATCAACTGACTCACTTGTACGTCACCAGTTCGGGTAGAGTGATGGCATCACTAGTCCCATATCCACCTGCCTGTATCCACTTTCTGGAGTAACGTCCTCCCAAGTTGACTCTGAGCTTGGCTGTGTGACCTGCTTGACAGTGGTTCCATAGGAAACATAATACAAGCAGCAGCTTGAAAAAGCACTTGTGAATTTCTTTCTCTCCTGGACACACTGCTAGGAAAATGTGCCCCTTGAGCCTTACAGAAGGATGCGGGTGACATGTGGGAGAGAAGTGAGGCCCCCGTCTGAGGCCGCCCCTGACCAGCTGCTCTCAGTCAGCTCCCATCCGCGACCATGGATGCATAAGCGAGCCCCGATCAGCAGAGCCACCGGGCCAATCCATAGACTTGTGAGAAACAATAAAAAGTTACTCTTTGAAACTGCTAAGTCTGCAGGTGGTTTGTTACACAGCAATAGCTAACTGACACACTACATGATGGAAATGTAGAGAATATGAACTGAGAACCAAAATCAACAAAATAAAACCTGTCCTGAGGTTCATCTAAGACCTTAAGCCTGATGCTGTATTGCAAAGACTGATGGCAGCCATGAAAAGGCCTCTAGTTTGGGAGACAAAGCAAAATCTTCAAGGCCAGAGGTTGGTACAGTACAGCTGCCAAAATAGCCGCTGATACATCCTCTCCCTCCCCTCCACCCTCTGGCTACATCTGAGGCTCTTCCAACTGGCCGCCTCTTGATCTGTTTGCTTTAGCTCGTCTCCTGGAAGGAATGTGGACCTTAATTTTGTAAGTCAGAAAAGGTGATCTAAGATCTGGAACCCAAGCCACAACTCTTGCATGTCTTTGGCTTCCTTCCCAGAGAAAAAGGGCATTTGTCACCTCATCCCCTCAGACCTGCTGCCAGCACACCTCCTCTTTGGAGGGGCTCTGCCCCCTGGCACCAGTCCTCTCGCTGCCTTCTTAGAATTGCCTCCTTTACATCTCGGTTAGCTCCAGGTTCTACCCTCCTGTCATTTCACAATCTGCTCTTTGAAAAAGTGGACACAGATAGTCCCAGAAGATTCAGTGTCTTGGCAACAGCCTCTTCTATCCACTGGCTTCATTCCAGGGCTCCCACCCTCACTGGGGCTGGAGAAAGCAGCCTGGTGCCTCAGCTGCCAGAGTCCTTTAATGATAGGCGATAAGGCATGAAAAATGCGGCAGAGCACCCCCATCATTAGCAGACAGTCAATGAGCGTGTGTGGGGCTAAGACACTCCTCCTCTGTCCTAGACTGACCGTCTTTTCAGCTCCAAATGTGAGGATTCTCCCAGTCGCCTCTGTCTCAAAGGAATCCTCATTAACCATGGTTCCCCGGGTTGTGGGCCATTTTCCCCCTAGGAGGACAAAGGTTTCCTTCCAGGGGCATCAAGTGCAGATGCACCCAAGCACTAGCTGGAGACTGAACAAATAACGGGTCTCACACAGACACACAGGTGTAATTGTTTTTCAAATGTCCTGTTGCCAAGACAGAAGTTACCGTAAATATCTCACTAGCCTACGGCCACTTTGTGAGTGTGAATGTGCGAGCTAGCATGATGATACGTTTTCTCCATCACTGAATGATAATGGGTCGACAAGTACGTGAGACTCCTTGAAAGCTCTGGTCATTAAGAAAGGTCTTCATATTTAAACAGGCTGAGTGGAAACCACCGTTCTAGAAGTCATTCTAGAACATTCTAGAAGGCTCATTCTTAGGTGGACCTAGGGTCACAGACGTTATCTGGGGTTATTTAACACCTTTCGGACCAAACCAAACACACAATGCGTCTCAGGGCCTAGGGAGGCGTGTGCCCCAGACAAGAACTGGAGACGGCACAGTCAGTCGCGTGGGTTTCTCAGCCTGGCGCTGCTGACGCTGTGGGTGAGACAGCTCTTTGCCGGGGGGAGTGGGGGCACCTGTCCATTGCCGGGTGTTCAGCAGCATCCCTGGCTTCACCCGCAAGATATCAGTAGCACCCCTCCACCCACTTGTGACAACCATAAATAAATGTCCCCAGACACTGTCAAGTGTCTCCCAAGGGATACACTCCTCCCCCGACCCTGGAGCCACTAATCGAAGCTATTGTGAGCATCTGAAGGCAGCGCTAGAGTGAACACGTCCAATGTCAAGCCAGTATACTGTTCCTTTGTGAAAGTCTATTTTCATTTGGGTCAACGAACAATTTTCCACCTGAATACAAACTTGAATACAAACTTGAAAACAAAACAGTAAGTGATTTACTAAGATAGAAAACACTTAATTTCATTGGACCTTACAACCAAGCTTTCATTAATACCCAAAGTAGTGTGATGTCACGTTAGAATAAGTACAAACACCACCCAGGCAAGGACAGTCATGCCAACAGAGGCTAAACTGAGCTGTCCAGTGGGACCCATGCTGCCAGCAGCTAATCCCAAAGGCTGAGCTCAAGAGGTCCAGGGGCACCCTACGTTCTCCCTCCAGTCATTTTCCTTCATAATTTTTAAATCACAATTTCCTTTGTATCTTGCTGACACTAATTACTGCATGTATTCATTTCAATGGGAACTTGTGGTTGTTTTATACTGAATTTCTTCTATGAGCTATAAGGATTTTTGTTTCTGTTTAGAATGCCTGTTTTGCTGGTTCAAGCGATCAAGAATACTCAGTCCTTCATGCACAGGCAGAACTAAGGATAATATATGACACATGGTGGAAAAAGAAGCGAGAGCTTTAGAAACATACACATGAGAGCTCAGCTCTGTGCTAAAGCTTGAAAGTTACAGAAGACATAAAATACACGGTCTCTGGCCGAAAGTTAATACAGGGGAAATTTTTCAGATAAAATAAGAGTGAACACCAGAGGGTGAGAATAATGAAAAGCTCAGAGTTGAGAGGAGAGGGGTTCCAGGTAAGTCAAGCTTTATGGCAGACAGAGCTACCTTCATGTATCCTGCCAGCTGGCAAAGGCAGGCTGAAATCACAACAAAGTGACAGATCCCCCCCCAGGATATTTTTCTGGAAACACTGTCTTCCTCTCGAGTATGTATCTTCACTCTTAGAAACAGCCATTGGAGCTTGTTAACTCACGACTAGGTGGTTTCCCCGCCCCTCACCTCAGTGTCACCAGACCCTCTCCACCGCTGACCACAAAGCAATTCCTAGAGGAGTTCTGAGGCTTCACCAGTGTATAAAAGAGAAACTATAATTTTGATATATTACGGAATTGTAGCGGGTCGCTCAGCTAAGAGGCGGTGAGCACTTCTCACCTGCCTTCCTAGTGCCGCCCTCAACCAACACGTCTCGTCTCCAATAGTAAGCCTGTGGTCTAATAATCCACAGGACTGGTCAGATTCAAGGGAGGATATCTAGAAGGAGGTGAATCCTGAGGCAGCCTTTGCAGTGCAGGCAGAATTAAAATAGAAGCAGTATGGAAAGGGGAGAAAAGACCAACTTTCCAGTGGAGAAACCTGAAGACACACCTCAGCCAGGTGAACAGGTCAATATCAACAGTGACTGACCATGTTGAGAGCGTGGACCCTAGACACGCCGTGATGAGAATGGCATTTTACCTCTGCACTCCTCCTCCCCAAGGATCCTAAGCCCTGTTTAACGATAAGAAATATATCAGGAAAACCCAAATTGAAGGAAAATCTACAAGATATTTACCAGCACTCCCCATCAAAACGGTCAAGGTCATCACAAACAAGGAAAGTCTAAGAAACTGTCACAGACTGCAGAAGCCTAACGGAGACATGCATGGTGACTAAGGTGGGACCCCGGATGAGGTCCTGGGACAGAAAAGAGACTAAGTAAAAACTAAGGAAACGTGAATAAAGTATGGACTTCAGTTAATGCAATTCATTCTTGATGAGTCATTTTTTGACTGTTGTCCTTGGCAAAAAGAGAAGGATGGGTAGGGCAGAACCAGCCTTACGAGAGCACAGAAATAATGGTGCCTGGTGACGATGGTGCCTGGCAAATATCACTGGTAAATCCAACATCACACTTTCTTTCCAGAATAGAGAGCAATGGAATGAAACCATTTCCTACTTAGGGGTTCTGATGACACGTTCGATCAGCAGACACAAACAGACAGAACTCTGATTAAATCAATATGGCAACAAGGTTGCTTTTAAAACTAAACGTAACTTGCTCCTCTCTCTGCCATGTAAACCATCAGCGAGGGACACTGTTTCCAATGCCTACTTATGATGCAAGTGAAATTTTAAAAATTCGTTCCCTTTAACAGAGGGAAACATTGCTGCCTCTGTAACGGCGAGCGTGCTTTCTTGTCACAAGCGTGCCTGCAAAGACGGAAAGGTACGTTCGCCAGAGCGTCACTCAGAGACCTACCTTATTCGTGATCTATTTATCACGGAGACAGGCAATTCCAGTTTGGTTAGCATGTATAAATGCTGCTTCTTTCCAATATATCTAGCAAAGTGGGTGAGCAAAAACCTTTTGGTGGGATTTACACCCCTACAGACTACACAGTGGACTGAGTAAAGAGAAGAATTGAGCTGGTAGTAGAAAATTTACTAGAAAAGTGGAAGGCGGCAGGTCAGCCGGCTCTGCGGTCATTGCTGAAATCTGCTGTCGTGAGCTGTGATTTCCCCCAGCTCCTGACTATGCGAGAGAACCCAGAGCTCGACATGCCGCACTATCCACATTTTAAAGTTTTTGAAGCATTTAAGGTTTAGATGAAAAAAAATTGATTTGTAACCTTGGAGCAGATTCAATGACAAAGAATAAATTCAGAAACAATTGCATTGCAATGGATAAAACCAAATCGCAAATCAAATATTTTAGAAAGCTCTTACTAAGACAAAGGATTGATTTACTCCCTTAAAGGAAAACACGTAAAGGGATGACAGTTGGGCCTCAAAACTCGCCATTAAGGCGACAAAAAATTAATTTCCTGTAAGTGAGAAATATCTGCAGTTGAGTTCCTGCTCCCAATTTCATTGTTTGCATGTATCATCTATCTTAATATCCAAAAGCATTAACTTTGTTCTTCATGCTGATCAGAGTTAATGGATTTTAATAAGCATGCCTCTAAATCCACTCTTTAAAAAGAAAGTATCTGGGGGCTTCCCTGGTGGCGCAGTGGTTGAGAGTCCGCCTGCCGATGCAGGGGACACGGGTTCGTGCCCCGGTCTGGGAGGATCCCACGTGCCGCGGAGCGGCTGAGCCTGCGCGCGTCCGGAGCCTGCGCTCCGCAGCGGGAGAGGCCACAGCAGTGAGAGGCCCACATACCGCAAAAAAAAAAAAAAAGAAAGTATCTGCCAACTCAGCGGCTCTCATAGTCTGCCTGGAGTAGTGTGAAGATTCTTACAAACCGGGTTCTAGCACGAGCCTAAAGCTCTCTTCGGCGAGGACGTCTCCGATCTGGAGACTCTTTCTCTATGAAGTGGGAATTCCTGCTCCCCTCGTCTCATTGGGATTCTGGGAGGACCGAGCGTCAGGCAAACGTAAGGTGACGTGACTTCAAGTAGACTTAGCACATCTGCAACTTATCTTCCACTAAAGAATTTTAATAGTGTCCCTCTTGCTCTGAGATACGAGTGCCTGAAAACCTTATTTTTTTCTCCACCCAGCCATTATTTTGTAATGTAAGCATGTTTTAGCCCAGAATCAACTGACTGTTCAATACAATTGAATTCCGACTGCAGTAATCCTAGAAACTTTACTACAGTAGTAAATTGTGGTTTCAAATCAGACGTCATTCATGCCCATGCTTGCGGAGGAGGAGAAGACAGTATGCTCTCACAGTGGCGCGGGCAATTTTCTTCTCTCTCGTGGTCTCGGCTTTCGGCAGCTGTGAAGTTTGACGGCACATGGCTGAGTCCCTGGGGACAGAGACTCTGCTCTGGTCACTTCTCTGGTGTGGCTATATGTCCCCTCCTTTCTTGGGGCTCCTGTCTCTCTACGCATGGTTTATATTATAAAGAAGATAGCAAAAGAATAGCAAGGATGGGCTAAAGTTTCTGAAATAATAGTAATTTTAATGACAGTATGAATATTCTCTTAAGGGGATTGTTTATTACACCTTCTTCTGTAATTGTGATTAGGAAACTTTTTTTTTTTAAACACAGAATTTGTCAAAACCTAAGTCATCTTTGGATTTCAAGGAGAAAGGAACAGAGAGTTACTTAACAGAAAGTACATTTATGGACCTTCTGCAGCCCTCCCTCATATAATAAGGCCTTGAGACTTGAGATGGCCAGTTCCTTCTTGTTCAAGGCCCAGCATACACACTTTGAATCTCAGTTTGCGAAATTCCTAGAAGTAATGCCTGAAAGACTCTCTTCCTTAAACCCTGCATTCCTTCACCTCTCCAGTCAGACTAAGGGTAGATTTTCTTGTAGTTTTCAGAATGCTCAGACATTTTTCTTGCTTAACTAAATCCTAATCAGAAAAATTAATTCCTGTATCAAGTGAAAAGGGATTCAACTCTCTAGAACTATCCTCTTAAAAGTACCTGTCGAGGCCCAAATATCTGGAAACGGAATGTGGCTACAGAGGGACGTCTAAGCCAATACAGCTGAAGAAAGCAAGCTTGCAGCAGTTGGGTGGACTGTCCACCAAAATCCACTTTCTGTCTCTAAAATGCACAGCTATGCCTGGGCAGCAGCCCGCCGGCCAGAACTGTATTCCCCACCCCTCTGCAGGTGGGGCCTGGCCCCAAGCTCCCCCAGCGGAACGCCGTTAGGCATGGCGTGTGCTTCTTCCAGGCCTGGCTCTGGCTGGCGAGGCGTGTATCCTCCTTGCTCTTTCTTCCTTCCGACCAGTCGCAGAGCAGTGGTGGACGGCAGGATGACAGGGAAGTGGAAGCCTGTGTCTCTGAGTCCCCAAAGGAAGACGGCAATTCCAAGACCAGGAGCTCCCATCCCGGGCTCTCCTGGGAATGAAAACCACCTCTGTTGTGTGTGACTCTGTAGGTCAGAAGGCCACTCTGCTCCGGCGCCGGGCAGGGCCCAAAGAACAGGCGAGGGGGGGGGGGTGCTGACCTACCACGGCTCAGTCCGTCTCCGAGGACCCTGAACCAGGGGTGAGGGGTACTTGATATCACAATGTATGTGTCTGGGCATCTTGGGCTGGAGTGCTCTCGGACACACTTCGGCCCTTTATAAGCACCCCTGCGGCGCGCTGTGGAGTGTCCACTGCGCGCCCATAACGAGTTCCCGATTCTGAAAGACAACGCAGACAGAGATAAAGGACGGGAGCAATGCACAGGCCGACGGCTCCTGTGTGCCCACCCCGGGTGCCGTCCCCTGCAGTGAGCTGGACAGCCAGGTGGCCCTGGTGTTGACAGCTTCGTATGTGCTTCTCTGCCCTGGGCTGACTCCCCGGGGAGCCCCTTTCCTGTGGCTGACTTGCCAGAGGAAAGAGACTGCTTTGTTTCTTCAGCTCAGCTACCTTCTCTGTTCTTGGGGCCCCTGTCTCCCCAAGGGTGGCGATGGCATAGGATGTGGTCCCCGGGCCTCCTCTTCTTCCAGGAAGTCTACCAGCCAGAGGTTCTTTTTGTGTAAAGCCTCTTAGCAAGATTTATTGCTAAGAATGATGAGAAAATCAGCAGATAACTGACCCAGAAGGGAGAGGTTAAAGGATGGCAGACAGTTCACCATGTTACTGTGCTACCTGTCCTTAAGTCCTAGTAAAACGAAGCAGAATACGTTTCTGTGGCTTCCAGCTCCGGATTCTCTCTCCTTATGGTCTATTTCTCCTCCCATCTTCCCCTCAGGTAGAGCACAATGCACCCCAAACCACGTCCTATCTTCCTCTGGAAATACCAGACTCCCTTTGTGGCAGACGTTAGAGCAGAACAGACAACCGAGAGTCCTTTGCATCTTAAGGGAATACCAGTGGGAGCGTCACCAAATCATGGTAAGACCCTCTTTCCAAAACTTAGAGGCTTATGCTTTGAAAGCTTGATCATTATTTGATTTTTGCACATTCCAGTTGTATTTTTAATTAGTTTTTTTAAAAACTTTGATTCTGAAATAAGTATAGATTCACAGAGGTCGTGTATCTTCACCCAGCCTCTCCCAACGCTGGCACCTTCAGCACAACCACAGCACAACACCAGAATCAGGAAACTGACGCGGTACAATGCACAGCGCTTACTCAGATTTTACCAGTATGACATGCGCTCATCTGTGTGGGTGTGTAAACACACTTTGCAATCTTATCACACGAGCAGCTCTGTGTAACTACCATCACAGCCAAGATGCGAAACTGTCCCACCATCACCTAACTCCCTCCAGCCACTTCTGCACACCAAACGCACCCCTCTGCTCCCCACCCAGTCCCTAACTCCTGGTAAGCAATCATCTCAACTCCAGTTCTACAACTGTGTTCTTTCAAGACTGTTAATCTAGGGACCTCCCTGGCAGTCCAGGGGTTACGATTTTGCACTTCCACTGCAGGGGGCGCAAGTTCAGTCCCTCGTCGGGGAACCAAGATCCTACATGCTGCAGGGTGTGGCAAAAAAGAATGTTCTCTAAATGGGAATTCTACAGTACGTGTCCCTTAGAGACTGGCTCTTTTCACTAGGCATAATCCTCTAGAAGTCCGTCCAAGTGGTATGTATCAATGGTCGATCGCTTTGTATTACTGAGCAGTATTCTATGATAGCACAGGGTTTTTTTAACCATTCACATATTGCAGAACATTTGGGCTGTTTCTAGTTTGGGGCTATTACAAATAAAGCAACTATGAACCTCCATATATAGGCTTTTCTGTGAACATAGCTCTCATTTCTCTGGGATATGCCTGAGAGTGCAACTGGTACGTCACACAGTAAGTGTATTTTCAGTTTTAGAAGAAACTCCCAACCTATTTTCCAGAGTGACTAGATGAGCTCACATTTCCACCAGCAAAATGTATGCGTGATCCAGTTTCTCTGCATCCCCACCAGCATTGGATGTTATCGCCATTTTTAATTTTAGTCATTCTGACAGGTTTGTAGGAACATCTCATTGTGGCTTTAACTTGCATTTCCCTAATGGCTAGTGATACTGAATATCTTTGCATGTGCTTGTTTGCCATCTGACATCCTCTTTGGTAAAATGTCCGTGCATGTCTCTTGCACATTTTCTAACAGCAGTTTTTTTAAAATGTCAAGTTCCAAGAGTAGTTTATTTATTCTATATATCCTAGTATATTCTAGATATATCCTAGTCATTTGTCAGATATGTGGTTTGCAAATATCTTCTCCATCTCTGTAATTTGTCTTTTCATACTCTTAACATGGTTATTTGTAGAAGTTTTTAATTGTGATGAGGTCTAATTCATCTTTTTTTTTTTTTTTCTTTTGTGGATCACACTTTTGGTATCATCAAGTTTAAGAACTCTTCTCCTGGGACTTCCCTGGTGGTCCAGTGATTAAGACTTCACACCTCCAATGCAGGGGGCACAGGTTTGATCCCTGGTCATGGAACTAAAATCCCACATGGCATGTGGCGGAGCAAAAAAAAAAACAAAAAAACTCTTCTCCTAGTATTAGGTTCCAAAGGTATTCTCTGATGGCTTTTTTCTAACAGTTTTAAAGTTTTACATTTTATATTTAAATCTGTGATACATTCCAAATTGACTTTCTAAAATAAAGTAAAAGATTTAGGTCAAGGTTGTTGTTGGTGGGTTTTTTTGCCTATGGATGTCCAATTATTCTCACTACAGTTACTGTAAAGTCCATATTTCCTTCATTGAATCACTTTGGTCCTTTGTCAAAAATCAGGTGGACATATTGGTGTGGGTCTATTTCTGGGTTCTCCATGTCTTCCCATTGATCTGTGTCCGTCCCTCCACCAATGCCACCCCATCATGATCACTGTCACTATATAGTAAGACCACACTGCATAGAGGGATTCCTCCCACTTTATCCTTTTTTTCCCCACAATTGTTTTAGTTATTCTAGGTCCTTTGCCCTGCCATACAAATTTTATAATGAGATTGTCTATGTCTACAAAAAATTGTTAGTTTTCTAATGGGAATTGTGTTAACCCAATAGATTAATTTGAAGAGAACTAACATCTTTACTACACTGAATTTTCCAATCCATGAACACGTAAGTCTCTCAATTGGAGGAGAGGTATTTTTTGATTTATTTCACTTCTCACCATTTTCTAATTTCCAGCATATACCTCACGTTTGATTTACACCTAAGTATTTCATTTTCTTTGGAGCAATTGTAAGTAATACTGTGTTTTTAATTCTGGTTTCCACATGCTTGTTACTATGTAGAAAAGTGATAATACTGTGTTTTTAATTCTGGTTTCCACATGCTTGTTACTATGTAGAAAAGTGATTGACTCGTGTGTTGATTTTGTATCCTGCAATCTTACTGGAATCACTGACCTAGGACTTTTTGGTGAATTTCTTTAGATTTCCTAGGAAGAGAATAATGCCTGAGAATAAGAACAGTTTTATTTCTCCTTTCCAACTGTTATGCCCTTTTTCTTGCCTTATCATACAAATTGATACAATGTTAAGTACAAGTGGGAGAGCAGACATGCTAGCTGTGCTCCCTACTTTAAGGGGAGAGCAGTGAGTCTTTCCCCATCAAGTTCCGTGTTAACTGTAGGTTTTTGTACATGCTGTTAATGAAACTGAAGAAGTTACTCCATGACAAGGTTGCTGAGCATTTTTATCATGGATGAGTGTTGGTTTTTTTTCAAATGCTTTCTCTGTGTCAGTGGATATGCTCCAAAGATTTCTTCTTCAGCTTTTGATACGGTGGGTTACATGGATTGATTTTCAAATACTGAACAAGCCTTGCATACCTGTAATAAAATCCACTCGGTGATGGTGTATAATTCTTTTCATACTTTGCAAGATTCAATTTGCCAGTGTTGTATTCAGGATTTTTACATCTATATTCATTAGATATATTGGTTAATAGTGTCTGTTTTGTGCTCTTTTACTGGCCTCATAAAACAAACTGAGAAGTGTTTCCTACTCATCTGTTTACTGGATGAGATTGTGTAAAATTGGTTTTAAATCTTCTTTAAATATTTGGTAAATTTCTTTAATAAAATCATCTAGGCTAGGAGATTGAGGGGGGAGGGTTTACTTTTAAATTACATTTCTCTAATAGCTATAGAACGGCTTCATTTATTTATTTCGCAAAGGTTGAGTTTTGATACTTTGTAGTTTTTGAGAATTCGGTCCAGTTAATCTAAGTTCTCAAATTTGTGGCACAAAGTTGCCTGTAGTATTTCCTTAACATTCTTTTACTAGCTGCAGGTGCTGTAGTAATATCTCCTGTTTCACTCCTAATATTAGAGTTTTGTGTCCTTTTTTTCTTCTTTCTCTAGGTCCCTAAGGTTCTTAATTACTGATCTGAGATCTTTCCTCTTTTCTAATAGAAACATAATGCTATAAATTTTCCTCTCAGCACAGCCTTAGCATACTACAAATTGTGGTGTTTATTTATTTTCATTTTCATTCAGTCCTATGCATTTCCTTTATTTCCTTTAAGATCTTTTCTTTGATTCATGGATTATGTAGATGTTGTAAATTCACATATTTAGAGATTTTCCTATTTTCTTTCTTATTTCTAATTTGATTCCATTACGTTCACAGAATATACTTCGTATGATTTCAATTCTTTCAAATTTGTAATAATGTTTGGTTTATGACCCAGGAGGACATATTCTATTTTGGATACTGTCCCATGGATGCTTTAAAACAATGTGTGTTGGGGAAAGTTGTTCTATAAACGTCGATTAGCTCTTACTGGTTGATGGTATTGTTCAGTTCTTCCAAATCCTTGCTGTCAGTTGGTACTGTCAGTCGGTGAGAGCCCCCAGATATAACTGTGAATTTGTCTCAGGTCAATCGGTTTTTGTGTCATGTATTTTGAAGTTCAGTTTTCCGGAGCACATACATTTAGGATTTCTATGTCTTCTCGGTGGAATAATCCTTTTATCATTAAGTAATGGCCATTTTTTCCCCTTGTAGTTATCTTAGCTCTGAAGTCTACTTTATCTGATATTAATGTAGTCAGTCCTGTTTTTTAAAAAATTAATGCTTGTATGACGTAACTTTTTGTCCTTCTACTTTCAACCTATATATGTCATTATGTTTGAAGTCAGTTTTGTAGGTTTTTTAAACCCACCCCGCCAATCTCTCTCTCTTTTAATGGGTGTATTTAGACTCTTTTAATTTATTCTGTTCCTTGTTCTTCTGTTCTCTTTTATTGCCTTCTTGTGGGTTTTACTTGAAGGTTTTCAGGATTCCATGTTGATTTAGTTATGGTGTTTATTAGTGACTCGTTTTGTATAGTTTTCTTAGTGGTTGCTCTAACGTTACAATATACATTTATAACTTACCACAATATCAATATTCTACTCCTGCAAGTGATGTCCTGAGATTCCCCTTTCCCTTTCCCATGTTTTAAATATAATTGTCTTAAGTTTTCCCTCTACACATATCTAGCACCACTTCAGATGGTTTTACAGTTTTTTTTCCTTCAAATTTCAAATATTATTTAAGAAATTCGTTGAGAAGGATAGTCTGTTTTAGTTACTTTCATTTTCCAGTTCTTTGTTCTTCTTTCCTTTCTGTAGTTCTGAACCTTCTTCTCTGATCACTTTCTTTCTGTTCGGAGGGGCTCCTTTGGTTATTCTCCAAGTGTAGGTGTTGTAGCAACACATTCTCTCAGTTCCCCTTACTCCAGGTTTTCCCCTTCATTCCTGAATGATATTTTTGCCAGATACAGATATAGAATTAGCAGCTGACAGGTTTTTTTTTTCTTTTTTTTTTAGTTTGAAGAGTTTTCACTTTTCTTTACGTTTTATAAGTATGATGTATCTTTGAATAGATTTCTTTATCTTATTTGGGATTCACTCAGCTTCTTGAATCTCCAGGTTTGGTTTTTTGTTGTTGTTGCTGTTTGTTTGTTTCCTAATCTGGGAATTTTTCAGCCATTATTTCTTTGAATGCTTTTTCAGCCCTCTTCTCTTTCTCCTCTCCTCCTGGGCATTCCAATGACATGAATGTTAGATCTTTGGTTATAGTCTCACAGGTCCCTGAGGCTCTGTTCTCTTTTTTTCCTTTAAGTACATTTTTTCTTTATTGTTCAAAGTGAGTAACTTCTGTTGATTTGTTCTCATATTCAGTGGTTCCAACCTCATCACCTCCACTCCACTACTGAGCTCGTCCACCTAGCTTCTTCTTTCAGTTATCGTGTTTCAACTGGCTAATTTCCGCTTGATATATTTTTAAAAATTTCTTCTTCTTTGCTGAGATTTTCTATTTCTTCATTCATTTAAACAGAAATAAGAATGTGCTGTTGAAACACTTTTATACTGGCTGCTGTAAAGTCCTTGTCAGATAATTCTAGCACCTGATTCATTGCAATGTTGTCCCAGTTGATTTTCTCATTCAAGTTGTGATTTTCCTGGTTCTAGGTAAGGCAAGTGATTTTCAATTGTATCCTGGACATTTTGGATATTATGTTGAGACTCCTAACCCTATTTAAATCTTTCATTTTAGCAGGCAGTTGTCTGATAAATTTCATGTATAGGATGTGGCCTACTTTTGTGGGCTGTGGTTCCAATGACAATTTATTTTTCAGAACTATTCTGGTCTCCTTTGTTCTGTAGGGTCTGCTGGGGCTCTTGCTCTGTAACCCTGTGGGGACAGAAGGCACTTCCCTAGGTAGGCCTCCCTGTGTCACTGGGTACGAGGTGAGGGATGCCTGGCCCTCTGGACTGAGAGAGCTTCTCTGAGCCATCAAGTACTGGTGAGGTTCTTGCTCAGTCTTGGCTGGTGCCATGCAGGGAGGGAAGCACCTACCTGGTCTATCTTCCAGGACCAGAAAATGGATCAGAAAATGCTGGGTCACCACTTTTTCCATTTACAAGCTTCCAAGTGTTACATTCTGGGCTTGCTTACTACAGTTGGAATGATCCAAACCAAAATAACAAAAATAGTAGAGGGGTAGCTCTTTAAATACTTCCCTTAGTACAAGTAGGCTGGACAGTGGAGTCAGCCTGAGTCCCCTCCTCCTTCTTGTAGCAACACACTCCAGACAGCTTGAGACCAAGCACTTGACCATGACACCATAAACAAACAAATGAAACTGGAGGCCCTCAAGCCTGTGACTTCAGTGCCTCAAGGCTGACTCTAATCAGGACGCCTGTGAGAATTCAGTAGCAAAAGCCACTGGTGGGACATAATATCTTTAAATAAATCAGCAAACAATTATGGAGCAATTTCTCTGTGAGTTTCAAACCTCAGGAATTAGTCTCTGCCCTCAACGTACTTATATTCCACAGCGGACTTTCTGAGGAATCAGGATGAATGACTATTCAGCTGATTTTGGGGTGTCAATAGTGGTACAATGAATAAGAGGCAGACCTCTTTTTATTGCACTTTGCAGATACTGTGTTGTTTTTGTTTTTTTTTTTTTTTACATATTGCAGGTTTGTGGAAACCCTGTGTTGAGCAAGTCTATCGGCGCCATTTTTCCAACAGCATTTGCCCACTTTGCGTCTCTATGTCACGTTTTGGTAATTTCTGCTATATTTAAACTTTTTCATTATTATATTTGTCATGGTGGTCTGTGATCAGTGATCTTTGATGTTACTACTACGACTCGCTGAAGGCTCAGAGGATGGTTCAGCAATAAAGTATTTTTTAATTAAAAAAAAAAGAAAGAAAATGCTGGATCAAATAGTTTTTAACAAAATTTCTGATAAGTAGTTATGTCATAAATTCACTTATAGTCTGCAGTTCATCTGCAAATAGTGAAATAAAACCTTACGTTTACAATTATATTTGAACAATTGATGACAATCTAGTATATTTGTGATTAGGGTAGTTTAATATCTCTCATTAATGGATGCTAATTATAATTATACATGCAATTATTTTGGTATATAGTGAACAATAAGGGCAATTACAATCTTAGCGTTTAACAGATTTTTACGTCATCATTTGAGAGGTTGAACCAACCGAGAGACGAGTGCTCTCTACTTGACTCTTCCTTTATTTTTTATTTAATTGACTTTCAATGCTACATAATATTGATTCAAAACTTAAAAGATTAGAATTATAATCAATCTAAGCCTGCATTGCATCCTCTCAAGGCCCATTTTAAAGTCTAAAGATTTGGTGTCATTTATTAATTTCATTGTAATTTGCACTTAATTAGAACTTCTCCATATTTGAGACATACACAGCTCATTCTAGCGTAACTGGGAAATGAGATCTCCTACAAAAGCAAACTTCCCAGACATTGGATGCTCAATGCTTCAAGCATGGTAACTTGTTTTAGGGTCACATTTTAGAGAAAATTTTCTGGAATTAATTATACAGTAGTTGTTTTCCTTCTTAAATAAAGCATACTGAATGACATTTAACCTTTTCTTGAAGCCTCAGGACCATTTTCACAATTTGTATATTGTTCTGTAATGTAGTAATGACCATATCAGCCACTTACATAAGAATGCAAAGCTTAAGGCACTGCAAAATTCTGTAAGGCTTACAGAATGCAGAGCACTTTACGGACATTCTTTTACTCGTCTGAAATGGGCAAGTAAAGTATAATTATTTTCTCAACTTAGGAGGAAACTGAGTCTCAGGGAGGTTGAATGACTAGTCAATGATTAAATAGCTAATCAAAAGAAAAAGGACTTGAAAAAGCTAAACTTCACAGTGTACTTTTATAGTGCCAAAGCGCTTTTCACACATATTATTGCATTTAATCCTAAGAACGAGAATTATTATCCTTCATATTTCACAGTGAGGAAACTGTGAAAAAGCTCAGAGACTTTAAGCAACTGTGTGTTCACAACGGCACAGCCAAGGCCTCTGCCTCTGGGTCCTGTGCTATCCGTAGCTCGTGGGTTTTTTAAGCCCTCCTGAATCTGACTCCAGAGCTATCCCTGACGCACCGGGCTGGCAGGGCTCTTTACACCTTCGTGACGTGACTTCAGGTGGCTGCTGTTGTGATTCTGGTCCCACATTTTGCGTTCCTCTGCCTCCTCCATGGCTGCTAGGCTGATGGCTCTCTCTTTGCTGCGGCCGGTACGCCTGTCTCTCACGGTTTCTAACCTGATATTTCAAATATGTTTGTGGACTGAGATGAATGAAGCAGCCTTTGAATTAGGGTCCGAGGAGCTCTCTCCTTTAAATCCAGCCATGAATTAACGTTATGTCTATTTTGGCTGTGTAAAGCCTGCTTTGCTGATTCCTAGGTCTCAGTTTAGTTCTTAATCACAGAGGTTACTAGATACATGACTTGTCGACAAGTGACAGGTTGTGACTATAATAGCTTAGCATAAACAAATTACACAATAATTACATTGTTGACTGGCTTTGCTTTCAAAGCTAGTACATTCTCCAGATGAAAGCTCTAGTTCAGATTCCATGATCAATGACCAAAGAGTGGGACAGAAAGCTGCTGAAAGATTCTGATGAGTGATGGGGTCTTGTTCTAATGGAGCTGACATATGTTTGAAAAGATTCTTTTTTGCCCTTTTTGTTACAAATATTAAAGTCTAGACAAGGGCAATTCAATGGTAGAAGACTGCGTCGGGAAGAAACCAATAGGAGATATCTAAGACGACGAGAGCAATGAATAAAGCAACTCCTGAGGGGAAGCAAAGAGAAGATGTGTGACAGTCCATCTATCCCCCACCCAGGTCCTTTCCTACTTCAAACTCTCTGGAAACCCTTTTTATTGAGGAATTGGATTTCTCTAGGTGTGGAGAGAGAAACACCCCCAATTGTACTTTACACAGAACCTCAGTTCCCCGAGGATTCTGAAGTAAGAAGCTCATGATCTTTCTTAACCTAACAGAGGAAGACAACGTCTTCACCATCAGTCTGTCAACCAGCCAGACTCGGCTTTGAAAGTAGGTGTTTATCTCGGGGAGGCACCCCCCCTCCCAAGACTGCTGGGGGGTTCCCTGCACCCTCTGGCCGTCCAAGATCTCCTCCTCCTCCAGACTTGGAACCCTGCCACCGTCCCAGGGAATGCGGCCTGTGCCATGGCGTCCTTTCACCCCAGCTTCATGGTATCCCCTTGGTTGGTTCAATCCCCTTAAGACGGGCTCAAGACTAACAGAGAGTCAAGTGTGTGGGTTTGCACCTTCACAGGCGCTTTTGGGAAATAGTGCTCTAACTCAAAGGAGGGAATCCAATGGTACCAGGGAAGGTCCATGGGGGAGAAGTTGTAAGGCACCTGGGCCAAATCACAGAGTCAGTCACCCTACATTTAGCCACGTTTAGACAACAATTTTATGTAGTCTTTTCTGCATTTTCCCCCAGAATAAACTTCTTTCCTTTGTGTCCAGGTATGCCCTGGATATGTATTTCGAACAATGGAACTACGGTACTCTACATGTCTGTCTGTGTGCCCACTGCCGTGTGCTTCCCAAAGGCAGCGAAATGTCTTACTCATCTTCATGACGATGCGTTATAACAACCGCTACCATATTACTGAGCACTAGCATTGTTTAACCGTAAGATTTCACATACATTTTCTGATAGAACCCTTACGACAACCTTATTACACAGATACTACCATTACTCTCATTTACGAATGAGGGAACTGAACTTCAGACAGGCTCACACAAGACAACAGCCCAGGAGAACTTTCCTAGAGGGTCAGCCATGGCAGGTCTCCTCTCCCTGGTCTTGGCTTCCATACAGATGCACAGAAGACCGGGTCGCACCCTGCTCAGAGGAGTTCAAAGGTGTCCCTCTGTGCTCAGGATAAAATTCCCAAGGACGGAAATGGTCTAAAGAGCCCTGCAGGGTCTGGTCCCTGCTGAACCCTCCTTCCGTATCCTGAGACTCTCTCCACCATGCACAATTTCTTCCTGCTCCTTCAATGCACCCAGCTTTTCCACTTCGGGCTCTCTGAGCCCCCCATCTCCACAGCCGGAAACGCTCTAACCACAGGTATTTGCTGGCTCATTCTTATACTTTAGGAATCAGTGCAAATGTCAACTTCTTACAGCAGACTTCCTTGACCACCAACCAAAGTTACCCACCACCCCTAGTGCATAAGTCACTCACTTCCCTTCATATAATTTAATGCTATCTAGAATTATCTTGTTTATCCATTTGCTTACTTGTTAACTCCCTGTCTCTCCCATGTAAACTTTACAAGGTCAGGGACCTTATTTGTCTACTCTCTGATGTATCCCAGGAGTGTAAGTCCAGTACTCAATAAATATTTAATGACAAAATAAGTGAGTCCTTAATAGCAAAGATGATGGATAGCACAGTCTCCTAAATTAACGGAGATTATTCTCACTTTAAAGAAAAAAAGGAAATCTGCAAAGATATATAGAAATACCTCTGTGTTGTTTTAAAAATTCAAATCGTACTGTTTCTTGTGATAAAAGAGAAAGTATATCAACTTTCCTCAATTACATAATTCAGACTTCTCAACATAAAGCTATTCTACCTTCTGAACAATAATATTAATTGCTATCAAATTATAGGTCATGAATTCATGAAAGCACTTCCTGAGAGTTCCCTGGAAATAAAATTTAAAGTTTGAAACTGACATAAATGTAGAATAGCTTTCAAATGCACTTTATATTTTAGAGGAAAATGTCTGTATTACTACAGGAAGCCACAGTAATAAAGATATCAACCAGGTACTTACTAATGATGCAGTATTCACTATGTTATGTAATAGTATATGGTAATTTGAAACTAGAAATAATCAAGTGTGCAAACATTACCGGGATATTTTCTAAAAGGTAGATGGGGGTTGGCTGCTAAGCCTGTGGAAACATTAGCCTCTCTGTTGCTTTCCTAATCACCGGGGAGCCCCTTTAGTTCAAGCAGTGACACAGCTGTAGTTAAACTGGGGTGTGTTAGCACTCTGACAGTATTTGCCTTAGATGCTACAGCTCTGTTTTAGGGGGTGAGAAAAAACAGTAAGTATATAAAGAAAAAGTACACTGTGAAGCACTAAGACAGGAGAGAAAGATTTTCCCCAACAGCTTGTTCGTATATGAATATTAGAAACAGCTCCAATCAGATCTCTGCCCTTAATAATTCTAACATGAGAACGTTAATAAAAAACAATCAGATGTGGGCAATGGATTTTTTCCCGTCTCATTAAAACAGCACATGGCATAGTTGAATAACCAGTGAATAAACCAGTTATTAACTGTGTGTCCAGTAGGTGACAACCCCACATCAAGCTAGTCAGCCTGACGGGCACAGAGGTATTTCATGCGACGCCTCTACAGGAAAGCCAGGCGGGAAAGCAAAATGCGTACATGTGGGACAGCAGAACTAATTGCAGCATATTACTGGCTATAAGTATCACAGAATCTGCTGCTGAAAAATTAGAGAAATATCAATTCTCTTCCTGTCCTGAAAGGATTTAAAATGTAAAAGGCATTACAGGCAATATCAAAAGTTTAATAAGAAACGTTTAAAGAGTTGTTTTTTTGGTTTGTTTGTGTATTTTTGCGGTACACGGGCCTCTCACTGTTGTGGCCTCTCCCGTTGCGGAGCACAGGCTCCGGACGCGCAGGCTCAGCGGCCATGGCTCACAGGACCAGCAGCTCCGCAGCCTGTGGGATCCTCCCGGACTGGGTCACGAACCTGCGTCCCCTGCATGGGCAGGCGGACTCTCAACCACTGCGCCACCAGGGAAGCCCTAAAGAGTTTTAATAAAATCTCTTTCTGAAAGAGAAATATTGATATATACTCAATATATCAAATGATTTTAAAACAATGTATCAAAAGAGAAAGAAAATACAAAACTAAGGAGAATGTTTAAGTCTTGGGGCATCTGGCACATGCTTTGCTCCCTTGGGCTTGGGATAGAGCTCATCACTAAGGTCCTTGATGGCAAACATCAAGAGGAGAGAGCCTGGAGTTTCTAACCTTTGTAAATTCTCCTCTGATATTAGAAGTTTAGTTCACCCTGAAAAGCAGCTGAGAAAAGTTTTGCAAAAGACCAATTTCACAACAAAGAATTTACTCTAAAGAACAGGAAACCATTTGTTGATGCAAATGAATAAACAAAAACAAAAAAACTATAGCATGAGACAACAACTAAAGCAAACCACTTGGGAAGCCAATGACAAATGAGGGAAAATTATCTGGCAAAATTCTATAGCCATTCCTGACCAAAACTCTTACTGAACTATGAACGAACTTCCTCAACTCGGTAAGCAGCACATACAGAAACCCGACAGCTGACGTCGTACCTCCTGGTGGTGTACCAAATGCTCTCCTGCAGGCTTGGCACCAAGGCGGGGAGGTCCACTCTCACCACTCTGCTTCAACATGGGAGTGGAATCTCTAGCAAGCTCAATAATGCAGAAGAGGAGTAACAGGAATACAGATAGGAAAGGAAGAAAGTAACCACTCCTGTTTGTAGGTGGCATGCCGATCTACCTGGAAAATCTCAAGGAATCTATTTTTGAAAAAGCTCATCGAGTAAGTAAATTTAGCAAGGTCACAGGATAGAAGATCAACATGTGCCTATCAACTGCATTTGTGATGAACATATGGAAATTACAATTTAAAAATACAATACTTTTTATAATTACTTTAAAAAAAAGAAATATTCAAAACACATTCAGGGCCTGATGCGGAAAACTACAAAATATAATAGGGAAATCAAAGATTTAAATATATGTTCCATGGATTGAAAGAAGTCAATTTCCTTCAAATTGATGTATAAGTTTAATGCAATTCCTATCAAAATCCTAAGAAAAAACTTTTTTTTAATTTAGAAAAGATTATTCTAAAACTTATGTGGAAAAGTAAAGAAGCTGAAACAAGTTTGAAAAAAGAAGGATAAAATCGGAGGAATCACCCCACCCAATTTGAATTCTTATTACATAGCTAAAGTAATAAAAACTCTGTGGTATTGGCACAGGGAAAGACACATAGATCAGTGGGACAGAGACCGACACAGGTACAGCCAACTGATTTTTGACAAAGGCACAAAAGCAATTCAGTGGAGGAGGAATAGCCTTTTCAACAAATGGTGCTGAAGGGATTAAACATCCAGAGGAAAAAAAAAGCCTTGACCTAAACCCTACTCCTTATATAAAAATTCACTCAAAATCTGCTGGATTAACTGTTAAAACTATTAAACTTTCGGAAGAGAACATACAAGGAAATCTCCGGGGTTTAGGATTTGGTGAAGAGTTTCTAGGCATGACACCAAAGGCACAGTCCATAAAAATCAATAAATTGGAATTCTTAAATTTTTAAAACTTTTGCTCTGCCAAAGAGCCTGTTCAGGGAATGAAAAGACAAGCTATGGACTGTAATAAAATACTTGAAAGCCAATATTCTCTAGAATACACAGAGAATTCTCCTAAGTCTCCACAATAAAAAATTGAATTATAAAATGGGCAAAAAACAAGAGGAGACATTTTATGAAAGAGGGTGTGCAGATGGAAAATAAGCACATGAAAAGATATTCGGCACCACTAGCCTTGAGAGCAATGCAAATTAAAACCATGTTGAAATATCACTAAGGAGCTAACAGAACTGCTAAAATAAAAAGTAGTGGCCCTAACCAAATGCTGGCAAGGATCTGGAGAAGCTGGGTTGCTCATATATTGCAGGTGGCAAGGTTAAAGGGTCCAGCCACCCTGGAAAACAGTTTGGCAGATTCTTAAAAAAATTAAACATACACTGATGAGGAGACTTAGCAATTGCACTCCTGAGCATTCATCCCAGAGAGAAAACCTCAATCCTTTAGGATTGCCATGTCTGTGTTTCTAGTAATTTTCATTGCTCTGAAGTCTATTTTATCTGATATTAATATAGCAAGTTCTGAATTCTTTTCATTTATGTTTGCATGGTATATCTTTTACTTTACATTTACTTTCAGTGTACCTGTATCATTATTTTGAAGTTAGTTTTTTATAAACAGCATACAGTTGGGTCATGATTTTTTATCTACTCTACCAATCTCTGTCTTTTTCCTGGTGTATTTAAGCCATTTACCTGTAAATACGATTTGGGGGCTTAAGTCTACTATTTATTTTTTATTTGCTATTTGTTTTCTCTGTTTGTTTCTTTAATTTCTGTGATTTCTATTTCTGCCTTCCTTCCTGATTGTGATTTGAATTTTTTTTTCTTTTGCAATTCTATTCTGCTGTATCTAGTGTTTTTGAGTGTATCCCATTGCAAAGCTTTTTAGGAATTACATTTTATCTATATAAATTTATCATGGTGTGCTAGTGCCAACATTTTACGGTCTGAGTGAAGTATAGAAATCTCACCTCCTTTAAATCCCTTCCCCTTCCCCATATACAATACAATCGTCTTAAATATTTCCTCTACGTTCACTGTGAATAACATTTTACAGTGTTATACTTTTTACTTCAGCCATCAACCATAATTTAGAAAACTCAAAAGGAAAAGAAAAATCTATCTTATTTATCCATATTTTTGTTCTTTCTGTTGTTCTTTCTTCCTGATGTTCCAAGAGTCCCTTCATCTTTTCTTTCTTTCTTTCTTTCTTTTTTCTTTATCATTTCTGGGTTTTGAGCTGCTCCCTATAGCCATTCTTTAAGGGTAGGTATTATAATGACACAGACTCATGGTTTTCCTTCATCTAAGTAAGAATGTCTTAACTTCCGCTTCACTCCTGGAAGACAGTTTCACCAGATACAGCATTAGTGGCTGACAGTTCTTTTCTTTCAGCACGTGAAAAATGTTCTGAAATCTTCTTGTGGTCTTCACGGTGTCTGGCGAGAAATCGGATGATATCCGAATTGTTTTCCCCTTGTAAGTAAGGTGCATTCTGCCTGGCTGCTTTGAAGATTTTTCCTTTGTCTTTAGTCCCAACAGCTGAGCAGTTGCGTTTCTTAGTAGGCATGTCTTCAGACTCACGCTGCTTGGGATGCACTCAGCCCCTGGAACTGTGGGTTTGCGGGTTTTGCCAAATCTGAGACTCTTCCCAACCCCAGCCTTCTTCCTTTTCCGCTTCTGGGATTCTGGCGACACAGCTGTGAGATCCTTTGTTGTGGTCCCAGAAGACTCTGAGGCTCTGCTTTTGGTTTTGTTTCCGTCTATTTTCTCTATTGTTCAGAGGCAGTGATGTCTGTTGTTCTGTCTTCAGGTTCATGGATTCTTTTCTCTGTCTTCATTCTGCTGTTAAGCCCATCCACTGAGATTTTTTATTTCAGCTATTATATTTTTCAGTTCTAAAACTCTCTATTTGGTATTGCTTTATCTCTTCCATGTCTTTGATGAGATTTATGTTCTCTTTTTTCCCCTATTTGTTTCCAGGGTGTTCGTAATTGTTCACTGAAGGATTTTTGTGACTGTTGCTTTAAAACGTTAGTCAATTTCCAACGTCTGTGTTATGCTGTTGTTAGCGTGTGTTGTTTCTTCTCATTCAAGCTGAGGTATTCTTG
Organism: Kogia breviceps; assembly: GCF_026419965.1. NCBI lineage: Eukaryota > Metazoa > Chordata > Mammalia > Artiodactyla > Physeteridae > Kogia > Kogia breviceps. Next base: position 88,401,784 of record NC_081323.1, read on the forward strand.
GCTCTTGTTATGACCAATGACTTTCAGTTGAAACCTGCACATTTTGAGTGTCATGCTATGAGACTCTGGATGCTCAGCAGATCTATTTAAGCAGGCCTCTTCCAACACTGCTCCCACAGAGCAAGGGCTGCACTGCCTTTCACTGGCGCCAGCTGTGGAGAGAAGTCCAGGATTCCCACTCGGCCTCTAGAGATACCAGGAGTTGGAGTGGAGGGCTCCTCCTTGCTGCTAGGTTGGGGCGGGAGTTCAGCCTCCCCATGGGCCTCTGCTGACACCACCCTGGCTGAGAGGTGGAGGGGGTCTCTTGCTGCTCCTTACAGAGACTCCACTGACTCTGTCGGGGAGGGGGCCCTGTTACCACTGGTGGAAGTGAAAAGCCCTGACTCTCCACTAGGCCCTAGTGAGGAGACAGAAGGGCACCTCAACAGCCCTAGGTGCAAATACAACTCCAGGATCTCCAGGAGGTCTCCCCTGAAACCAAGCAGGGAGCTCACGACCACTTAGAGGGGATTTAAGTCTTGGCTACACACTCAGCCTCTTCTTTCTCACCACTGTGGTCAGGGGTAGGGGAGTGGAGCCACCTGTGACAGTCTGGCAAGGTTGGAGGTCCAGGCTCCGCACTGGCTTTGCTGGTGGAGTTTGTGAGGGTGGCCACAGTGTTTTCCGTGGCATTTGGATGGAGACTCTGGTTAAAGGCGTTCTGTCCTGCAAGGCTATCCCTCTTGTGGTCCTTTGCCTAGAAAGGGCAGGGTTTCTTGAGCACTCTTTTCTCTGTGCCCACTGGAATCTGGGTTTCCACCTTCTCCGGCACCCAGTCCAACATATATGAAGCAAGTAGAAAGCTCAGGGACCCACCACTGCCATTAATTGGGTCCCAAGGTTCCTAGGCAATCTGCTTTCTGCTTTCCACCTCTCAGGCTCTTCTTATGTTTTTCATATAAAAAGTTCACAGATTTTTAGCTGTACTTAGCAGGAAAAATAGGGAAATGTACACCTATTCCCTCTTTCCAGAAGCATGAGTTGAGAAGATTCTTTTAACAGTGTTTCTTTCCCGTCCACAGACCAATGATCACCAAAATAAGATTCAAGGACCACGAGTGCCCAGAAACGCCAAAAGAGCCCCAACAGAAAACCTACTACAGCAGTGAGGTGGCAAGAAGAAATGGACAAATTATGAACTGTACACCAACCTCAGCAGTAGAAGCAAGGCCCTCGCGTCTGTTTTGCTTTATGGCAAAAGATAATGACTTGGAGTTGTGGACAGTCAAAAACTGTACGGGGCAAAGAGTAGGGAGAAAATAATAATTTAAGAAAAAAAGGGAGCATTAAAGTTATGTTAACACACATGGCCTTAGGAACCAAAAACAGAAAACCTTTTTTAATGTCTCATGTCAACTTTTAATGAAGCAGAGCTGAAGAAAGATTCTCCATGTTAGCCAAATGTCACTCAATTCTATTAGTTGAAGATGAAACCTAATTGCTGAGAAAAAAAGCAGAGGCAGAAGCTCCAAATCAGCAACTGACATCCTAAAGACACACTGTAAATTACAGTGGGAGAGAAAGGAATGAGTAATTAGCACTACACAAATTTCAATATCTCGGCTTTCCTTATAATTAGCAGACAAGCAATTTAAAAACCAGAGCCCTGCATAGAATCATTATTGTTATTTTACAAAGGTAAAAGAAAAAACCTAGCAAGAAAAGGTTTAAATTCCCTTCATTCACTCCATCTAGTTTTATTATAAGAACTGGTCAAAACAGCTAGAGAAGGAAAATCTAGAAAACAAAAGATTCTCTCACAAGAACCTGAGAGTGTATATCCCTTTCAAGGTCTTCGACTGATTTTCAAACTAAAGGTTCACTCAGCACTGCTATTCTATATATGAAATGAATTTATCACATGTACCATGTTACTTCTGTTTTCTTTAAGAAATTACAATGGTAGGGCTTCCCTGGTGGCGCAGCGGCTGAGAGTCCGCCTGCCGATGCAGGGGACGCGGGTTCGTGCCCCGGTCCGGGAAGATCCCACGTGCCGCGGAGCGGCTGGGCCCGTGAGCCGTGGCCGCCGAGCCTGCGCGTCCGGAGCCTGTGCTCCGCAACGGGAGAGGCCCACGTACCGCAGAAAAGAAATTACAATGGTAAATATTAGAGGTCTCCTAGCTACTAGTGTTGGAAAGCCTAGGGAATAAGAAGCAATGAAATGCTCTCCCTTTACAATTAATCACTTTCCTATAATTATATCTCAGTCTCTAAATTCAATATACTATTTAATACAATATTAGAGAATCAATAAATTAGAAATAATCAAATATATTATTTCTTTCATTCTTTATTTTCTTAATGTTATTTTTAGAAGTTAGCAGCTACAAAGGATTAGAAATTTAGACAATGGTTACATTAAATGTAATCATCTTTGCCTTTTGAATAACCCTAAATATGGAAAATGATTCAAAGGAAGAGAGAACGCCACCATCAAATCTTGGGTCAAGAGAAGGAGAAGCATGTAGAAACAGAAAAGAGGAGATTTGCATCACCAATAGATGGTCACATCGATCTGAGAAGAGAAGGGCTAGTCAAGGTCATACAGAGGAGCGTGGACTTGAGCCAGGACCCCAACGAACGGCAGGTGTTACGTGAGTCCCAAGGCAGAGAGAGGAGGACGGGATGCAGGATGGAGGGCCGTCATTCATCCTTCGGAGGCAGTTACAAACACAGGAGTAAGAAGGAACCACCCAGGGAGATTGTTCAGAATGGAAAAAAGGAGGGTCAAAGAGAGAATCTGCACAGAAACACCAGCGTTTTAGCGACAAGGTGAAAAAGTAGCTAAGAGGAACGGTGGAAGGACGAAATAGGAAAGAATAGCGAGGAAGGCAAAAGAGGCGTGTCAGGAAGCTGAAAGTCATAACAGCTCCAAAGGCGGCAAACAGCAACATACTGTAAAAGGGGGAAACTGTCCCTCAGCTTTGGTAACTGGGCTGTCACTGCGGAACCAAGAGACAGCAATTCCACTGGGATCTCCTGGGGGCTAATCCTGCCTTCTTCAGGGTTCCCCACGGCACAGACTGGCGACTGCCTCATATTTGCTTCTCTTTCAGGGATTTATGCTACACAGATTAATAAATACATTTTACAAGGAAAATGTATACATGATATACATCTCAGTTCACTACATTATTTATGTGGAACACTTAATGCATTGGCAATGCATTTCTCCATGTTTTGTATTTCTGATTTTCTAGGAATATTCACATCCAAGTATGGTACCTCACATCCAAGTATGACAAACTATTTTACCACCATTAAAATGATTTTTACAAGGTTTTTGAAAAAGGAAAACATCTATGATATAATCTAAGTTTTAAAATGTTTATAAAACAACTTATCAAGTAGGATCTCGATAATGAAAAACATACGTAAAAGAAAATAGAAACATGACAAATGCTTCTAATTTTCTATAAAATAAAGTTAATAAAGTTATGGGTGATTTTTTATCCTTGGTCAATCTCTTCTGTACTTCTCTGTTACAATGAGTGTGTGTTTTGTATAATTTTAAAAATCATGTAAAGCAATAATTAAATCCTGTTATAAAAACAATCAACTTCCTATCCTCCCTCAATTATGTTTAGTATTCAGGTTCTTGGAGGGAAATACCTGTTTAATTCGCTGTGTGAAGAAGCTAATATAGACCATACTGCTTTCTAAGAGAGCTGCCTTATAAGAACTCTAAGACCACGTGCTGATAAATATTTTTGCAATCAATAAAGTGTGAGTTATACAGAAAAGTTGCGTTAACATCAGAACGCTTTGTCTCTAATATGTAGAGTTCCCGGTGAGACACTTCTGTATCTGCCTTCTTGAACAAGGCATTTATATACTAAAAGTATTTCAGAATTTGGTGGATCAATAAGAAAACCCATGGAGATACACCAGAGCACTGACATGCCTATTTTTCTAGCGTATGTGCCTGCGTTTGTACATGTGTTTAACTTTTTGTTTCACAGAAGAAGTGATTTTCCGCAAGGTCTGAGCATCACCGCCAAGAATCCTGTTGTTCTTCCTAGCGCACGGTTTCACAAACTTGCCTGATGGTGTGCCTTACAAGGATGTTTGTAAAGAATGGAGGCTCCTGGGCCCAACCTATAGGAGCAGAACCTCAAGAGATGTGGATTAGAAATCTGTATTTTAAAAAGCTTTCCCAGGACACCACACACACTAAGTATTGCTTTCCTGAGAGTGTTTTAGAGCATCTGAAGAATCGTGTACTTTTCCAACTTCAGATTTTCCCTTTGCGACTATTCTCATCAACACACACACAGCCCCTCCGGACCAAGGGAACAGCCGGTGGAAACCAGAAATCCCCAGGTCTTCAGCTGCAATCTCAGACTTGCCTATCAGACAGCTTCCACGCACCCTCCAAAGTCTGCTAGAACCCGCGTGCTGCCCCCCATGTGCCAAGGTTGGCCACCCGCTGCGTCAGCCTAACTGAGAGCGTCTGTAGGAGGACAGCGTCATGCTACACGAAACCTGCCCAGAAACACCGGTGTGAAAAACAGGCTTTGCCTTAGGAACCTCCCAGTGCGGGAGGGGAAATGACTGGCGTGGTCATCAACTCCCGACTTTGCATCTTCCCGACCGCCAAGTGCTTCCACACAGCCCTGTGAGGTAGGCAGGACAGAATTCGCTACATTCCCAGGTACGTCGGAAAACTGAAGCAAAGGGGTACTTCAATGACGTGTGCACCGCCACAGAGCTGAGTCTTTCACAGCCTGCTTTGCACGCTGTCACACTTCTGGGAAAGGATAGGTGTGCACGTAAATCATCAAACACAGATACGAAAAATACTCTCCAAAGAGGTATGAACAACATGCCGTGAAGGCCGAGAGGAAGCAGTACTCGTGTGCAGGCGGGACAGCCTGGGAGCCGAGCCGCGGCCGGCGGTGATCGGTGTGGACAGGTACACGTGGGGGCGGGGCCGGTCACTGAAGGAACCAGGAGGAGGTACAGACGGGGCGGGGCAGAGCGATGTGCACAGAAACCAGATGTTTGTCCAGTTCAGCTGCCCGGCTGGGCTCTCCGGGGAGCGGGGAGTGAAGCTCAGGCTGGTGAAAAGTACCGGCCGGCGCCGGAAGCGAGGATGTCCCGCTCTTGAGCAGCTTACTTCACGATGGTCTCCCAGAGAGAAACGTCACAATTAGAGTCAGGAGACAAATAAAAACAAACTGTTAACCATAAAAACATACACAAAATTGCCAGCAATTATAAAGTGTGGCACCCAGGAAAAAAAAAATTTACCAAACATCACTGGAAGAGATAAAGGACAACAGAAATTAGTTGAGAGACAGACAATATTTCTGGAGGAGAAGATGTAATATTGTAAAGATGTCAGTTCTTCCCAAATTTAACTTATATTTTTGATGTAATTCTAAGCAAAATCTTTCAGAAAGTGTTTCGAACATTCCATTATGATTCTGAAACTGATTGGAAGAATTAAGAGGCAACACTATGATACAAAAAAATTGAGTAACTGAAGTAACTTGCAATAATAAATATTAAGACATTTTCTTACGCAGAAAAAGGAAATTAGTAAAAGGGAGACAGGGTCATAAAAGAACACAGATCAAGAAACAGATTCTGATGCATGCATAAATGCATGATCTATAGTTAGCATTACAAATTAGTATGGGATATTTTGTTATTAGCAGAAAATAATAAATTGCCAATATCATTAAGAAACAATATATCTATATTAATATACTATATAGGAAATATACTGTCATATTAATATAATATATAATGTCTCCTATAATAATTTTATTTATCTAGACTATGTTCATGTATTTAATAAAAAAGACTAAAATAATAGAAAATTGGGAAATCATACACAAACACATGAAATACAACAGGATGACAAGTAACTGGAAACACTAAAGTAAAATATTAGGTTTTACTACTTTTGTCCATCAGATTGACATATAATTAAAACCTGCAAAATACTCATTGCCAAGGATATGTAAACTGGATACTTACTCACTCCTTGATGGGGTGTGTAAACTGATACAATTCTAGAAAATAGGAGTGTGCTTCACATTACATATTACATAAATTGGGTCCAAAGGCATAATATTTTTATAATGCTTCACAGATGATGTGATATGTATATGTTGTATTACAAAAATATACCCTTGGACCCAGTAATTCTAATTCTAGATTCTACTGTAGGCTAGCAACAAGAAACGAGACAAGGATTTACACTTTTATCATCACATCAGTTAAAATAACACAAAAATCGAGTGGACATCATCAAAATGTATCCAAAGAAAAATAGTTAAATAATTAGGGTACATAAATAAAATAAAAAATTATTCAGCAAAACTAAAATATATTTTTCAAAGAGTATTTAATAATATGAGAAATTCTCACTACTTAATGATCATTTAAAGCAAATAGCAAAACTGAGTATATAGTGTGATCCCAAATGCACACACATGTGGGCACATATGTGAACACACACACACAAAGAGAAGAAATAAGGGGAAGGAAATACATCAAAATGTTAAGAACAGTTATTTTGTTCTTTTGTTGGGGTTGGTGGGTTTGCAGTACGCGGGCCTCCCACTCTTGTGGCCTCTCCCGCTGCGGAGCACAGGCTCCGGACGCGCAGGCGCAGCGGCCACGGCTCACGGGCCCAGCCGCTCCGCGGCACGTGGGATCTTCCCGGACCGGGGCACGAACCCACGTCCCCCGCATCGGCAGGCGGACTCCCAACCACTGTGCCACCAGGGAAGCCCTACAATGACTCATTTAATGTCTGTCTCCCCACTGAATCAGCAGTTACGTTAGAGTAGGACCCACAGCCGTGGTGCTTAACGGCTTTAGTCTGAAGGCCTGGCACATTGTAGGAACTGAAAGAAATATTGATGAATGAGCGAATAAATGAAAGGAAGGAAAGGGAGGAAGGGAAAGCCAGGTCATGGTGAATCGGGCAGACAAGGAGCCCCTCTAACCATCCACTTCTCAAGGACGTCTCCGCTGCACAGCATGTTACCTGCCTTATAACACATGCGGAGGAAATGAGTAAGCAGACAAACCAAGATTTACTGCTTAGTGAAGGCAAGAACAAATACGACAAGCCCCTATTTTCTTCTTCTCTGACACGCTCTGAACACCACCGAAAGCAGACCTGACAGTAACAGATATGCACCCAGGTCAGCGTTGGACGGCCAAGGTCAAAATAGGAAAATCAATAAGATCAGCTCCCATGGATCATGTCAGATAATAATCTTTTTATTTCTCTTTAAAGTACCATACCACCAGAGAACATCTATCTTCTACTTTTGATTGCGAATACTACTGCCTCCTTACACAGGTTCCTGAAAGGAGAAGAGGGTAGGCTATTTTCTGAGCCATCTCCAACATGCGGCAGTTCCACGAAGCCGCTGTTTGCGGGTTCCCCCAGCCAAGTGGGGTAAGCTGTCCATTCCAGTGCAAAACTAAGCCTGCGATTCATTTCCATTCCAAGGAGTAGCCTGGCCTCTTCGCGTCCGAAGACATTCTGCTTCCACGGCATTTCTACTCTGCTCTGTGATAATCATAAACCTTAAGAAAATTCAAGCCGTTTTTCTGTCCCTCGCAAGCCTGAAATTCAGAAATTTCTAATTGCTTTTCAAATACATTTGAAGTTATCCGTGCTGAAAGGTAATTCTAAGGTATGCAACATTGGTGTAATTGTCTGAGAGAAACTGGTGAGCTTCCTGCTGAATGATAAGAAAATGAGAGAAGTATTTTTCTAACAGAAGTTGAAGAAATTTTCTTCCAAATAATCTTCCTTGAAGAACAAAATCATCTGACAGAGACAAGCCACTGTATCTGAGCGTTTCTGGTGGGTCACACAGAGTCTCGTTAGGAAACATCAGCCCAGTGAACTGCCTGTAAATCCAGGCTAAAATATTAGTGTGTTTTTTTTCCTGAAGTGTTTCGAGACTACACATTAGGAAGGGTGTATATAAATGCAAAGTATTACTTTTAAATGAAATCTTCTTGGAACTCAAAGACAAGTCATGTGGCTTGCATTAATGTAAAGTTTATCTTGACCTTGCAGTGGAGAGTATAAGCAACTTGAAAAAATATTGGGACGATGTTACATGGGGTTAAAACTAACGTGGGATGTTAAAGCGAAGACGTGCTTTCCTCCTTTCTAAACAAGGATGACTGTGTGACGTCTGCTCGGTGATTTATCTGTAAAAGTCACACAATGATCTCATAATCCAATACTGTCAGAGCTGCTTGATGCATGATTTATTGGATTTCTCTTTATCCTAAATGCCAGAAAAAGGCATAGGCTGTCCAGTGGGCTTACTTTTTCATTTGCTACATGCAAAATCTGGAAGAGACACAATGTGAGAATTATAAAAGAATAAACCTTTGCCACTATCACTGGACAGTAACAGTAAGCCTCAAGTGAATTACTATAACTGTGGCCAAAAAAAATGTTATCTACTCACAGCCCTCAAAAAATTATAGTTACAATAAACAGATCTATGTCGTATGATGCTTGAGACATAAGTATAACACATCATTTACTTCTGGATTCGTGGCACTTATCACTGGAAGTCCGTCCAGCTGGCACTGGGGATGATGCTGGAGCCGTGGCGAGAGCGCCAACCTCTGCATTGACAGTTACCCAGCTGCCCCAGCTGCCATCCCCGACTTTTTTCAAAAGGTTATAGATCTGCTATGGGTTATAAACTGTAAATCTCACCTAAGAGCGTAATCGCCACTGGCTGCTTCTCCAAGGCAATATTCTAAGAAATGGACAAATGTATTTGCAAAAGCATCTGGCAAAAATATTTTGTAGCTTAACTCAAGTATTACAAAACATTCATTTCGACACAGATGATCAAAATAAGTATTTTTAAACTGGAAATATTGTTGTTTGCAATAGAAACACATGTTCTGGCTGTCAAAACATTTCTGGATAGAACATGGTTTTTACAAAAGGTATTTAATTTGGCAAATATGTGCCTGTGTAGACACAGACTCAAAGTCTTTAAAATCATGTATAAATTCATCAGAAATAAAAATAACTTCCAATTATTTGCTTATTTTATGGAAGGAACTGAGCAAGAGCTTTACACTTATTATCTAATTTAATCTTTGTTGTTATTAAGTGTGAGAAACTATAAGAAATTTGAGGCCTGGAGAAGTTATTTGTCCAAAGTTTCACAAATAGCAAAAGCCTATAATATTAGATTGCACTGAGTCATAAGCAGGTACAACAGCAACTGTAAAAATATCTTAAAGGTTAGAGGGTCCACAACTAGGCCAGCAGCTCAGCGAAGTCTGTAAGGAACTCTGCCCTCCCACCTTTCTATAGTTGCACGCGAAGCTAGGAAACCGAGGGCTGCAAGTACCATCGCTTTCTTAGAGGAGACGCTGGCAAACATTTTCTGCAAAGCACCAGAGAGGAAACAGCTGAGGGTTTGCAGGCCATGTGGTCTCTGTCACGACTACCCAACCCTGCCCATACAGCTGGAAAACGACCACAGACAATACACAAATGAATAGGTGACTATATTCCAATAAAACCATATTTACAGAAAGACACAACAGGCTGGGGTGGGGGGAGGGACAGAGATCTGCCCCTGCTTGGCTGTAGTCTGCTGACCTGTCATAGAGCAATCACGATTCAGGTCGGGGTGGGAAGCACACAGCACCACTGTCTCGAACAAGATCCCAGTCCCGTTAGGAAAGCCGATGTCTGGCCACGAGCAGTGCACATACAGAACAGAGCGAAGTCTCAAATCTAAGGCCTAGAAGATTCCACAGTCGGTGCTTTCAACCACTATGTTGTGGTTTTTTTTTTAACCACTATGTTGTTTTTATCATTTTATCTCCAACAAGTTCACCTTAGAATCCAAGAAGGTAAAAACCGGAAGATACTTTGCATATTATCTACTCTGCTCTGCAAAGATTCTATAAATAGAAGAGGAAGCCAAGGTCTGCGAAGTTAACTGACTTTCTAGAAGTCACACCACTAGTTAGAAGCACAGAAGAAATCTGTCTCTTGATTCCTTTGCACCATCACTACTGCTCCTGCTTCTAATAACACTAACAATAGCAGCAGCAAAGCTCACATCTGCAGAGCAGTTAGAACTGCTTTACTTTAAGTACCTCATTTATCCTTCAAAGACCCCTTCGATAGGGGTACAACTCTCACTGCTCAGTTCTCACTCTGCATGTAAGAACTGAAGCCCAAAGATCAACCAATTTGCCAAAGGTCTCGCCACCAGGAGCTGGGGCCAGAATGAGAATCCAGGTCTGATTCTCAAACCACCAGGCTGAGCTGACTGCAGCCTCCTGTGAGCTGCACTGCTCTCCAGGATTTTTAAAAGGTTTGTAACGCTCCTAAGAAACATTTAGAAAGCCTCACCTGTTTTGAAGTAGCAATAATACAACTAGTTTTGTGTATACGGCACTCGGGAAGAAGTCGGAAAGTGGCCGCATCATGACTGCACTAAGCATTGATTGTCTTAAAGCTCTTAATACACGGGCTGTCCTGAAGGCAGTTAAAAAACAGTTTCCAGAGCAGTTTCCTTTCGGGAATCTTCCAACCTTTGGAAGTAAGACCTTTTCTAACAATCTCTGAAGGTGCCACAGCTCCCCTCTCATTCCCTTATTCTAAGCTCTTAGGAGGTTTTAAACTGCTTACAAATGTGCTGACCCAGTTCACGGAAAGAAGAGGTGCTCTCTGTAGAGCATTTGAAACTAGAAACCTTAATTACTATTTTTTCCTTTTTTCCATACACCTCGAGAAGCCGTAGAAAGCCCCTTTTTGTCGCCAAGGGGAGAGTCATCTAGAAGGCAGAATTCCCTCCTGTGGCTTTCTGATGCCTCGACGTAAGACACTTCATACAAATTAAATTCAACACATACCTTGAGGTGTGTTCCATGAGCATTCCTTCCTTTATTCACCCAATAAATAGTGTCCTAAATCAACCTTTTCGTATTGAGATAATAGTAGATACCCATGCAATTGTAAGAAATAATACAGAGAAAACCGGACATCTCTTACCCAACTTCCCCCGGTGGTGACCGCTTGCAAAGCTACAGTCCAACCTCACCATCCAGATACAGAGCATTTCCATCGCCCCATCATCGCTTGTGTTGCCCTTTTATAATCACAGCCACCTCTTTCCCTTCCTTACTTCCCTGACCCCCTAGCAACCTCTAATCTGTTCTCCATTCCTGTAATTTTGTCATTTCAATAATGTTCATATAAATGTGACCTCCTAGGAGTGAATCTTTTTCTCACCCTAATTCCCTGAAGAGTCACTCAAGTTGCTGCACATAATCAATAGTTTATTCCTTTTTACTGCTGCATAGTATTCCAAGTTATGCATGTACCACAGCCTCATTATTCATTAACCACTCCTGGGACTTTTTCAATTTTTGTTGATTATGAATATATTCGTGTACTGATTTTTATGTGAAAATAATTTTTCATTTCTATGGAAAAAACGTCCATATGAAAGAGCTTTCTTTTTAAAAATATGCTGTCTTGACATAGTTTTGAGGCCCTGGCTAAAGGCCAGTCAGTTCCCATTCCTTGAGCAGTGCTAAGTCCACACCCCATCACCTCTCTGTGGGGCTCTCACAAGCCAGACCATCCTGCACTAGCCCTAACTGCTCCAAGACCAGCCACCAGGGATGGTCCCTAGACCCTAGAGCTCACTGAAATTGTTCAAATTAACCAATCCACAAGGAGGGCAAGAAGCCTAGCTGCCGTACCCAAGCTCCCCCTTGCTGCTACCCCGTCCTGGGCTACAACTCCCTGGCTGGCCTTCTCCTTTGGAAGCTGTAAGCAACAAAGAGTTCTGCCTTTCACCTATCCCGGGGTCAGTGTGTTGTGTCCTGCCACGAATCGAATCTTTGAATCTTATAAAACTGCCCAAGAGTACGTCTGATGGGTTGTATGTAATTGCACATTTAGATTTTTAAAAAACTACCAGTATTCCCATAGTGGCCACACCATTTTACATTCCCACTAGCAACGCACGGATTAGTGACAGGAGAAGGTTTGGGGTTTTTTTTCAGATGCTTCGATCAATTTGAGGAAGTTACAAGTTCCCCTCTGTATGGTCAGGCCACTCAAGATGGCTGTCCTCTCGCTCTCGGTCCATCCCCTGCCCGACCAGGGCCTGCTTCACCTGCACCTGCTCACCTGACCGACCTTCCTAGTACTTGCCCCAGGCCCAGCTGGTGACTGTTCTTAAAGGGGCGGAGAGGGGGTGTGCCCGCTGCTGGTTTCCCTGGTAACTAAGGAGCCCACCTGACGTCAATTCCCCTATAACTGGTAATTGCCCCGCCCCTCCCCTGTGGAGTGAAGACTGCAGCCCCGTGCTGTCCCCCGCACACAGTGCCGTGTCACTCGAGGACCTTGCTTCAAACAGGGAAGCTCCCCCATCTGTTAAACCACTGATGTATCTGATACTGACCCCAGGCTCTTTCTCTGGTTTAAAGCTGGGCCAATGCAAGCCTTGTAGGCCCGTGGGGTGGAGCAAACAGGAGACGGAGGAAAATCCCGTGAGCACAGAGATGTCAGGAAACACAGGATGGGGAATGGAAAGTTCCAGGGGCCCGTCCACTAGTTGCAGGTGTAATCCCAGGGTGGCCGTCCACTAGTATGCGGGGCCCTGTGGTGAATGTCCTTGATGAATGGGGGCTGCCAGGAGGTCTGGAGAACAGTGGTCCCTAATGGCTCTGCTACTGTATCAAAGGAGCCTTTGTAATTGGTTAAGCTAGCTTTCTAGAACGAATGGTATTTCTCTTGTGCCTCTGAGATATAAACGATCTACCTGGTCTCTCTGGAACTTTAATCTTATGTGATATCTAAGAGTAAAGGAGAAAAAAGAGCTTTTAGGTAAACTCTATAGAAATAATTATGTTTTGGGAATCTCTAATAGTCTCTCCAGATTTTGGTAACTTGAAACTAAAGTTGAAAGTGTGACAGGGAAGAACCTTTTGTGTTCTACTACAAGTTAATCACCAATGGGATGTTGCCTGTAAGCTTAAATGATACATAATGGCCCCTCTCTAGGAACCCTGCTTCCCACATAATGAGCATTAAGCTGAAATACCTTTGTTTAGCTCACCTGTGAATAACTGCAGGGGGAAGAAATGAACACATCCTCTCGGAGGCTGATGGGAACCAGGAAGTGTTTGACTTTACTCTCTCCCCTTTTAGTATAAAGGGAGCCTGGATTCTAACTCAGGCAAGATGGGTCTTTGGGGCAGTGGCTAATTTTTTTTTTTTTTTTTTTTTTTTTGTGATACGCGGGCCTCTCCCATTGCTGAGCACAGGCTCCGGACGCGCAGGCTCAGCGGCCATGGCTCACGGGCCCAGCCGCTCCGCGGCACGTGGGATCCTCCCGGACCGGGGCACGAACCCGCGTCCCCTGCATCAGCAGGCGGATTCTCAACCACTGCGCCACCAGGGAAGCCCTAGTGGCTAATTTTTTACAGAACAATATTATGCTTCAGTGGATGTTAAATTCTAGTTCTTGAGGTCTGTATTTATGAAAGTTACTATGTTAGCCATACTTTCGCCCTGATGTTCTGGATGGAAAGAAAATCACCTAGTGAAACTGTCACACAGTATAACTACTCATGAAGTGTGACACTGCTTGCCTTAAGTGTGCCGCTAAAAGCACATGTACAGCGCTTGCGTGACAGTTGGGTACACGGGATACAATGTATCGCCTGTAAAGTGTTTCCCCATTTAACATACTCTGAGCCTGTTCATGAGATCTGATTCGTTTTCTCCCAACGTGAATGATGAGGGGAATGTAAAGAAGGCCTAGCAACCGAGGGACAAGGTCTGAACCTGTGGTAGTAAAACAGGAGGGAAGGAGGCAGGGCACAACCTCTAAAAGAATGACATAGCCCTGGAGGACAGACAAAAACTGGCTAGAACCAACTAGGTCCAGGATGGTGGGAGATTCCACTTCCAGTAGACCCTGAGCCTCATTACATGCTCATTAGAATGCATTAGCATCTAAATGGCACACCCGAGTTCAAGAGCACAGAGGAGAGAGCGATGGAAGAGTGAGGTCAGAAGACACTGTTCACTGGCCGTGCGGCTCACAGGGTCCTGGTGCTCCGGCTGGGTGTCAGGCCTGTGCCTTTGAGGTGGGAGAGCCGAGTTCAGGACACTGGTCCACCAGAGACCTCCTGACTCCACGTAATATCAAAGGGCGAAAGCTCTCCCAGAGATGTCCATCTCAACGCTAAGACCCAGCTCCACTCAACGCCCAACAAGCTGCAGTGCTGGACACCCCATGCCAAACAACTAGCAAGACAGGAACACAACCCCACCCTTTAGCAGAGAGGCTGCCTAAAATCATAACAAGGTCACAGACACCCCAAAACACACCACCGGATGCGGTCCTGCCCACCAGAAAGACAAGATCCAGCCTCATCCACCAGAACACAGGCACCGGTCCCCTCCACCAGGAAGCCTACATGACCCACTGAACCAACCTTGGCCACTGGGGACAGACACCAAAAACAACGGGAACTACGAACCTGCAGCCTGTGAAGAGGAGACCCAGACACGTAAGCAATATGAGAAGGCAGAGAAACACAAGGCAGGTGAAGGAGCAAGGGAAAAATCCACCAGACCAAACAAACGAAGAGGAAAGAGGCAGACTACCTGAAAAAGAATTCAGAGTCATGAGAGTAAAGATGATCCAAAATCTTGAAATAGAATGGAGAAAATACAAGAAACGTTTAACAAGGCCCTAGAAGAACTAAAGAGCAAACACACAATGATGAACAACACAACAAATGAAATTAAAAATTCTCTATCAATTACTGAGATAGGATTAAATTCACAACTATAATGGTGGATCGCCTATTTCTCCTCTCAACTGTGTCAGTTTTTACCTCATGTATGTTGAGGCTCTGTTTTTTGGTGCATACACATTTAAAATTATTCATTCCTGGTGGATTTCTCTTTCGTCATTATGGAATGTCCTTTTCTGTCTCTAGTAATTTTCTGTGCTCTGAAGACCCCCCACCAACCCCTCCCCACACATATAATGCAGTCCTAACTCCGTGCCTCAGAATGCAACCTTATTTGGAAATAGGGTCACTGAAGATGTAATTAGTTGAGATGAGGTCATACTGGAGTAGGGTATGATATGCCAATGTGACTGGTGTTCTTATAAGAAGATAACCGTATGAATACAGTGACAAATGGAAAAGTGTTATGTGAGGACAAAGGCAAATTCAAGTTATGGAGCTGCAAGGCAAGGAATGCCAAGGAATACCAGAAAAACCTCTATAAGTTAGGAAGAAGCGAGGAAAGATTCCCCTACAATTTTCAGAGAAAGCATGGACATGCCAACACTTTCATTCCAGGCTTTTAGTCTCCATATTATAAGAAAATAACCTTCTGCTGTTTCAAGCCACCCAGTTTGTGGTACTTTCTTGCAGTAGTCCTTGTAACCTAACCTAACTGCTTTGTTTGATATTAATACAGACACTCCTAATTTTTTTTTTTTTTTTTTTTTTTTTCTGCGGTACGTGGGCCTCTCACTGTTGTGGCCTCTCCCGTTGTGGAGCACAGGCTCCGGACACGCAGGCTCAGTGGCCACGGCTCATGGGCCCAGCCGCTCCTCGGCAGGTGGGATCTTCCCGGACTGGGGCACGAACCCATGTCCCCTGCATTGGCAGGCAGATTCTCAACCACTGCACCACCAGGGAAGCCCTCCTAATTTTTAAATTAATGGTTCCATCATATATGGTTTTCTATTCTTTTACTGTCAGCCCACCCATGTCATTGCATCTGAAGTGAGTTTCTTGTAGACAGCAAACAGTTGAATCATGCTTTTGTTATTCACTCTACAGACCTATCTCTTAGGTCATTTACATTTAATTATTGATATGTTACGGCTTAAATTTGCCATTGTATTTTTTTGTTTGGTTCCTCTGTGTTACTGTTTCACTTTTCTTATCTCCCTATGGGTTATTTAAACATTTCTTAAATGATTTATTTCTAGTGTCTTTCAGTATCTTGTGTAGTTTTCATAGAGGCTGATATAGGTACTATATGTATATAGAAAACTTACCACTCTGAGTGAAGTTTAGAAACCTTACTTCCATTTAGATCCCTTTACCTTGTCCACTTTTAAAAAGGAAATGTTTTAGTTATATTTCCCCTATAATATTATACTGGACACCATTCCAGGTGGTGTTATAGTGTTTGCTTCAGCCATCGAATATGATTTAAGAAATTTAAGAGAGGTAGGACAGTCTGTAACATTCACCTCTCTTCTTATGCATTCCAATGTTCTTTCTGGAGTTCTAAGCTTTCTTTCTGTTATCGTATTCTGTTTAAAGCATTTCCTTTAGCTGTTCCTTTGCCAGCAACAAATTATCTTCGTTTTCCATCACCTGAGAATGTCTTGATTTCCTTTTCTTCCTGACGGATGTCTTCAGCAGATATAAAATGTGCTCTTGACAGTGCTTTTCTTTCAGTACTTACAAATGTTATGCCAATTCCCTTATGCCCCATGGTTTCAGACGACTGCTTGTCATTAGAATTTATGTTCCCCTATAAGTAATGTGTCATTTCTGATTCTTTCAAGACTTTTCCTTTTTCTTTAGTGTTCAGAAGTTTAATTATGATGTGGCTGGGTGTGATTGTTTTTTACATTTATGTGATTTGGGGTTTCCTCAGCTTCTTGAATTCATAGGTTTATGGTTTTTGCCCAATTTGGGACGTTTTCAGACATTACACCTTCAAATACTTTTCAGCCCCACTTTCATTCTCCTCTCCTGAGCCTTGATGATACAAATATTAGCTCTTATAATTGTTTACAGGTCCCTATGGGTCTGTTCCTTTTTTTTTTTCCATTCTATTTCTTCTCTGTTGCTCAGATTGGACAAATTCTTGACGTCCTCAAGTTCACTGATCTGTCATCTCTGCCACTGAGTCCATCCAGTGAGTTTTGTATTTTGGTTATCATGTTTCTCAGTTCTTTAATTTCCATTTTCTTTTCTGTTACTTCAAACTTATTTGCTGAGCTTTTCTATTTTTCTATTTCTTCCATTCATCTGAGGAGAGTTGAGAGCTACTTGTTAAATTACTTTTATGATTGGCTCCTTTAAAATCTTTTTCAGATAAAACTAGCATCTGATTTATCTCTGGATTAGTGTCTCTTGACTGGCTGTTCTCACTCAAGTTGTGATTTTCCTGGTTCTTAGTGTAAGTCCTCTTAAATTATGTCCTAGACACTTCGGATAGTACGTAAGACTTTGCAGCACATGTAATCGTTTTAGCAGGCAGTCCCATGGTTGGCATGTAGCATAAGGACCACTTGTGCGTGTTTAGCTTTGTACGGGCCCCTGCAGCGCTGCTCCGGCAAAGGTAGGGCACCAACTCCCGCTACCTCATTTCCTGAGTGAGAGTGAAGATCAGCTCCATGGCGGGCCCCACAGCCACCAGGAAGGGGGAGGCGAGGCTGACTGCTTTGTTTCTGCAGGGTGGGCGGGCTGCCGCTCCTCTCCCACTGGGCCCAGATGAAACGAGTGTTGAGTGGGACTGCCCCCCCCCCCCCACCAGCCCCCTGGGGTCTCCTGGCCGCTGAGTTAAGGGGATGCGCGGCTCTGCTCTAGAGCCCGCTGACGGCACCTTGGTGGGGGAAATCAGAGCACCGCCTGTTTCTTCCGGGCAGAGGATGGAGGACCAACTCCCTGCTCAGTGCTGCCAACACACCCGATGGGCAGATAAGAGCGCCTGCCTATTTGGGTGGAGCAGGGCTTGGCGTGAAACATCAACCTTCTCACGAGGAGGGGCTGGGGGGGAGGGGGACATTTTTCCTATTCCTCTGTGGCTAGAGTAGGAGAGAGTTACAAGGACAACCCTCGTGGAGACTTTCCCCAGTGCCCTGGCGAGAAGGAACGATCTTTTTTCCGCGGCTCCTCGTCCAGGACGCGTGGGTGGCAGTGAGGAAACCCGGGGAACTTACCACCGCCTGGATCCTTGAGCGCCACGTCCCCAAGAAGGCTCCCTCTTCTTTCCACCTGTCACAGACACCCTATGCTTTGCTGTTGTGTCATGTCCAGGGAATTTCAGTTGTAAGGGGAGGCCCTGGGAGCAGTGGAGCTACTCCATCTTGGCGGAACCTGAAGTCAAGGACTACTTTCTGAATTGCTACTATGTGCCGGGCACAGTTGAGTTTCCTGTCCTCATGAAGCTACCTAAATCTTAATGGACAGATTACACAAAAATCATGATAATTTCTGATGAGTGCTCCCACAGGGCGTGTCAAAATCTACCGACTCTCCACAAAAATCCTCCTATCTGCTCCTTCCGGGCCTGAAATTGTCTTTAACAGAGCTCAAAGGCATATAGCTATTAAAAGTGAAAGGGGTCAATAATCATTTACTTATAAGTAGATATTGAGCAAGTGCAGAGCATGTCCTGGGTCCTGGTAGAGGTTTTAGAAAAGCATCAGAAAACAAAATAACACAGAGCCTTGCACTGACGCAGCTTCCCTGCTCCTGGAGTAACACACATAATCCACAAGAAGACTGAAACCTCCACTCATTCAGTCACTCAGCTCACTCGGTGCCGATGCTTTACCAGGCAATGCCTTGCCTGAGAATCACTCCCAGTAAAAATCGCTACTAAATGTCTGAATTCTGGATGGCCGATTTCAGAGCCTCCTCTGTTCTGAGAGGGGAGAGCGGGCTGCAGCGTAACGAGCGGCGCCGCGGGGCTGATGTGGGACAAAAACTCTCCACGGAGGGAGGGGGGAGTGCAGGGCGGCAAGCGGCCCGGGGGGCGGGGGGCCAGCGCGCTCACCGCGGCCGACACACGACGGCGGACCCTGGCGTCCAGGGCACGCCTGTGCCGCGGCGGGAGCACCGCCGTGAGTGCTGTTCCAAACCTCGGCACGGCTGTGCATGTTTTAGGGCAGCTTCTTCATGAAGAAGCGGCTTCCCCTCTGGAGATGTTAACTTACGAAGCACAAAAACTGCCGCTCGCATGAGAAGCAGCTGTGGCGCTGTTGAAAAAGTATCAGAATCAGAAGACAAGGTTTGTGTTTCAGCTGTGCTGTTTAGCAGACCCTGGGGTGAGATCCTTTTTTTCTAGTGACTCAATGATCTCATCTGGGAGGTGAGTATAATCTTCTCTACGTGGCCTGTCATCTCACAGAGTCGTAGTGAAAGGTAAAACAGTTTCATAAATTTTGTTGTATAATTCTTAACGTCGTAATCTTCAAGTGATCTGACAGAGAGGTCCTTTAAAATTCTCCTACTCATCAAACAATTACTTTAACTGCTGTTAAGTCTATTTAGAGTCTGTTCGTATTCCATTTAGTCTGTCACAGTTTCACTGCAGAGACATCAGCATGTTTGATTATGCAATGCTCCCAGCGCCTACTTGGGGTATTAGGTAATATACAGCGTAGGAACTGTATTACGTTTCTACAAAAGGAAAAATTTAAAACTCTGAATTCCAAAATACGTCTGGTCTCAAGGGGTTCAGAAAAACACTGTGGACCTCTATTTTAATCTCTTTCAAGTGAAGGGAGGGTTGATCAGGGAAGAAAAGCTGTCTTTGGGATGTAACGCCCATGAATTCAATTTATTCATTCAACAAACAATCTGCTATGTTTACTGTGCCTGCCATGACTCCGGCTCTGATACAGGCGCTGGGGGTACAAAATTTAAAAAGCAAAACAAAACAGTATCTTTTTTTTTTTTTTTTTTTTTTTGGCCGTGTGGCATATGGGATTCTAGTTCCCTGACCAGGAACTGAACCTGCATCCTCTGCATTGAAAGCGTGGAGTCTTAAGCACCGGACTGCTTAAGACACAAAACAGTATCTTGAGAGCTTATACTCTAATGATGAAAGTCATACCTAGACGTTATAAATAAGTAAACCCTGTTAAAAGTCATTAAAGGAAAAAACTGGCCTAGACAGAAACATTTTGAAAAACAGGCGTTTCTTCGTGAATTTGAGAACATGCCTCCATGAACGTGACCCAGCAATTCCATTCCTAGGCAAAGACTAACAGAAACATGTGTGCAAGTACAGCAGGGAACATGTATAAGGATGGTTTATAACAGTCTAATCAGGAGAAAAGTCAAGTCCATTAACACTAGAATGGGTAAACACACTGTGCTGTGTGCAGACGATGGAAAATTAAAAGGTAACGAAAACGAATGTTTACTTTTTAGAGCAAGCATGAATTTCATAAAATGTTGAGCGAAAGAGGTCAGACACAAAAAGGATATATACAATAAGATTTCATTTATATAAAGTCTAACCTAAATTATGGCACTTAGGGGGCACACTTATTATTAACTATATTAATTATAAATTATAAAGCATTACAAACTGGTCAACATACGTATGAGTCAGGATAGCTGTTACCTTTAAGGGAAGAGGGGGTAGGACCAGGAAAGGGAAGGCCTAGGCTTCTCAGGGGCTGCAATATTTTATTTATTAACATTGTTTCTGCAAATATTTACTTTGTAATAATTTATTAAGCTTCACAACTACGTTTTAAAGCCAATGATAGATTTTAAATAATAATAGATTCATAGGAAGATGCAAAAAAATCTTATATAACTACAGTACAATTTCAAAACCAAAACAGCCATTGGTACAATTTCCAGAACTTCTTTAGACTTCCCGAGTCTTATGCAAGTTCAGCATGTGTACGTCATTTGTGTAACCACCACAGTCAAGACACAGAGCTGTTCTGTCACCACCAAGGTCCCTGTGCTAACCCGCTGTACGCACATCCCTCCTCTCCTGTCCTCTGCCCCCGCCAAACTCTCCTGGATGTCTAACTCCAGACAACCACTAGCCTTTTTCCCATCTCCATAATTGTGCCATGTTGAGAATATGATATAAATGAAGTCACACAGTATAGAACCTTATGAGACTGGATATTTTTCTACCAGCAGGGTGTCCTTGAGACCCACTCAAGTTGTTGCCCGTATAAATAGCTCATTCCTTTGTACTGCTGAGTCACACTACACGGTTACGGACGGACCACAGTTGGTTTACTCATTCACCCCCAAGGAACAGCTGGTTCTGTCTCTAATTTTTGGCTGATTTCAAAGAAATGTCTAAAATTTGGCTATTACACATAAAGCTGCAATTAGTGTCTGTGTACGCGTTTCTGCTTGAACATAGGACTTCATTTCTCTGGAATAAGTGCCAAGAAGTACCAATGATCACTGGGCCCTCTGGGAAGTCTGTCCTTGCCGAGTGCCTGTGCCCGTCTGCACACCTGCCAGCAATGTATGAGCGATTCAACTTCACATCTTGACAGCATTTCGCATCGTCACTACTTTTAATTTTAGCTGTTCTGATAGGTGTATAATGAAATCTCACTGTGGTTTGAACTAGCATTTTCCTAATGGCTAATGATGTTGAAAATATTTTTATATGCTTATTTGACATCTGTATATCCTCTGGTGAAATGTGTATTCATTTCCTTTGTTCATTTTGTAATTGGATTTTTTAACTATTGTTTTGAAAATTCTCTATACGTTCCAGATAAAAATCCTTCAAAAGATATGTGATTTACAAATATTTTCTCCCCATCTGTAGATTATCTTTTCATCCTCTTCACAGCATCATTCACATTGCAAAGTTTTCAGTTTTCATGAAACCCAATTTACTGATTGTTTTTTTTTTCGTCTATGACTCACGCTTTTGGTGCCACGTCCAAGAATTCTGCACTACTCCCAAGGCCCTGAAGATTTTCTCCTACTTGACAGTTAAGTCTATAGTATGATTTTAGCTTTGTGTTTCTGGTTTTTGGTTTTTGTTGTTGTTTTGGTGTGAGATTCAGGATAAAGTTCTTTTTTTTTTTTGCCTATAGATGTCCAATCGGTCAAGCACCATTTGTTGAAAAGATTATTCTTCCTCCACTGAATTTTCTTTAAAATTGTGATTATATATACGTGTTTATATTATATATATAACTTAAAATTTATCATTTGAACCATTTTTAAGTTTACAGTTTAACAGCATTAAATACATTCACAAAGTTATACAACCATCACCACTATTTTTTATCATCCTGAACAGCAACTCTGAACTCATTAAACAATAACTCTCGATTCCCTCCTCCCTCTAACCCCTGATAAATTCTCCTTTACTTTCTGTCTCCATGAATTTGCCTATTCTGAATACCTGATATAAGTGGAATCACACAATATTCATGTTCAGCTTTTTTTACTTAGCATGTTTTCAAAGTTCACTGACGTAGTAGCATTTTTCAAAATTTTATTCCTTTGATGGTTGAATCGTACTCCAACGTATGTATACATCACATTTTGTTGATTATTTACCTGCTGACAAACACTTGGGTTGTTTCCACCTTTTGGCTACTGTGAAGAATGCTGCCATGAACATGGGTGTGTAAATAAAGTACCTATTTTCAATTCTTTTGGGTATATACCCAGGAGGAGAACTGCTGGGTCACACGGTAATTCTATGTTTAACATTTTGAGGAACCGCCAAACTGTTCTCCACAGCAGCTGCACCATTTTACATTCCCACCAGCGAGATACACAAGGGCTCCGACTTCTCCACACCCTCATCAATTTTTGTTTTTAAATGACAGCCATCCCCGTGGGTATGAAGTGGCATATGTCACTGTAGCTTTGATTTGTACTTCCCTAATGACTAATGATGTCGAGCGTCTTTTCGTGTGCTTATTGGCCACCTGAACAGCTTCTTGGGGGAAATATCTACTCAAATCTTTTACCCACTTCTGAGTTGTAGGAACTTTTAAAAATACATATTCTGGATATTAATCACTTATCCAATTCAACTGAATGTGAGTTACATATTAGATTTCCAACTGGAGCTGTTTCATAGGCACGATAAAGTGTATAGCAGTTGACTGGCAAATTACGGCCTGTGGGCCAAATCCAGCCCAAGCTGGGGTTTACATGGCCCGTGGGCTAAGCACACGGAGGTCACCGTGCATCTATCCGCAGCAGTCAAGAGGGAATACCAAATGTCCCCTATACTTTCACAGTCTTGCCCGATTACCCGCCTTGTCCACCAGGATTAATTCTAGCGTGCCCTCTACCCAGTGTGGGCCAAAGTTGGTGCCTGTCGACTCACAGGAACCAATTTTGTGCTTTTCTGTCCAAATTCTTATAAAATGATGCCACGTTGGCGGTTGCAATCTGCTTTGACGGGCGTATTTACACCGTGGAAATTCAAATGCCACAAATGAGGACTTTTCCCGGAAGAGCCACTTAACTAAACAGTTAACGGCACACCACTGTCTTTATTCCTATTCACGGGCAAAGCCCCAGAATCTCAACTCCTCTCTCATCTCTCGAGCTCAGGTCCCCAGACGTCTCTGAACCTCTCCTCGTTCGCTGCATCCCCCGGGGATCCCGAGCTCCTGAACCACTCCTACTGCGCCTCTGAGCGTCACGGCCCAGCCTCGGCGCAAGTCCCTGTGTTGTCGGCCTCTTCCCGGAATATTTCTTGCTGCGTCTCGCTCCACTGGAAACCGGGCTCTCCCCTGTTGGCGCTCTGACCCTTGCAGGTCTCTCTAGACCCCCCGGACCGCTCCCACCACTGGGCTTGGAGCCGGAGCAGGTGTCCCAGCGTCTCGCTGCCACAGCCAGTCCACTCCACCTCCTTCTTCTCCAACTGCCTCCGCCCCTAAGTTTGAATCTCATGTTCTCCAACTTTATTTCCCACTATCCCTTCATCACTGGAGTGAACTTCTGATGCTGTCCATCCCTTACTTTTGATGATATAGCTCTCGATGCACAAATCCCGTATGTACACTGACACTGTTCCAATCAACATATGACCAGTCTGTGCTATCCAGAGATATTTTCTCATTCTCTCTTCTATGCCTTAATGGAGTTCAAACCTGCAAGAGTACTTAAAAATTCCATGATCAAACAAATCTCCAAACGGTTACCTATTGAAAAACCTCCTTGAAATAATCCCTTATGCTTTATAACATTTCTGCTGTGACTTTTAATGAGATAAAACTTGCTTTGTTCTTGTTTCTAAGAATAATTTAGAATCATTTTATTGTTAATGATATCAATATTTGAGAAGAGGTACTTAGAACCCAGTTTTATGGTATTTCTCAAATGAAACCAACATTTATGTTTTCCTCCTTGGAGTGGAAACTATCGTCCAAGATGTAAAGCAGTGACTACGCCGGCAGGAGAGGACGTGGGCCTGAAGAGAAGCTCCGTGTTGACGAGAGATTTCTTGTCTTCCCACAGGAAGACAAAACTACCTTGATGCATTAGGAAAACGTAATAGTCAAAATCACATGAGACAGAGATACAAGAGCAAGACTATCCCAAGGCATCTCACAAATGATGTGAGTCAACGCAGATGTGGTAACATGCCGGCAGGACTGTGGTATGCCAGTATTTTTAGTTTCACGTGTTAAAATATTTGGTTACAAATTACTAGGAGTTTCACATTCTCCTATGAGCTGATGAGCAACTAGGAAAAGACAGCATCCTAAACAGAAGAGCCACATGACAGCACATGACACCAGGGAGAAGGCTAAGGCTTCCTTCAGAAAATGAACGCTTTCATTTCATCCTTCTTTCTCTCCCGATACTGTCTAGCTCTCAGCTACTTCCATCCAATGAGTGATCCTGTTGATCAGGAACTGCTCCTGCGAGATTTGTTACTGCAACGCTTCATTCCGGTTTCACACGTCCACTCTATCAAGTGTACTCAATATTCTGTCCACAGGATGAGAGTTTTGCAGGTAAAAACGATTCCCTTTGGAACTCATTTTCTGAAAAGCTTGCAGTATCACTGAAATGTAGAAACCACTACCTTTCAAATTGGTCAAATGCTAGAAAAAACTATCTTAGTACATTAAGCATTTATTACGATCAGTAAAAGCAGTCCCAGAGCCAAAAGAAGAAAAAAAAAGATATTTATCCTTTAAAAATGATAGGAAAGGGCTTCCCTGGTGGCGCAGTGGTGAGAGTCCGCCTGCCGATGCGGGGGACGCGGGTTCGTGCCCCGGTCCGGGAAGATCCCACGTGCCGCGGAGCAGCTGGGCCCGTGAGCCATGGCCGCTGAGCCTGCGCGTCCAGAGCCTGTGCTCCGCAACGGGAGAGGCCACGACAGTGAGAGGCCCGCGTAGTGCAAAAAAAAAAAAAAAGGAGAAAAAGCAAATAAGAGGATTAAGAGGAAATTATTTGGAATCCTTCAAAGGGATGTTGAAAGATGCCACTAGAAAATATGTTCAACTGTTTCAAGAGCTGGAATAGAGCTCTTACCCCCGCCCACTGCACACACTCAAAGGCAGGGCCTCAGGATGGGGCCTGTTTGGACACAAGTACACTCTCTACACACTTAGAGCTCTCTCAATCTTTCTCTCTTCTCCACATCACCTCCTTCTTTGAGGCAGCTCTAGAGCCTATAAATGGGATTACTTCTGGAGTCATCCAGGCACTGGTTTCCAGTTCATCTCTCTTCTTCATCTGTATATCCTATCTCTTTCGATGATACCTCAGTTTTTCTCCTCAAGAGTTCTCTGTAGAAGGATAAGTCTAGATTTAGTTTTTCATGTTGGCCTATCTCCAATAAGGCCAGGAAATAGAAGGGTATTTCGAGGTTTTGAGGGTTGGGTGGAGTAGATGAACTACTTTGTTATGATAGAATAATGCAGGGTAGGTGTTCATGACAGCCCAGCACTACGGAAACAGGACTGGTGTGGAAACCACTTGGGGGACGCTTCCGTTCTCGCCAGCACTCACAGACAGAGCCCCGCTTTATAACTCTCCCTGCCCCTCAATCCTACAGGTCAGGAGAAAAGTCACTGAACCATCACTCACCATTCCTCAGAGTTATCAAGAAAACTCTTGAAGCTCTCAGGTGACCGTAGGTCCTAAAGCATTGTTAAATCCTCCCAGAAGCCAAAGTGACTTCAGGGTAGCTATTTCTCAGTTTTCAGGGTCTTGCAGGTTTTAGCTCTAAGCAATTGCTATGTATGCCTTTATGAGCTGGAAAGGGAGCAGTTATGATCAGCTGATTTCCTCATATTATTAAGTACAAATAACAAGCAAGAAGTCAAGCAAACAAAAAGTTTAACAACCTCACGGACATACTGTGAGACCTAATTAAATTACAAGAAAAAAACCTTATAAAACAGTTTCAAGATTTCCCACTATGGATTTTATTTTCTGCTCTTAATTTCTACTTAATTTCATTATAAAATTAAGTGAAAATGCTTTAGATTTTCCACAACACTGTTTCCTCAAGGAATATTTTTTTCTGAAGGAAAACAGCAACAAAAAAGGGTTTTTGATTGGCTAAACACCTGGAAAAGACAAGTTTATTTTAAATAAAAATAAGTTTTTTTCTATTAGCTATAATCACATTCATATAGACTACATATTTTTCTCACATATATTGAGAAAAAAGGAAGAACATCATTTTGTTTTTTTGGTTTTTTTTTTTTTTTTTTTTTTTGTGGTACGCGGGCCTCTCACTGTTGTGGCCTCTCCTGTTGCGGAGCACAGGCTCCGGATGCGCAGGCTCAGCGGCCATGGCTCATGGGCCCAGCTGCTCCGCGGCACTTGGGATCTTCCAGTACTGGGGCATGAACCCGTGTCCCCTGAATCGGCAGGCAGATTCTCAACCACTGCGCCACCAGGGAAGCCCGAAGAACATCATATTTTACACATTAGGAATCCACAATAAGGAAAAAGATAACAACTGGGGCTTCAGAGAGCCTCACCCTCCAGAGGGCAGATGGCAGAAACAAGAAGAACTACAGTCCTGCAGCCTGTGGAACAAAAACCACATTCACAGAAAGACAGACAAGATAAAAAGCCAGAGTGCTATGTACCAGATGAAGCAACAAGAGAAAACCCCAGAAAAACAATCAAAAGAAGTGGAGATAGGCAACCTTCCAAAAAAGATTTCAGAATAATGATAGCGAAGATGATCCAGGACCTTGCAAAAAAGAATGGAGGCAAGGACTGAGAAGATGCAAGAATGTTTAACAAAGACCTAGAAGAATTAAAAAAACAAACAGAGATGAACAATACAATAATTGAAATGAAAAATATACTAGCAGGAATCAATAGCAGAATAACTGAGGCAGAAGAACGGATAAGTGACCTGAAAGACAGAATGGTGGAATTCACTGCTGTGGAGCAGAATAAAGAAAAAAGAACGAAAAGAAACGAAGACAGACTAAGAGACCTCTGGGACAACATTAAACGCAACAACATTCACATTATAGGGGCCCCAGAAGGAGAAGAGAGACAGAAAGGACCCGAGAAAATATTTGAAGAGATTATAGTCGAAAACTTCACTAACATGGGAAACGAAATAGCCACCCAAGTCCAGGAAGTGCAGAGAGTCCCAGGCAGGAGAAACACAAGGAGAAACATGCCAAGACACATATTAATCAAATTGGCAAAAATTAAAGACAAAGAAAAATTATTGAAAGCAGCAAAGGAAAAATGGCAAATAAAATACAAGGGAACTCCCATAAGGTTAACAGCTGATTTCTCAGCAGAAACTCTACAAGCAAGAAGGGAGTGGCATGACATATTTAAAGTGATGAAAGGGAAGAACATACAACCAAGATTACTCTACCCAGCAAGGATCTCATTCAGATTTGATGGAGAAATCAAAAGCTTTACAGACAAGCAAAAGCTAAGAGAAGTCAGCACCACCAAACCAGCTCTACAAAAAATGCTAAAGGAAGGTGTCTAAGTGGGCAACACAAGAGAAGACAAGGACCTACAAAAGCAAACCCAAAACAATTAAGAAAATGGTCATAGGAACATACATATCGATAATTACCTTAAATGTCAACAGATTAAATGCTCCAACAAAAGACACAGGTTCGCTGAATGGATACAGAAACAAGACCCATATATATGCTGTCTACAAGAGACCCACTTCAGACCTAGGGACACATTCAGACTGAAATTGAGGGGATGGAAAAAGATATTCCATGCAAATAGAAATCAAAAGAACGCTAGAGTAGCAATACTCATATCAGATAAAATCAACTTTAACATACATGTTACAAGAGACAAGGAAGGACACTACATAATGATCAAGGGATCAATCCAAGAAGAAGATATAACAATTAAAAGTAGATATGCTCCCAATATAGGGGGACCTCAATACATACGGCAACTGCTAACAGCTGTAAAAGAGGAAATCAACAGAAACACAATAATAGTGGGGGAGTTTAACACCTCACTTACACCAACGGACAGATCATCCAAACACAATTACTAAGGAAATACAAGCTTTAAATGACACAATGGACCAGATACATTTAATTGATATTTATAGGACATTCCATCCAAAAACAGCAGATTACACTTTCCTCTCAAGTGCGCATGGCACATTCTGCAGGATAGATCACATCTTGGGTCACAAAACAAGCCTCAGTAAATTTAAGAAAACTGAAATCATATCAAGCATCTTTTCTGACCACAACACTGTGAGATTAGAAATCAATTACAGGGAAAAAAACATAAAAAACACAAACACATGGAGGCTAAACAATACATTACTAAATAACCAAGAGATCACTGAAGAAATCAAAGAGGAAATTTAAAAATACCTAGAGACAAATGACAATGAAAACACGACGATCCAAAACCTATGATGCAGCAAAAGCAGTTCTAAGAGGGAAGTTTATAGCTATACAAACCTACCTCAAGAAACAAGAAAAATCTCAAATAAACAATCTAACCTTACACCTAAAGGAACTAGAGAAAGAAGAACAAACAAAACCCAAAGTTAGTAGAAGGAAAGAAATCATAATGATCAGAGCAGAAATAAATGAAATAGAAACAAAGAAAACAATAGCAAAGATCAATAAAACTAAAAGCTGGTTCTTTGAGGAGATAAACAAAATTGATAAACCATTAGCCAGACTCACCAAGAAAAAGAGGGAGAGGACTTAAGTCAATAAAATTAGAAATCAAAAAGGAGAAATTACAACAGACACCCCAGAAATACAAAGCATCCTTAGAGACTACTAGAAGCAACTCTATGCCAGTAAAATGGACAACCCGGAAAAAATGGACAAATTCTTAGAAAGGTATAACCTTTCTAATGTTGGAATGAGAGGTGGGCACAAGGGTGTTTGCTTTATAATCATGTTTAATTCTGTACATTTATGATTTATGTACTTTTCCACATTTCTGTATATTTCATAATTAAATATGGTGGCATCAGTTGAAGAGGGACATTAGTAGTATAGCTGGGCTGTGGAAGAAGGTAGATTTCAAAGTAACAAGTTCAAGATGACAATGATTTATTTTGTAAAATACTTGCTGATATTTAGAAACGTTGAAGGAAAAACAAAGATGTAGATATGGGAGTTCCACTAGAAAGTATGCATGTTTAAGTTTTTCTCTTAATATTGCTGTATTGTGTTTATCATAATTGTACAGGGATGGTTTTCCAAAATAAATTAGTTTATATAAAATTAAGCAGATACGTGACACTTCACATATGTTGATTTTTAACAGCTCAGTACAATGTGCCTTTATATCGGAGCTGAAAAAGCAATAATGAGAGTAATGTATTAAAACTTGTTGGAACATTAAACCTTAAACTTCTTTTACTTACATGGAACCCCCCAAAGTTAATGCAGGGTACGTGACTGCTACAGTATCAGAGACACTTCCATTTGCCTCTATCTGTGTAACCAGAATTACCAATTCTTGTGAGTCAGCTATTGATAGATTTTCATTTAGCCCCAATTTTTTCAAAAACTAGCTTTAAAAGATCATTATAGGCCAAAATGTTGTTCTACATATTACTTATATGAAAAAGAAATAAATGATGTTATCATTTTAATAATGGAATAAATAGAAGTTGCAGAGTCCCAAGGATGCATTTTTGATAATAACATAGTTATAATAAAATTACATTTGAACTATATAAACTTCATGGATATACATTTCTCAAATGAGAATTTACCCATGGTGAGGTCAGAATAGCCTGGCAAGGTGTACAGATATGCACAAGAAATTGCATGTGTCATAATTCATTGAGATTTTTTTCTTCTATCATTTTTTAAACATCTTTATTGGAGTGTAATTGCTTTACAATGGTGTGTTAGTTTCTGCTGTATAACAAAGTCAATCAGCTGTATGTATACATATACCCCCAAATCACCTCCCTCTTGTGTCTCCCTCCCACCTTCCCTATCCCACCCCTCTAGGTGGTCACAAAGCACCACGCTGATCTCCCTGTGCTATGCTGTTGCTTTCCACTAGCTATCTATTTTACATTTGGTAGTGTATGCCACTCTCTCACTTTGCCACAGCTTACCCTTCCCTCTCCCTGTGTCCTCGAGTCTGTTCTCTACATCTGCATCTTTATGCCTGTCCAGCCCCTAGGTTCATTAGAACCATTTTTTTTTTTTTTAGATTCCATATATACATGTTAGCATAGGTTATTTGTTTTTCTCTTTCTGACTTACTTCACTCTGTATGACAGACTCTAGGTCCATCCACCTCGCTACCAATAGTCAATTTCGTTTCATTTATGCCTGAGTTATATTCCATTGTATATATGTGCTACATCTTCTTTATCCATTTATCTGTCAATGGACACTTAGGTTGCTTCCATGTCCTGGCTATTGTAAACAGGGCTGCAATGAACACTGTGGTACATGACTCTTTTTGAATTATGGTTTTCTTAGGGTATATGCCAAGTAATGGGATGGCTGGGCGGTATGGCAGTTCTATTTTAGTTTTTGAAGGAACCTCCATACTGTTCTCCATAGTGGCTGTATCAATTTACATTCACACCAACAGTGCAGGAGGGTTCCCTTTTCTCCACACCCTCTCCAGCATTTATTATTTGTAGATTTTTTGATGATAGCCATTCTGACTGGTGTGAGGTGATACCTCACTGTAGTGTTGATTTGCATTTCTCTAATGATTAGTGATGTTGACCATCCTTTCATATGTTTGTTGGCCATCTGTACATCTTCTTTGGAGAAATGTCTATTTAGGTCTTCTGCCCAGTTTTGGATTGGGTTTTTTTTTTTTTTTTTTTTTTTTTATATTGAGCTGCAGGAGCTGCTTGTAAATTGTGGAGATTAATCCTTTGTCAGTTGCTTCATTTGCAAATATTTTCTCCCATTCTGAGGGTTGTCTTTACGTCTTGTTTATGTTTTTCCTTTGTGTGCAAAAGCTTTTAATTTTCACTAGGTTCCATTTGTTTATTTTTGTTTTTATTTCCATTTCTCTAGGAGGTGGGTCAAAAAGGATCTTGCTGTGATTTATGTCATAGAGTGTGCTGCCTATGTTTTCCTCTAAGAGTTTTATATTGTCTGGCCTTACATTTAGGTCTTTAATCCATTGTGAGTTTATTTTTGTGTATGGTGTTAGGGAGTATTCTAATTTCATTGTTTTACATGTAGCTGTCCATTTTTCCCAGCACCACTTATTGAAGAGGCTGTCTTTTCTCCATTGTATATTCTTGCCTCCTTTACCAAAGATAAGGTGACCATATGTGAATGGGTTTATCTCTGGGCTTTCTATCCTGTTCCATTGATCTGTATGTCTGTCTTTGTGGCAGTACCATACTGTCTTGATTACTGTAGCTTTGTAGTATAGTCTGAAGTCAGGGAACCTGATTCCCCCAGCTCCGTTTTTCTTTCTCAGGATTGCTTTGGCTGTTCGGGGTGTTTCCATACAAATTGTGAAGTGTTTTGTTCTAGTTCTGTGAAAAATGCCATTGGTAGTTTGATAGGGATTGCACTGAATCTATAGATTGCTTTGGGTAGTACAGTCATTTTCACAATGTTGAGTCTACCAATCTAAGAACATGGTATATCTCTCCATCTGTTTGAATCGTCTTTAATTTCTTTCATCAGTGTCTTACAGTTTTCTGCATACAGGTCTTTTGTCTCCTTCGGTAAGTTTATTCCTAGGTATTTTATTCTTTTCGTTGCAGTGATAAATAGGAGTGTTTCCTTAATTTCTCTTTCATATTTTTCATCATCAGTGTATAGGAATGCAAGAGATTTCTGTGCATTAATTTTGTATCCTGCAACTTTACCAAATTCATTGATTAGCTCTAGTAGTTTTCTGGTGGCATCTTTAGGATTCTCTAGGTATAGTATCATGTCATCTGCAAACAGTGACAGTTTTACTTCTTTTTTTCCAATTTGTATTCCTTTTATTTCTTTTTCTTCTCTGACTGCTGTGGCTAAAACTTCCAAAAGTAAGTTGAATAACAGTGGTGAGAGTGGGCAACCTTGTCTTGTTCTTGATCTTAGAGGAAATGGTTTCAGTTTTTCACCACTGAGAACGATGTTGGCTGTGGTTTTGTCATATATGGCCTTTATTATGTTGAGGTAAGTTCCCTCTGTGTCTACTTTCAGGAGGGTTTTTATCATAAATGGGTGTTGAATTTCGTTAAAAGCTTTTTCTGCATCGTCGAATCTGAATGAGATCCTTGCTGGGTAATCTTGGTTGTAGGTTTTCCCTTTAATCACTTTAAGTATGTCCTGTGACTCCCTTCTGGCTTGCAGAGTTTCTGCTGAAAGATCAGCTGTTAACCTTATGGGGAGTCCCTTGTATGTTATTTGTTGTTTTTCCCTTGCTGCTTCTAATGTTTTTTCTTTGTATTTAATTTTTGATAGTTTGATTAATATGTGTCTTGGCATGTTTCTCCTTGGATTTATCCTGTATGGGACTCTCTGTGCTTCCTGGACTTGATTGACTATTTCCTTTCCCATATTAGAGAAGTTTTCAACTATAATCTCTTCAAATATTTTCTCAGTCTCTTTCTTTTTCTCTTCTTTATCTGGGACCCCTATAATTCAAATGTTGGTGCATTTAATGTTGTCCCAGAGGTCTCTGAGACTGTTCTCAATTCTTTTCATTCTTTTTTCTTTATTCTGCTCTGCAGTAGTTATTTCCACTATTTTATCTTCCAGGTCACTTATCTCTTCTTCTGCCTCAGTTATTCTGCTATTGATTCCTTCTAGAGAATTTTTCATTTCATTTATTGTGTTGTTCATCATTGTGTGTTTGCTCTTTAGTTCTTCTAGGGCCTTGTTAAACGTTTCTTGTATTTTCTCCATTCTATTTCAAGATTTTGGATCATCTTTACTATCATGACTGAATTCCTTTTCAGGTAGACTATTTCCTCTTCATTTGTTTGGTCTGGTGAGTTTTTACCTTTCTTCTTCATCTGCTGTGTATTTCTCCATCTTCTCATTTTGCTTAACTTTTACTGTGTCTGGGTCTCCTTTTCACAGGCTGCAGGTTCGTAGTTCCTGTTGTTTTTGGTGACTGCCCCCAGTGGCTAAGGTTGGTTCAGTGGGTTGTGTAGGCTTCCTGGTGGAGGGGACTGGTGCCTGTGTTCTGGTGGATGAGGCTGGATCTTGTCTTTGTGCTGGGTAGGACTGCATCCGGTGGTGTGTTTTTGGGTGTCTGTGACCTTCTTATGATTTTAGGCAGCCTCTCTGCTAATGGGTGGGGTTGTGTTCCTGTCTTGCTAGTTGTTTGGCATAGGGTGTCCAGCACTGTAGCTTGCTGGGCGTTGAGTGGAGCTGGGTCTTAGCGTTGAGATGGAGATCTCTGGGAGAGCTTTCACCGTTTGATATTATGTGGAGCTAGGAGGTCTCTGGTGGGCCAATGTCCTGAACTCAGCTTTCCCACCTCAGAGGCACAGGCCTGACACCTGGCCAGAGCATGAAGACCCTGTCAGCCACATGGCTCAGAAGAAAAGGGAGAAAAAAAGAAAGAAAGAAAGAAAAATAAAATAAAATAAAATAAAGTTATTAAAATAAAAAAATATTAAAAATTTTAAAAATCTAAAGGTAATTTACAAAAAGAAAGAAGAGACTAACAAAACCAAAAAAGAAATCCACCAGTGATAACAAGCACTAAAAACTATACTAAAAAAAAAAACAAAAAACAAAACAGGCAGACAGAACCCTAGGACAAATGGTAAAAGCAAAGCTATACAGACAAAATCACACAAAGAAGTATACATATACACACTCACAAAAAGAGAAAGAGGAAAATATATACATATATATAAGACAAGGAAGAGAGCAACCAAATCAATAAAGAAATCTACCAATGATTATAAGCTCTAAATACTAAACTAAGATAAACATAAAAGCAGAAACAGGGCTTCCCTGGTGGTGCAGCGGTTGTGAGTCCGCCTGCCGATGCAGGGGACACGGGTTTGTGCCCCGGTCCGGGAGGATCCCACGTGCCGCGGAGCGGCTGGGCCTGTGAGCCGTGGCCGCTGAGCCTGCGCGTCCGGAGCCTGTGCTCTTGCAATGGGAGAGGCCACGATAGTGAGAGGCCCGCGTACCGCAAAAAAAAAAAAAAAAAAAGCAGAAACAAACCAGATGCAGAAAGCAAACCCCAAGTCTACAGTTGCTCCCAAAGTCCACCGCCTCAATTTGGGATGATTTGTTGTCTATTCAGGTTTTCCACAGATACAGGGCACATCAAGTTGACTGTGGAGATTTAATCCGCTGCTCCTGAGGCTGCTGGGAGAGATTTCCCTTTCTCTTCTTTGTTCAAACAGCTCCTGGGGTTCAGCTTTGGGTTTGGCCCCGCCTCTGCGTGTAGGTCACCTGAGGGCGTCTGTTCCCCAACCCAGACAGGAGGGGGTTAAATCAGCAGCTGATTAGGAGGCTCTGGCTCACTCAGGCCGGGGGGAGGGCGGGGTACGGAACGCGGGGCGAGCCTGCGGCAGCAGAGGCCAGCATGACGTTGCACCAGCCCGAGGCGCGCCGCGCATTCTCCCGGGGAAGCTGTCCCTGGATCCCGGGACCCCGGCAGTGGCGGGCTGCACAGGCTACTGGGAGGGGAGGTGTGGACAGTGACCTGTGCTCGCCCACAGGCTTCTTGCTGGCGGCAGCAGCGGCCTTAGCGTCTCATGCCCGTCTCTGGGGTCCGCACTGATAGCCATGGCTCACACCTGTCTCTGGAGCTCGTTTAGGTGGTGCTCTGAACCCCCTCTCCTCGTGCATCCCAAAACAATGGTCTCTTGCCTCTTAGGCAGTTCCAGACTTTTCCCCAGACTGCCTCCTGGCTAGCTGTGGCGCACTAGCCCCCTTCAGGCCCTGTTCACGCCGCCAACCCCAGTCCTCTCCCTGGGATCTGACCTCCGAACCCCGAGCCTCAGCTCCCGGCCCCGCCCGCCCTGGCTGGTGAGCAGACAAGCCTCTCGGGCTGGTGAGTGCCGGTCGGCACCGATCCTCTGTGCGGGAATCTCTCCTCTTTGCCCTCCGCACTCCTGTTGCTGCGCTCTCCTCCACGGCTCCGAAGCTCCCCCCTCCGCCACCCTCAGTCTCTGCCCGCGAAGGGGCTTCCTAGTGTGTGGAAACCTTTCCTCCTTCACGGCTCCCTCCCACTGGTGCGGGTCCCGTCCCTATTATTTTGTCTCTGTTTATTCTTTTTTCTTTTGCCCTACCCAGGTACGTGGGGAGTTTCTTGCCTTTTGGGAAGTCTGAGGTCTTCTGCGCATTCAGTAGGTGTTCTGTAGGAGTTGTTCCACATGTAGATGTATTTCTGATGTATTTGTAGGGAGGAAGGTGATCTCCACGTCTTACTCCTCCGCCATCTTGAAGGTCTCTCCTATCATTTATTTTTCTTCTAAGGGCACTTAGTGGAAAAAACAAATCCTTACCACACAATTTCCCAAACTATAAGAGCACCCAAAGTAACAAAGCACAAGTCCTTACAGAGAAAAGTTCAATTCCAAGTTCAAAAAGAGAGTGATGTGATTACGTCGGCCAGCACCACCAGATAAAAGTAAATGTGAGCATCTATCCCTCATTTCATCCTACAAGACCTGAGACGGGAAGGAATTAACCAACTTACCTTCCCACTGACATTGGTAAACTACACTGTCGCTCTTTGATCTTTTTATCTCTACAAATGTACTTTAATAGACAGATAAGTATGAAAAGAAAGTTAATACTAGTCATAAATCAACCAATTCACTCAAACAAAGCCAACGGCTTGCCAGGCACCAGGTGCTGCTTTGGGGCCAGGGACACACAAGTGACTGATACACGGTGTCCGTCCTCAAGGCCCTCACAGTGCAGAGAGAGACCAACAGACAGGCCATCACAGCTCAGAGCTGACAGGACCGGCCACGAAGTAAACATGGGAGACACGGGACCACACAGACCTCGCTGCACGTGGTCTCAGTGTGCAGCTGGGCTGAGGAAAGTGGCCAGGGAGGTGTTCTCAGAGAAAGAGGACATCTAACGCCCAAAGCAAAAGCCAGTCAGGGGAAGGGCATTCTAAGCAGTGGAATAGCACGTGCAAGGGTCCTGCGACGAAGAGGGTCCAGCACAGGTGGGGCAAGCTTTGCACGTGGCGTCTTGTTGCGGGAAAGGGTGAGGCAGGAGGAGGCCGAGGCAGGCAGCGCCTGCCGCGAGGACCCCGGCTCAGACGTCATCCTGAAGACCGTGGGACACCACTCAAGCGGGGGGTGGGGGGCAGGGGTGGCGTGTGACCTGCAGAGGGTGTCTACCCTCCAGGGTAGAGACGGAGCTGGGGAGGGCAAAGCTGGAGACCCGGACATGGGTCAGAGTTGGTGCCGGGACCTGAGCAGCACAGTCCAACGGCCTGAAGGAAGGCGGGAGCCGTGGGGGCGGAGAACTTTTTGACACCTGGGATTCGAAGGGAGAGGTGAGGGAGGAACCCCGGGGGCCGGCACAGAGCTTTGTGACTTCCTCTGCCCTTTCATTAATGAAACCAACGGAGAAACTGCCTCTATCACTAAAAATCAATCCAAGTCTGTTAACAGAGGGAGGAAAAAAACAACACGAATAATACTCAGTATTTCAAATGGGAATAAACCGTTTGCCACTTTCCTCTCTGACTCTGGGGGGCACTAAGCTGACTGCAGACTGCGGAGGCGTGAGCGTCAGGGAAGGGCCACTTCTCCACGGGCCACGCTGCACATCCTGGGACAACCTCAGACGCTACTTCCCGCTGCCTTCGGCTGCTGCGTTATGTCACGGGAGGGAGGAGGACAATGTGTTAACTCTGGGATACCAACCACAAGACAAGCTCCGTTCGTTCACTCACCCAGCAAGTATTTCTCGAGTATGTGTGCTGAACTGTGCTGTATGCAAGAGGGGCAAAGGCGGAGAAAAATCAGTCCCTGTCCTCAAAGAAGTTCAGCCTAGCCTGATTTAAGGTAGCAGGGATCAGAAGAGAAATAAAAGCCGAATTATTCACCGTTTTAGTGGATGTCCAAATTCAGGTGAGTTACCCCGCATGGTAAAGAGAGCTTTGCAGAAACGGCTCAGGCGTTCCCAAAGGTCAGGCCGTCAGTCATAAAGTGTGGGGAAAAGGGGGGTCGAGGCATCATGATAAGGAGGAAGAGACGCTGGAGCGTGTTGCGGATGCAGGGAAAGGGGGCCCACGCACACAGGCTCGTGCTGGGAAACTACAGAGAACGCATACCTGGAATCTACTTCACAGAGGAAGGGCCCAACCACGAGCTCTCACAGGCTTGAGAAGAACCACAGCCGTCAGAGAGAAAGTCCATTCTTTCCCAGAGATTCACATCATTAATTTACTTCTCTACTTTGATGTAAATTCAAAGATCTCCAAGTTAGTCAAAAGAATCTACTCAGAGTTACAAAGGTCTTACTCATTCCACTGTTGATATGGCTCATATCTATTCTTCCTGAAAATGACAGACTGCCCTTGAAAATCACTGCTATTTTTCAAACAGGAAGATATGAAGGTAACATTCTTTATCTCTTGGAGGCAGTGCTCCTTTGTCTGAGAGCCACGAGCGAGATGCCAAGGCGTTAGAACTCTTGCAGACTTCATCTACTCCCTCAAAAGAGCAAAAACCAAAACAAAACAAAACAGAAAGTTTCCCTAGAAAGAGATTTAAGCACACCACAAGCTAGATTACACCATTTCTATTTTTCAAATTTATAAGCACACCAGCAAAGGCGTTAAGATGACCAGAATGAAATGTGCCTAGCAGAAGAGGGTACACATATTAGCTTTTCTCATCACACTTTCCCACAACCCGACTGCATTTTAGCCGGAGTTGCCCTGAGTCGTGGGGGCGATTAACAGCCTGGCATTTCTCACTATAACCACTGCCACGACTCAGGGTATCCCAGTGGCGCAGCTGTCGGCGCCCCTCCCACTCCCCTTGTAGTGTACATCCCCTTCAAGGCACGTGTGCTTCGGACAGGCATCCCACCGAGAGGAAGGAAAAAGGTCTCCCTGTGGCAAACTGGGAAACGCTCACTAAGCTGGCTTTGAGAGGTACGTTCCTGTAAAAGCACGGATGTTGTTCAGAGGACAGAGAACGCAGGGGGAAGTAAACCAAAATGCTTGTAAAAAGGCGTGAGGAGTCATTGAGTCATTCTGTGAGACTAAAATGAGATGCTGGGGTCAGGGAGTATCTTATGGTTCACTTTTCTCAAAGTGACAATGCCTAGCGTACCGTGGAAGCATATCAGCTTCTTCCCGTGCTGACAATGATCTATTCATTTATTTTCAGAGCATATTTCAAAGCAAGTTCCGTTCATGAAAATAAGCCTTGCTTAGCATTTACAGGACAGTTAGCTAACGTTAGATTTCTTTTTCTACTACTGTCCATGCTTCTTTATAGATGTGGAGCCTTTGGCACTAGTAGGGAAAACACATCATTACAATATGGCAGATTTTATAACCACAGTAGCCACAAACAACAGGTCGGGAGGTCAAGCATCTTAGTTTGCCCGGGGACCTGCAGACTCTCGGTGCTAAAAGCAGAACAGACCTGGGCAAACCAGCATGAGCTGGTTACCCTACACGTCACACACGCACCCTTCCGCCAG
The DNA here is from genome assembly GCF_026419965.1 of Kogia breviceps. Classification (NCBI taxonomy): domain Eukaryota; kingdom Metazoa; phylum Chordata; class Mammalia; order Artiodactyla; family Physeteridae; genus Kogia; species Kogia breviceps. Next base: position 88,440,687 of record NC_081323.1, read on the forward strand.
ACATGTGGTCTCAAGAATATGTTTATTTTCTCAACTTACCCAGTGTTTTGTTGGATAAATCCCTCAACTCCAGCATAAACCTCTAAGAAGGGAAACATCACAGAAAATAAATGAAACCTTGAGAACAAGCCCCAAATCAAGTAGAGATGTTACAAGCATAAATTCAACTTCCCTAAATGTTTTATTTATTTAAACACTCAAAAGAGAAAAAAATACCATGCAGGGAAATAAACTTTCATTTTGTATAATGAAAGTTATAATCCATGTATAATCCCCCTAAAATCACCCCATTCGAGGACAGAAACATGGACGTTCATTTCTCTGCTCTAGGATGTTTTATTATCATTACAAATCTTACTCTAAATGTCAGTATCACAGTCTTACTCAGTTCAAATATGGACAAGTCAAATCTTTTTACCACTGTAATAGATTTAAAAATATGGAAACATTTGACTCAACTATATTTAATCTGAGTACATTAATTAATACTAACTTGAAATAATCTAATTATGCATTCCTTCAAAGTCCAAAATGAAATCAAATATGCATAGTACTAGCTGTCTGATACATACAAGGTATATGTTATACACACATGCATATCTCGACCACCATGCACAGATATGTTTATACGTGTTATATATTTATTTTATACACGCATGTCTCTCTAGGTCTGCGTGTGTGAGCATGCGTGTGTGGATGCAGGCATGCACTCCTTTACACCTGTGAGACACACCCGGAGGACACAAGACCCTAAACATTGGCTGCCGCTCTGCTGTCTCTCCACGAATGCGCCAGCCCCGACCCTAGCCTGCGGGCTCCTGACCTCAAGCGTCCACATCAGCACCCCTGTTCTCAGGGCCCGGGAGACGTGTACGTCCTGGCAGTACCACCGCCATGCTAGCTAAAATGGGGTCTTTCCACGGACAAATGGAATCTTAGAGAGCTGTCCGCAGCAATGGCTTTGCCCCTTTTAGGACTAAGCTGCAAGGCACGGCAAGGCGGCCAGGAAGAGATGTGTCCCTTGCTCCAAGTCTCACCCTGCGAAACGTTCTGGGGCTATTTCCTGTAACGGAAGAGGAGATCTTCTTGGAGATACTGTGACACATCGGATCACACCCCTAAAACCTGCACTACTTCGTTACAGCTAACCCCACAGGATCTGCCTCACTACTGTTTCATCAGTTCCATCTTAGCTATTGCTATTGAGAACTTGGACGTTTGTTCACATGAAGGACTAAGGAAATGATTTTCACATCTCTAGATGGGATGAAAGTAATCAGAAATACAAAATGCAATTTTGCTTTGCAAGATTTACTTGAAGGGAATCAACACCAAGAGAACAACACAACCATTGCCTCCTCCTCTATTTGAAACCCTCAATTGAGTAATAATACTGAGAGAAATAAGAAGCACAAACAGTTACGACGCTCCTACACGACCCGGGAGCTGGTCCAGGCCCCCTCCATGGACAGGTGCTTGCACAGCCCTGTGAGGCGGGGGTTGTTCTTATTCCAGCCACACAGAAGAGGAAACTGAGTCACAGAGAAGCTGGGTATGTGCCCAAGGTCACATACCATTAAATGGCAGAACCAGGGTTGGAACTCAGGCCATGTGATTTCAGAGTTCGTATTCTTAGCCACCATTTTATATTGCTTCTTTTCAAGTTGTAGCTATTATCCTTCCTAACCATGTTAAGAAGAACAGGAAGACAACCGAAAATGCTAAGGACATTTTCCACTAAATATTTAGAAGCAGTATTTTTTTTTAATTTTAATCATTAGATGCTTTTCAAATTTTCCATCATTGCCACAATTCCTTATTTCATCATTAGATCAAAGAAATGACTAAAATTTATCTGGGGCATTTACAATTTATTTAAATTCATACAGAGTGTGTTAGATGAAAGGCAGGCACTAAACAGCTAGACGTTCCACTCACAACTAAAGACCAGAGATAAGCCATCGGCAGGTTGCCAATTCCTCCTTCCTCTCCAACTTTAATTAACACAAGTACTGTTTTACATCCATTTCCACTGACAAAATTCTTAAATTTAACTAAGATTTAATTCAATAATATTAACCCATACACAGCAGCTTCAAAACAGACTATGATTTCTCCATATATATCTAGTTGTGTGTGTGTGTGTGTGTGTGTGTGTGTGTGTGTGTGCGCGCGCGCGCGCGCGGTACGCGGGCCTCTCACCGTTGTGGCCCCTCCCGTTGCGGAGCACAGGCTCCGGACGCGCAGGCTCAGCGGCCATGGCTCACGGGCCCAGCCGCCCCGAACCGGGGCACGAACCCGCGTCCCCTGCATCGGCAGGCGGACCCTCAACCACCGCGCCACCAGGGAAGCCCTATATCTAGTTTTAAAATAAGAAAAAGTTAATAAGACTATTGATAGTATATTAGTTGTGCAAAGTACTTGGCGTGACACAGGTTTCAGACAGAATACTAAGAGCTACAGAGAACAGGTAAATAGTGATCTAGACCTTCGGAGCAGGCAATAATGATTTCCCAAAGATTTTACTGAATGAAAGGCCTGTGTTAAAATGGGTAGACTTCACATAGGCAATTTCTAAATACCCAAGATTACTCAGCACAGGTAATACACAAAATTGTCTCATGCATTAAACTATAGACTCTGACTACAAAAATAAAGTATACACATTGTACATATAACCAAAGGACATAATTTATCTCTTGGATATAATACCTTACGTTGCCTAATAATGAATGGGCGTGTCTAGACTGAAGAAGATTCATGTTTTCAAAGACAAATAAGTTCTAAGGATTGCTCCCCATTTATAATCTTCCAAGGCAAAAGAGTACAATTCCGTCAGCGATGATGAAGACAGAGCACTAAAACACCAAGAAAAATCATCCTGGGTGAAGCATGAACTAGGCTGTTGTGGTTGTTTTGAGCCCAAACTTTCTAATCTGTCCACAACACATTTCTTCCAGAGGGCCTTCTAATTTATGGCTATGGCAGAGAGGAAAACTGGACCTCTTCCCAACCAGGCTGCAGAACTGAGTCCATTATGTGCGGGTTTTACCCAAAAGCTGCTGAAAGCTCTGAAATGATAGGCTTTTCCCTCTTTCTCCACTTTTCCCTTTTCTAACTCACACCCGCCTTTTCTCCTCCTCTGCTTTGCTCGAGCTTTTCCTGTGATCTCCTCTTCCCCTCCTCCCCTCCTCCTCCTCCCCCACTCCCCTCCTGATTTTGTTTGTCCTAGAATTCAAGTTCTCTTGACTCAGACTACGTGTGGGCTGGATTCAGGTAAAATGTTCTTTTTTTTTTTTTTTTTTTTTTTTTTGCGGTACGCGGGCCTCTCACTGTTGTGGCCTCTCCCATTGTGGAGCGCAGGCTCCGGACGCGCAGGCTCAGCGGCCACGGCTCACGGGCCCAGCCGCTCCGCCGCATGTGGGATCTTCCCGGACCGGGGCACGAACCCGCATCCCCTGCATCGGCAAGCGGACTCTCAACCACTGCGCCACCAGGGAAGCCCAAAATGTTCTTTTCTTGGTGATTCCGTGACATCAGACACTCCCAGTTGCCTCTTCCCTTCCTGCTGTCTCTATCTTTCTGTGGGCATTTTATTTCTCTAAATGTTGGGAAATAATGTTCTCAGAGCTGGCTTCTCTTCTTTTCCGTCTAGTATCTCTCTCCCCAGAAGAGCTCACCCTTCTCATGGTTTTAAATACCGCCTGTATACTGATGATTCCCAATTTTGTACCTCAAGCTTAGATCTTTCCTCTGAGCTCCACACTTGTGTACGTCCAATCGTTGACCTAAAAGTTGATCTTTCTATGCTGATTCTTCACAAGCATCTCTCTCAAACTCATCATGACCCCAAAGCATTCTTATCCAGCTGTCGTTATTTCAGTAAATATATACCCAAGGCTCAAATCAGAAACAAAAAGCCTGACTCCACTGCATACTCAGCTCATCTGTAAGCCCTGTTGATTCTACTTTTTAAATCCTTATTTTGTTATGACTTATTCACACTGTTGAATATAACTGTTGATTATACTTTTGACCGATAGCTCTAATTTGTCCACTTTCTCCATTTCCTCTGCCCTGTCTTAATCCAAGCTACCAGTACCTCATTTGCAAAACAAGATGTTTGCAAAAACTTCCTAAGGACTCCATTTCCACTGTTACCATCAAGTCTTCACAAAGCAGCCAGATTTTTCTTAAAGCAAATCAGATCATGACACCCTCCATGTCCCTCCACTGCACTTAGGATAAAACCCAAGCCCTTTTCCATAGCCACATGACTGTGGCCCTGACGTCACCTGGGGTAATCCACCCACTGTCGCCACGCGGATGGACTCCTTTCACGCCTTAGACCACCAGGCTCTTTCCCACTTCAGCTTCTTTGCCAATGCTGCACCCAGAACATCCAGCCCCATTTCTTCATGTCACTGGCTCCTTCTCTCTCTTCAAATTTCGGTCTCAATGTTATATCCTTGGATAGGGTTGATTCTCTTGATGCATTTGTTCGTTTGCCCATTTTGCATCTGTTTACCCTTACCGGACTGTAAATTCTGTGAGAATAGGGACCCATGTGGCATCATAACCTGCTAGAGTGTCTGACACAAAGGAAGCAGCGGGTAAATATTTCTTAAAGAAATGAAGGAATGTCTTTTCTTTACCCACCAAAACTTAGCTCAAGAAAGTTACGGAAAAAAAAAAAAAAAAGATCCAATGAAATATTTAATGATCAGTGAAAGTAAAAAAGAAGATTCAATGAAATATTTAATGATTATCAGTGAAACGTCAAAAAAGAAAAAAGGGGGAAAAAAAGAAAAGAAACAACTGAGTGAGGACTATACACGGTGTCAGGTGTCAAAAAGCCACAGGGTATAAGATTGCTTTTACATGAACTGTCCGGAACAGACAAATGCATAGCGACAGAAAGCAGGTTAGTGGCTGCCAGGCTCGGGGGGGGGGGGGGGCAGGGGGATGGTGAGTGGCGGCTACTGGGCGTGGGGCCTCCTCTCGGCGTCAGCGGTGACGATTATCCAACTCTGTGCACACGCGTGACCCCTGAACAGCACAGGTGTGAATCGCGCAGGTCACCCGTACGTGGACGTTATTCCACAGGAAACACTACAGTACTACGCAGGGTCCGTGGTCAGCTGACTATGGATACAGAGGAAGCAGGTACAGAGGGTCGACTGTACCCTAAAGACCGCTGATTATACCGTTCAAAATATATATTCTTTCTTTTAAAACAACTGTTTTCTAATTTTTACCTTTTGGCCGCACTGCGCAGTACACAGAATCTTAGTTCCCGGACCAGGGATTGAACCTGCACCTCCTGAAGGGGAAGCGCGGAGTTTTAACCACTGGGCCGCCAGGGAAGTCCCAGAAGATTTTTTTTTTTTTTTTTTTTTTTTTTTCGGTACGCGGGCCTCTCACCATTGTGGCCTCTCCCGTTGCGGAGCACAGGCTCCGGACGCGCAGGCGCAGCGGCCACGGCTCACGGGCCCAGCCGCTCCGCAGCACGTGGGATCCTCCCGAACCGGGGCGCAAACCCGCGGCCCCTGCATCGGCAGGCGGACTCTCAACCGCTGCGCCACCAGGGAAGCCCCAAAAAGATATTTTTTAAAAAGAATTAATAATAAGTGAGTTACATCTCAATACAGCTTTTTTTTTTTTTTAAAGATTATACAGGATGAACTACAATCAAAGGCTACAATCCATTCACTGGAGTGTGAGCTCTTTTGAGCCAGAATGATTGTATTGATCTTTTTATCCCCAGATCCTAGCACAGTGCTGACTGGCGGACAAACTGAATGGATGAATGATGACCTTGACTTCAGGGACTGACATCTGGATGCAAATACTCCAGCAATTAGATCTAACTAGGCTGTGGTCAGATCTGATGACAGCGAAGAATGAGCCCTCGTGAGAAAATGACTCCCCGTTACGCAGACATGACACTTCGTAATTCACAAAAGGCTATTACGTCTGTTACCATAGTTGAATATCACACGCAAAAATAAAAGTCCTGTGAGGTGGGCAGGCTGCTATATCATCACTTGTATTTTCCAGAAGAACAAAGGGAGCCTCACAGAAGTCAGAGACTTGCCCTAGGACACCTGGCTACACGTGGCATCGTGGAGTCAAAGAACGGGTGGCAGATGCCCGCTGCGGGGGCCGCTTTTGCAAACCACTGCCCTTCTGGGCAAGCTGGGAGCAGCTCTGCCATCCGCGCCCACACGGATAACCAGAACGGCGTCGCTCAGGCGCTCAGCTCCATCCTCGGCTCCATCACTAAAGCAGAGCTGACCGTAAATCACGTGGCCACTCTCTTCCCCCGTGTGCGCTCGCCCACAAGTCGCTGTGTAAGACTTGCCCTGCTCTCTGCGCCGGACGCCGTGAAGATTCAGAGCCGAGTCTCGGCGACAGAGAGGAGGCGCGCAGGACCCTCCGCGGCATCTGCACCGGCGGTGCTTCGCCCACCCTGCCCCGCGGACCTTCACCCCCGAGGACGGCCGGCCCCCTCCACTCCCGGTCAGAACCCCGCCAACAAACGGGGGGCACAGCGTTGTCGCATCAGACACTCACGGGAGGGGCTTTACCCCGTTTCATGTGTGAGAAAGCTGAGTGAGTCAGGGCCGCCCAGGACCAGAAAATGACCAGAGCGCAGCGGGCCCTCAAAGTCGGCTCCCCTCGCTTAAGCCCGGAGCGCTTCCCGAAGCCCGTCCTGGCGCCCGCACACCTCACAGCGCCAGGACCACGCCGGCTCCTGTTCCTGCTCCTCGACCACCCCCCGCGCACGAGCTCCGGAAATGCTGCCTCTCCTCCCACAAAGAGGCACCCGGTGGACGCGGGCTGCCGACCGGAGCAGCGCCTCCTGACGGGTCCAGCTGCCCACTGCCCCTGTGTGTGACCTCTGACCCTCTCGCTGCACCCACCGCACCGATCTCTCCAGTTCCCAGCTCCTTACGGCCCCAGGCCTGAGGTGCACGAAGGCGCTGGAGTGGGACGCACGTCCCGCGACTCGCTCTGAGCTCTGAGAACATCCCTTCCTCCCTGGGGTTCCTTTCCCCGCTTCTCCGTGAGGGAGAACTCCACGCTGGTGTGCAAGATTTCTGCCTCAAGACCCAGCGATAAGACCAGATGGGAGCAGGCTCGCCGGGACACCGAGCCCCCCGGTGCAAGTGAAAGCTGAATCACACTGCCACGTGGGCTCTCCGTGGGTGCGCCGCGGTGTTCACCCTGGAGCATCACCAGAAGCTGCCCTTACGGGCCAGGCCCTGCCTCTAGGTTACGAATGGGACAGTGTCACCAAGCCTTCTTGACTTACTCCGGCAGTGCCGCTTGGCCAGAGGCCAGAGCATATTTGCCTTCACAGGGAACTTGGTGCTTCGGGAGAAGCTTCTGTGGGTGACACCGGTGCAATTCGGTACTTGTTCAGGGAACAGATAAGTGAATGAATAAATGACCTGTATTCAGGAAGAGTAACACTGATATTGCTAACCTAAAAGAGAAGCTAACAAAAGTCACTTACATGTGACTGTGTAATAAACTATACATTAGATGCACAGGTAGAAACGCCTCCCAATTACCCGCCAGCATTAAGACTGGCTTAAATTTCCCAAGGACATTTTAACTGAGGAAGGAAGGAAGGGGAGATGGGAGGGGCATATCTCCTTGTATTCTGTACTACAGGTACCGCTCACCAAGGACTGAAAAGTCACTGCAAAACAACCTAAATGGGGCTTCCTTGGTGGCGCAGTGGTTAAGAATCCTCCTGCCGATGCGGGGGACACGGGTTCGAGCCCTGGTCCGGGAAGATCCCACATGCCGCGGAGCAACTAAACCCGTGCGCCACAACTACTGAGCCTGCGCTCTAGAGCCTGCGAGCCACAACTGCTGAGCCTGCACTCTAGAGCCCGCGAGCCACAACTTCTGAAGCCAGTGTGCCTAGAGCCCGTGCTCCGCAACAAGCCACCACAACGAGAAGCCGGTGCACCGCAATGAAGAGCAGCCCCCGCTCGCCGCAACTAGAGGAAGCCTGCGCGCAACAAGGAAGACCCAACGCAGCCAAAAATACATAAATAAATTTATATTTTAAAAAAACACCCTAAAAAATCCATAGTCGCGGTGAGGTGAGTTAGCTGCCTTTGGATACTAACGCGCGTCCCCTTCTAGAACTAGGATGGCGATCAGAAGAGGGAATGATAGTAACAGCGCAGCACATGTTTACATTTACTCTGCAGGTTAGAAAGTGTGTTCACACCTGTAATTCTACCCATCAGATAAACGCTCCCCGTAATGATTCCAAGAGCGTGGCGGGGTAGGTACCCTTATTTCCATCTGAGATATCCCATTGCATCCTCTTTGCTGGCAATAGTCAAAAGACTTGCCCAAGGTCACACAGCTACTAAGGGACAAAGCTGAGACTGAAACCTTCACTTTCCGAGTCTCAGCCTCGTGTACGTAGTCCCACACCATCTCCCCAGCATGAGCCAAGTACTACTATTTGTTTATTCATCCAAGAAATACTTATCCATTCATCCAACAAACATTAAGTAAGTATGGCCAAGCACTGCGCTAAGTTGCTGGGCCTTCAGAGACAAAGAAATAATCCAGTACAAACTGGGCAAAGGTGTGGTTAGATTCTGTTTGCTAGTACTGTGTTGGTTACCAGAGCGGGGAAGTGGGAGGCCAGGGGGGAAGGCGGTCCAAAGGTATGAGCTTCCAGTTGTAAGACAAATACGCCCCGAGCATGTGGTGTACAGCACGGGGACTAGTTAACAGCACTATATTATGCACTTGAAACTTGTTACCGGAGTAGATCCTAAAAGTTCTCATCACAAGAAAAACACCTCAAGGTGTTGTGTTGTGAGGAGTATTCGCTAAACTTCTTGTAGTATATATATGTATATATATCAAATCATGATGTTACGCATCTTAAAATAATACAGTGTCGTATGTCAATTATATCTAAATAAAGCTGGGAGAAAAAAGACAAAGAAAACCTGAATCTGCTTCTACAGATTATAATTAGTAGCAAACAACCAACTATATATGCAAGGGGGATAGACAGATATATGACAGCCATAAAGAAGCATATTATTTAATAGTACATACTAATAAACGTATTTTAAAATGCCTCCTGGACACTATAAAACTCTTCGAGAAAAACACAGGAAGAACGCTCTGACATAAATCACAGCAAGATCTTTTTAGACCCACCTCCTAGAGTAATGGAAATAAAAACAAACAAATGGGACCTAATGAAACTTAAAAGCTTTTGCACAGCAAAGGAAACTATAAACAAGATGAAAAGACAACCCTCAGAACGGGAGAAAATATTTGCAAATGAATCAATGGACAAAGGGTTAATCTCCAAAATATATAAACAGCTCATGCAGCTCAATATTAAAAAAACAAACCCAATCAAAAAATGGGCAGAAGATCTAAATAGACATTTCTCCAAAGAAGACATGCAGATGGCCAAGAGGCACATGAAAAGCTGCTCAACATCACTAATTATTAGAGAAATGCAAATCAAAACTACCATGAGGTATCACCTCACACCAGTTAGAATGGGCATCATCAGAAAATCTACAAACAACAAATGCGGGAGAGGGTGTGGAGAAAAGGGACCCCTCCTACACTGTTGGTGGGAATGTAAATTGGTACAGCCACTATGGAGAACAGTATGGAGGTTCCTTAAAAAAACTAAAAATAGAACTACCATACGACCCAGCAATCCCACTACTGGGCATATACCCTGAGAAAACCATAATTCAAAAAGACACATGCACCCCAGTGTTCACTGCAGCACTATTTACAATAGCCAGGTCATGGAAGCAACCTAAATACCCATCGACAGATGAATGGATAAAGAAGAGGTGGCACATATATACAATGGAATATTACTCAGCCATAAAAAGGAACGAAATTGGGTCATTTGTAGAGACGTGGATGGACCTAGAGACTGTCATACAGAGTGAAGTAAGTCAGAAAGAGAAAAACAAATACCGTATATTAACGCATATATGTGGAATCTAGAAAAATGGTACAGACGAACCAGTTTGCAAGGCAGGAATAGAGACACAGATGTAGAGAACAAATGTATGGACACCAAGGGGGGAAAGCTGTGGGGGTGGTGGGGTGGGATGAACTGGGAGATTGGGACTGACATATATACACTGATATGTATGAAATAGATAACTAATAAGAACCTGCTGTATAAAAAAAATAAAATTTAAAAAAAAATGCCTCTTGCTCACGATTGCTGCCATTTCAAACCATAATGTGGACACAGATTTAAGAGCTAAAAAAGAGTGAGGTATGATTCGAACTAATACATTCCAGGCTTGGCAACTTCAGCATTTACTGTTCATTAAAACTGTATTTTCGGGCTTCCCTGGTGGCACAGTTGTTGAGAGTCCGCCTGCCAGTGTGGGTTCGTGCCCTGGTCGGGGAGGATCCCACGTGCCGCGGAGCAGCTGGGCCCGTGCGACGCAGCTACTGAGCCTGCGCTCTGGAGCCCGCAAGTCACAACTACTGAAGCCCGCACACGTGGAGCCCGTGCTCCGCACCAAGAAAGGCCACCGCAGTGGGAAGCCCGTGCACCGCGGCAAAGAGTGGCCCCCACTCACCGCAAACAGAGAAAGCCCACGCACAGCAGCAGGGACCCAACGCAACCAAAAATAAATAAATTTATTAAAAAGAAATTGTATCTTCATTATCCTAGTTTTTTGTCGTTGTTGTTTTTTGGGGTTTTTTTGCGGTACACGGGCCTCTCACTGTTGTGGCCTCTCCCGTTGCGGAGCACAGGCTCCGGACGCGCAGGCGCAGCGGCCATGGCTCACGGGCCCAGCTGCTCCGCGGCACGTGGGATCCTCCCGGACCGGGGCACGAACCCGCGTCCCCTGCATCGGCAGGCGGACTGTCAACCACTGCGCCACCAGGGAAGCCCCATTATCCTAGTTTTAATTAAAGTATTATGCAGAGTTGGTGAGATGCAATTATGTGCAACTGACTCAAGATGTATAATAGGCTAATATTTGTAAAGAAATTCATTACTGTCACTAGATCTGCTCATGTAAAATGAGGTGGTGTTTTATTTTCAAATGAAAAATTGGCACATAGACTATTAGACCCTTGTCATTAAACACTACATTGCCAACTCAAACGGAACCAAGTAATTGTAAGACGCCCCTGCCCGTCCCTGAGGCTATTCCCTCTGCACGGAACGGCCCTCTGGCTGTGATGTACCCTGAATCCCTAAGCAGCAGGTGCAGTGTCAGCTGCCTGCACAGGCCCAGCGGCCTTCGCTACGTCCATTTGCATTGCATCATGATGCAGGCCTCACACTTAAATACCCGGCTGCTGCCAGGTGTAGCCCATAACCTGGTCTCCTACCGTTTAGAAGGTAACCCTTCGTATAACAGTGTCACAATGATTAACAACCTGAAAGAAAACGTGAAATTCTCACGACCTCAGCCCTCCCCTCACTCTGCGCAGTGGGGCTCCAGGGTAAAGCGCAGTGAGCGTGAGCCTTGGCCGGCGTTCTGTACACCATTCAACAAAGAGATGCAGTGCTTCCAACCTTCAACCTGCTTCTATGGACATGGATAGTAGTCTCCAGGATAATATCGGCTCAGAGGATTGGACTCCTCCTGGTGTGGTTAGAACGACCACAACAAAAAAGAACTTTCTGGGCTTCGGAAGTCAGCACTTGGAACGGCCCACGGAGCACGTACAGGAGCTAAGGCAGAGGTGCGGTGCCCCAGGGCTCCACACGTTCTCTCCCCCTGGGTCCCTGCTTCCCAGCTGGCTCTAACTCCCGGAAGACACCTACAGCCACATCTAGACAGGACTTTTTGAAGCAAGCATCAGGACATGGTCGCTACATGCAATGTCATGCGGGTGACATGTAGCATGTACTGTCTTCACCTCCTTGAACATTAGGTGGTAAATTACTTCTCACTCCATTATCTCTGGTTAAATCTCCTGACAACTCCAGGAGGAAGAGACCATTCTCCGGCTCCTAAAGGAAGCAGAGGCACCGTGAGTTTACGTGACCTGCCCCCAGGATACAGAGATGCCCTTGGGTGGGCGTCTCAGTCCATTCGGGCCACTACAACAAAATACCATAGATTAAGCCTTTCATAAGCAAAAACATCATTTCTCACAGTTCTAGAGGCTGGGAAGTCCAAGATCAAGGGGCTGGGGAGAACGCACTTCCCAGTTGTGTCCTCACGTGGTGGAAGGGGCGAGGAGCTCTCTGGGGTCTCTTACAGGGCACTCATCCCAGGATGGGGCCCCACCGTCGTGACCTAAGCCCCTCCCGAAGGACCCACATCCTAACACCGCCACAGTGAGGACCAGGCTCCAACGCAGGAATCTGCGGGGACACAGAGGCTCAGTCTACAGTGGCGGCACATTCCACGCTGCAGACGTCGGAGCCAAACGCCCAGAGAAGCAGTCCGAGGAGGTCTTCGCTGCGCCGCTCTACCCAGAGCAAACCCCTTCCGCGCCGGCAGCAGGCGCTGCCTCGCCACGTCTTCTCTTCCTCCTCCCAGACCCCGGCTCCTCTGAAGCCCAGGGGACGCAGCTCCGGCACTGTTATTGCCGATGTGTCGGTCCCCTTCCTCTGCCCGCTGACTGAGGAAGGAGGCCCCTGGCTTTCCATCTCCCCCAGCTCCTCCTCCCGCTGTCACCCTGCATGGCTCAGCGTCCAAGTGTCCGTCCGCTCTCACACGGTGGCCTCCGTCCTCCACCGACGTCTCCCCCACACCACCCCGTGGCTCACGGCCACCCCCTAAACCGGGCCAGCCCCTACAGAAACTCCACTCTGAAGTCCAGACCTTGGATGCCCCGGCCCAGTTTTCTGGGAAGCAGAGCCCTTCCTGATGTGTGTGTCATCACAGGTAAGCAGGAAGCAGGGGCAGGAGGAGAGGGCACAGACCGAGGAGGGCCTGGTGCCACTGGCCGCAGCTGCGTAAGAAGCTGCGTGAAGCTGCGCCCCTCGAGAGTCCAGCTGGGAGAAGTCCGCCCGCCGGCCCGCACCCCTCACCTGCACACACCCACCCTGACTCACTAAGGGCCAAAGTCTACCCCCCAGGAATGTAACCTGGACCGCATCACCTGATCCCTTCTGCTGCCAGAGGACGGCTGGCGCGCTCACGGTGAGGAGAGGGGGGTCTGGGGTGCCCGGAGCCCCCACACGTCCTCCCAGGCCCCCAACTCAGGCCCCCACCTCACAGGCCGCGGCCTCCTGACTCTGCCCACCTGCACCCCCATCACCTCCTCCCTCACACGGCCCCCAGACAACCGAGAGCCACCTCCCACCTCCCCCGTGTAAACCCGCCGGGTGCTCGCTTCTCGGTCCCACGTGACAGGCTGCGCTTCCTCCTTCCCCGTCGAGCCTTCTCTACAGCTGCGCCGCGACAATCCGTGACCACAAACTGCAAAGGAGCCGCCGCACTCAGCGGTCCCCTAAGCCTAGCGTGTTGCTCGATTTGCCTTTGACTCTCCAGGTAATTACTGACACCTTCACCTCCCTTCTCGTGCCACGCGCTCTACTCCAAACTTATAACCTCCTCCCAACATTCACGGAGGAAATGAAAATCCACAAGAAAACCCTCAGAGTTCCGCAAGCGCGTCTGCCGGACGGCATGCGTCCAAAGCCCTATCAGGCCCTGCTCTGTAGTGGAAGGTGCCCTTGACTCCGTCAAAGGCTGTCGTACGGAGTGGGGACGCCTGTGGACCGCGCCGCACCGGGGCCCTCGTGCGCGTGCTGGCGGTGCGGGCGCCCGGGCCACCCGGCCTCTACCTTCTCGGGGCTCTGCCCCTCACCCACACGCTCCTTCTCTAGGACAGAGTTTCCATTAGCGTATGAATATTCTCTGCTATTTCCCACGTTCAGGGAAAAACCCAACCCCCTGACCTCAGGGATCCTCACCATTTCTCTGCAGCCGTTCTCCATACAAATTCCCAGAGTTCCCATCTCGCTGTCTTTACTTTCTTCTCTGCTATTTAAATGTATTAAAACTGCGATTAGCAAACATTTCCTAACTAGAGAGAAATAATAAAATGAAGACCAACATTTCTAACATTCTATCTCCTCCTAGGTTCAATATTCCTTTTCCTCAAGCCCATTCTCAGTAGATCTTCTAGCAAGTTCTCAGAAATGTAAATTCTCAGCCTGAAAATGTCTTCCTTTCTCCCTTACTTTTGGACACTAGTTTGGCTGGATATGAAATTCTGTGATGACAGTTATATCCTCAGGTACTATCCTCTTTCCTCTTACTGCTGTCAACAGTCATCTAATTGCAGTGCCAGTGAGGAAATCTGAATAACATGTATTGTTGCTTCTGGGTCTTTGAGGTTCTACAGTTACGCTATAACAAGCCTAGATTTGGATTTAGTTTTATTTATCCTACTTGCAGCTTTTTCTGCTTCTTGTCTCTGAGGATTCCTCATGTTAGGAAATATGGTAACAATTAACCCTTTGAACGTTAGCCCCAGTCCTCTCCATTCTTTCTTTCTGGGACCCGTCTTGGGTTTCTACTGACTATCCTCTATATCTCTTTGCCTGTCTTCTGTGCTTTCCACCTTTTTATCTCTGTGCCTGATTCTGAGTATTTTCCTCAGACCTACCAGAACAATATTTCTCACTTTAGCTGCAATACTGTCTGCTCTTTCACCCATTCAATTGATTTTATAAATAAATGATTGCAGTTTTCACTTCAAGAAGTTGAGTTTTTCCCTATTTGGTTCAGTTTAAAATCAGCACATTAAAAGATGTTCGACATCATTAGCCATTAGGGAAATGCAAATTAAAAACACAATGAGTTGTAATTATCCATCGAGATGGCTAAAATTAAAAAAGCATAGTGACAACACTGAATGCTAGTGAGGAAGCACAGAAACGGGACCACTTGCACATCGTTGTGGGGATTATAAAATGGTACAGTAACTCAGGAAACAGCTGGGCATTTCCTCAAAGAAAACGAAACATGCAAATACCATATAACCAGTCGCGGTGCTCCTGGGTTACCCCAGAGAAATGAAGACATGTCCACACAAAACATGTACAAGAATATTTACAGCAGCTTTCTTCCTAAGGGTGAAAAACTGTACACAGCCCAAATGTCCTTCGCCTGGTGAGGGTTACACAAGCTGTGCTGTGTCCACACCACGGAAAACTAACTACACGACGGAAAGGGACCCAGCGCTCACACATGCAGCAACCTGAACCAAACAGAGAATTACGATGAGTGAAAAACGCCAATCCTAAAAGGTTACCGACTGCACAATTCCATTTATAAAACATTCTCTACACGATAAAATTACAGAAATGGAGAAGAGATTCATGATTGCCAGGATTTAGGGTGGGGACAAAGGCTGGTGGAAAGGAGCTGTTGGCATAAAGAGGCAACGTGAGGGGTACCGCGGTGAGGGGACTGTTCTGTGTTTTCAGCGTCTCAACATTGATGTCCCGGCTGCGATGCTCTCTTACGGCTCTACGAGGCCTCACCTGGCTGCGATGCTGTACTACAGCTCTACAAAACCTCCCCAGGGAGGGGAACCGTTTAAAGGGCGTATGGGATCTCCCTGTATTACTTCTTCACAACTGTATGTGAATCTACCATTAGCTCAAAATATTAAGTTTGATTTAAAATGAGGAAAAAAACAAGTACTGTATGATTTCACTTACATGAGGGACCCAGTGGAGTCAAATTCAGAGAGACAGAGGAGGAGGGCGGGTGCCAAGAGCGGGGGGAGTGGGCAGTGGAGAGTTATCCTTCAAGGGGGACAGAGCTGCAGTTTCACAAGATGAAAGAGTTCCAAAGACTGGTGGTGGCGACAGCTGCGCAACAAGGTGAATGTATTTAATGCCACTGAATTTACAGCGAAAAATAGTTAAGATGGTAAATTTCACGTTACACGTATTTTAGCACAATTTCAAAAAATTTTCCAGAAAGTAAAACCACAACTCTTCCAAAGACGACCCACTGTATATGGAATAAAACTCAGCTTTCCTTCCGGATTCTGGCCCCTCCAGGATCCCATTTCCTTTCTGGGCGCCTTCTCTTCCCACTCTCTTTGCCCGCCGTTCACGAGGCCCTACGCGCCAGACAACAGTTTAGCAAACACGACAGGCTTTGTCTTTGCCTTTGCATGTATGTGGCCCCAGTGGTCAGAATATTCATCCTCTAGAGGTGTGCACGGCTCGATCTTTCAGACATGAGCCCGAGAGAGCAGTGCAGCACAGAGGCAAAGTGTGGGCTCAAGAATCAAAGGCTCTAACACTAACCAGCTGCTGGCCTCTCTCTGTCGTTGTTCCTTTCAGCAAAGTGACCATAATTAACAGTACAACCCATGGGGCTGCTGTGAGGATTCAGTGAATCATTATAGAGAAAACACTTAAAACAGCGCCTGGGACTCAAAAAATATTTAATAACAATCATTATTAATACCACCTCGAGAATATCACAGAAATTATGTCGAATGAAAGAAGGCAGAAACAAAAGAGTTCACGTGCCATGATTCTATTTATAAGCAATTCTAGCATAAGCAAAGTAACCTATGGTACTAGAATGAGATTAGAGGGCAGGGCGGGGCCGGGGGTAAGAACTGCCCTCGGGAACTTGCTAAGGATGATGATTACATCCGTGTACGCATTTGTTAAAATTCATCGACCTGTGTGTTTAAAATCTGCACATTGCATTGTATGTAAATTACAACTCAATAAAGTGGCACCTTAAAATGTCACCTGCATAGAGAGGCGTCCTTGACCACTCGAGGCAGTGCCCACCTCCCCCCCCCCCCCCCCCCCCCGCTCAGTTCTCTCCTGTCCCCCCCTCCGTCTCCCTCACAGATTTCATCATCCCCAAAAGAACCCTGGTTATTAACCGGTTTCCACACTGGACCTTAACGCAGTGAAGGCAGAAGCTTCCATGTCCTCACGCCCCCTCCCGTCCCGAGCAGCCACAACAGTGCGTAGCACAAAACAAGTGCTCAGTGATACCTACTGAGTGCAGGAAGGAGGAAGGGGGGGGGGCCTGGCCCTGAGCACCTCCCCTGAGCATCACTCGCGTGAACACGAAGGGACCTCAGGGGTCTTTCACGTCACCGTCCTCATTCCTGACGTGAGACAATGAAGGCAAAGGAGAGTACGTTTCCCAAGGTCAGAATTAACGGTGGAGGCAGGTCTGGAGCCCGTTATCGCCTAGTCTTTTTTACTTATACCAAATATGGCTCAACTCACAGGTACAGACATACTCTATAAACATTCACAAAATGCCTACAAAACATAATATAAACATTTTAAAAGCATATTGTTTTGAAAACCCAGTTAACTATAAAAATATTCTTACAACCAGATCTACTTCATTCAAGCATCAAGTTATGACTTCCAATACCAGTGCTAATTCACACAAAGCTTTCCTGCGGCGGCTGAAACGGCACTAGGTTAGCGGGTGTCCCAGTATCCAAGCATACGGAGAATCCCGAGTCAGGCCGTTTCTGAGTCACCGGGACGCTGTCCGCTGCCCACATTCCACAGCTCAGATCCTTCCTGGCACGTCGTCTCACAAAGCGGACTGGAGGTTTGAAATATTTAATCTATAAACCACGCGCGCCTAGGAAAACACGTGCCAGGACACTTGTGCTTACACATTCCTGTCAGGTAGGCTACAGGATGCAGTTTGAGCCCAAGAACCTGCAGTTAAGCAAAAGAATGGAATCGCGCAGGACGAGTCTCTGTGTCCGGATCTGACAGCTGCCGACATAAATTAGCTCCCGGAGGTCAGAGAAATACTGCCTGACATCAACATTCACATTTCATATTTTGAGAAATATGAGGAAACAAAGAACATATATCTAAACTGAAATAACACAGAACAATTTTATTATCAAATTAGACTACATCTGTAAGACAAGGCTATAATCATCTTTGATACCCAAAGATAGCAAACTAACTGTTCGGATTCAGTAAATCAGAAAAATAAACATGCACTTTTTTCATCTTCTCAGATAAATAAAACCTATAATTACCAATTCATAATTCTGAGTATAACTTACTCTCAATTCTTCAAAGTACTGTTTGCTTTCCCAAGATGTATTTCTCCCTCATCAGCACCGTTTTCTCCTGAGGTTTGCCGTGCCATTTTTCCCCTGTTTTGGATGTTTACAGATATTACATGATTTTTCTTCACATTTCTTCAATCATTCATTCAGACTTTCCAATATTGCGTTTCTGTTCTGCGCAACACCAGGCCAGACAGAGTTATAAAAACAAGGACGTTTTAGACGGTCGATACCCAGGGGAGGTGGAAACCACTTGCTGAGACGGGGCCGACACATGCAGTGCGGGGTTCAGGACTCTCACTAGTTAAACTCAAGGTGAGATGCTGAGAGAAAGAGCTGCCGAGCCTGGCTTGTGCAGGTCACGGGTACAGACCCTCAGCGTAACTGCTCCTGGCCTGACACTGGGCCTCTGTCCCACCTCCCCAACTGCTTAGTTCCCTATGGAGTCTGCTGCCTTCCCCCGCTTTGCCATGTTACGTAACAAATTCAACTGTTCCAGGCATTAGGACCTGGATCTCCTTGGGAGGCCGTGGAAGTGCCGCCTTGCTCCCTGCTCCTGGGGCCCGGTTACCATCCTGTCCTCTCCTTCTGGTGGTTTGGTCTGTAGTTCTCTAAATACTCCAACAGATTTTCTTGTCGCTTAGCCAGAGCCATCCTCTGTAACTTGCAGCTAAGGGCATCTTAAGTGAAACGATGGAACTCTTTGGGCTTTGCTAACTGGCTTATGTAGTCCATACACAGCTTTAAAAACCTATGAATATCAACACAGCAACAACCCCAAGTTTAACCAAGATCTCTTTGCTAACCTTGAGTCTGATATATACAACTATCTAACGACTGGGACCCCTTAGCCACACCTACTAGCACGTCACCTTTAACACGTCCGACACGAGTTTCAGACACCACCACCAACCCCCGCACACAGACACAGCACTGTTTCACCTCAAATCATCTCCCCATTTCAGAAAATGGTAACTCCATCCTATCAGCTGCTGTGGCCCAAATTCTGAAGAGTTACCCATGGCTTCTCTCCTCTTACACCCCACATCCAGTCCAACGGGAAATCCCATCATTCCTACTTTCAAACTACATCAGCATCGGACAGTTCTCCCCACCCTGATCCGAGCCACCTGAATTACTGCAGAAACCCCGCACAGGCCCCCTGGCTTCTGATTCTGTCACCCTACAGCCTGTTCTTAACATAATTCTTTTTTTTTTTAAAATAAATTTATTTCTGGCTGCGTTGGGTCTTTGTTGCTGCGCGCGGGCTTTCTCTAGTCGTGGCGAGCGGGGGCTACTCTTCGTTGTGGTACGTGGGCTTCTCATTGTGGTGGCTTCTCTTGTTGCGCAGCATGGGATCTAGGCACGTGGGTTCCAATAGTTGTGGCTCGTGGGCTCAGTAGCTGTGGCGCACGGGCTTAATTGCTCCGCGGCGTGTGAAATCTTCCCGGACCGGGGCTCGAACCTGTGTCCCCTGCATCGGCAGGCGGACTCTTAACCACTGCGCCACCAGCGAAGTCCCGTTCTCAACGTAATTCTTAATAGAAGAACCCTGAGTGAGACTGCATCACTCCTCGGCTCAGCTCCTCAGAGCAAACGCCCACCTCCTCACTATGGCTAAGTAATCTGGTTCTGGAATCTGGCCCCAGGGCCCTGACCGCCTCATCTCCAGCCCTCTCCCTGGCTCCACACCAGCCCCCCTGGCCTCCCTGCTGCTCCTCAAACACCCCGGCACGGTCCTCCCTCAGAGCTCTCGCACGCGCTCTTCTCACCAATACACCCGCACGCCTCACCCCCTGGATTCATTCAGGGCTCTGCTTGTGGCTTAGTACCCGAGAGGCCTTGTCTGATTTCATGTCTAAAACGGCCACCACCCCGTCCCGCACCCTGCTCTCGTTTCTCCTCACTACGTACCATCAGCTGGCATATCATACACTCATCAGGTTGGCATCTGTTTCCTTCCAGCTGGATGTAGGTTCCCTGAGGAAAAGGATCTTCCTTCCGTTTACTGCTGTGTATTCAGAGTACGCCCTGCACGAGGACTTGGTGAATGAATGAAAAACAACGCCCAAAGTGCAGTCAGAACTTGGTTAGTTTTGCAATCAGCCTTTCCCGTATGAAGGGGAAGCAGCTCAGGTACCACCACCAGGGAGGCACCACTACTCTTCTGGAAATGGTGATGAATTTCTGCTGCTTTTCCTACACAGTCTCGTCCGCATTGAACAATACGGAGCTGAGGAACAAGGAGGCTGCCGCTGACAGGGCGCCGGATTCCGCACGCGGCCGGCACCCCCGTGTCTCCTGTCGCCATCCACCCTGCGCTAAGGTACCTGACGATCCCTATGTCAAGAAAATTTCTGCCTCCGTCTCCCACTAGGCCTCTGAATTTAATAAAGTGCGTGTCTGCCACATCTGCCTTCTCTGTCAAAACTGTCTGAAGACAGGGACCAAGAGACCTAACACCGAAAGGGTGGACAGCGCACAGGCACGGATGCTCACGGTTGAAGAGAGAGTGTGCAGCTGTGCGCGTCTGCGGCTCACGGCAAACCCAGGTCAACCTACAGCATTTCACACTGAAACCTGGCGTTCTAAAAAGGAGAAAAAAAGTTGAGAGCGGTGTAAGGAGAAAATAAATCAAAAGCACGAAGAAGGTTCAAGCAAAGTAAAGTGAAAAGAAGATGAACCGGCCTGAGACGCAGAAGAGAGAGCGTGGGATTCAGGGCGGGACAGCCCGGGGTCTGAGTACCAACCAGTCTGCCGTTTGTCAGCTGTGTGCCCGAGGCCGGGTCATTTGACATATCCAGTCTTCAGTTCTGAGAGCTAATTATACCCGCCTCAGAAGGCAGGTGTGAGGAGTACAGAAGATATGTTTACGGTAGTACTCAATAAAGAAGAGCTGCTGTTAAAATTATTAATAGACTATTCAACTAATTTTTCAAGTTGAGGAACATTAAACGTACTGCTTCCCTTGAAAATGGAAAGAAAGCCTAAAGCTCACAGTTTTAAGGCCATGAGATAATATTAAAAAATACAGGGGCGGGGTGGCAAGATGAGGGTCTCCCTCCCCGTGACAAAGGGACGTCTGTCCCCGGTGTTAGGGAGCCGACCTCAGATAACCAGGCTGAAAGCACGAGGAGAGAGAGGCTTGACCTGTTTCGACAGGTGCGAAACACTGGGAGCCAGACGTTCCATTTTGAAATGACACCTGGTGGCACGGGACGGATCTAATGCCACCTGAGTTCTGTCTGCCAACCGTCTGGGCAGAGGCAATGCACAAATGCCCTTCCACGTGACGGCCAAGCTGAACTTCATTAGATGTGTAAAGTAATACATCTCTGAATGACGCATAAGCTCGTGGAGAAAACCGTGCAAGTGCTGATTTATGGTATCTTGCACAGCAGGTACTTAATAGATACGGGGGTGATGATGAGGTGGAAAATATGAAACGAAAGGGCCTTGAGAACGTGTAAATATCCACAATCAGCCTCACCTCATCTCTTAAAAAAAAGCTATACAGGCATATTATTCCACTGAGATTGGAGATTCATCAAGAGCTTCATGGTTGTAAGCAGACCATTCGTTTGCTATGACACTAAGTTAAAGCCCTCCTAGCATCTTTGCCTTGTTAGCTCAGCAGGAATTAATCAGTCCTTAGCAAGAACTTGCAAGTTAAAAAAAAAAAAGCAAGCTTATAAAATTAAGAGTTATTTCATTCTATATCCTTGTATACTTCTTGAGTAAACGTCATCTCACGAACATAGCTAGACCATAGGTTAACAAATGAATTACTCTGTAGTTGTTTGCTACTGAGTTAAAATCATCCTTCAACCACTGACATTAGTTAGAAGCCCCCGTGTTGGAGAGGAAGCCTCATTCAGTCTACGCGCCCCTCCTTGTGCCCTCCCTTCCCCAGCGCCCATCCCGCCTTTGCCCAGCCGCACTGGGCTGAACACTAGGACCTTCCAGAATATTTCACAAGAATCTCTCTCAGCTGCCCTTTTCTTTTCAGCCTAACAGTCTTCTAAGAGAATGAGAAATTGATCCTTGTCTTTGTTTCACCCCAACTCCAGAGGCATTTGTTATAGTTGGAATGAATGTAAAGGTGGATACCTAAGCAACTTTTAATAAAATAAAGAAAAAGGATAGAAGTTATCCCATTTTTCCAAGGTAACTTATATTTTTACTAGAATCTTAAAATATGGATTTTACATATTTCAATGTTTTTCCTGTTTCCAAGAACCGAAACAGAAACACTTGCTACATCAGCTCGAGACCTGTGTGGGCTCAAGCAGAGCTCGCCACGCGGAAGAGCGGGGCCGCTGGGCTTAGCGAAGGGGCTGCACGGGCGCTCGGGTGGGGAGAAAGCACGTTGGAAAATTGCTTCAGCCAACTGCCTTCACATATCCTTTTCGGGGGAAAAAAAGAAGCGCATTTTCTTCTCACAGTTTTTTTTTTTGTCTGAATGCAACCATCTGATGTGGCATCAATATCTGACGTTTAGCCCCAGCTTACAGCGTTTCACAAGTCTTTCAGAAATGTCCAGCCTCAAAGCCTTTCTATTCGGTAGATTATCTTTCAATTACATTGCAAAATACCCACTCATAAAATATATGCCAAATGTTCTTTTTAATCACTTAAAGCTCCAAATGCAGACACTGTTTGGCATTAGATAAATATCTTAAATGGGAAATAGGCAAGAACACCTAGAAATGATGCTTAACTAATCACAAAGCAACTACTCCACAATAGATGGGTGAACCACTTATTAGACAAAAGGAAATAAAACTGTCATGGTAGGATAAAAGGATAAAGAGAAATAAGCAGCAATTACTGTTTTATCGTCAGAGAAAGTAACATCAAACACAGCTCAGTGAAGGAGGGAAAAAACCCCACAGCCCTATAAGCAAACACAAGCACTCATTAAATTAGTACTTGGAGCTGAACGCAACTCATGATGAAAATGACATCTGAAAAAGTGCATTCAACAAGGGAAAATAAAATGCCACGCAGAGTATGTAAAGGTGCTTCAGTTCGGGTATGCGGCGTATTAAAGAATAATATTACACGACAGTTTTCTTCAGCTGCTTAAAGATTTCCAAGCCAGTCTTACAATAGCTGTTTATTAAGGATTGAGGTAGGCCTACCAGACCAGGTTAGTCTTTTCAAACTTTAATTGGCACACTTAATATGCAAGTGGTACCAGCAAGTGTAATGAGATGTATTTTAAACTTCAAAGTTTCGAACAACTTACATTCTGTTGCTTGGAATAATCTTGTGCCCTTCTCTGAACCAAGTCACTTGAGGTCCGGGGCAGCTGCTGATGGGTGGTAAGTTGAGCACAGCTGCGTGTCCTGCAGAGGCCACTGTTCTCTGGTCTGTATCCATGAAATGTCCCATATCTGCAAAGAAAAACCAGACCTTTTAAGTTTCAGAAAATTCTTTTTTGAGGGGGCGGGAGGTCAAAGATGGAAAGAACTATACTTTATTGCAAAGTCACCAATGTTGCTATAATTAAGCAGTAAGACCAGAGATGAACAGGGATGCTGATGAGCACAGACTGGGTGGTAAAGTGAAGCGTGAGGCAAAGCCACGTGCCTCCAAAGTACCCACGAAGTGCACGGATCAGCAGAACTTCCTGGTCTTTGTGTCGCTGCAACAGTACAATGAAATGTTTGCAACCAATTTTAATATTGAAATAAATTGTGGAAAAGCATCCCCACGCCACATGAAGCATTTTCCCAGAAATGATAATAAAATGATTTCAGACGTCCCCTGGCTCCCAGATCTCTCCAGCTGGTTCTACCCAGGCACCCGCTGCTGTCCTGCTCAGTTTCTCTTTTTCTCTGTTTCTGGGGTGAATGCTCCCTAAAAGATCTTTTGGGAGAAATATTTAACCGCTGATTCATTTTCAGAGGGTCCTCCAGACCCCATACTACTGACTTAATTGGGGGCAGGTAGGTTTTGTTCCAGTCTTTGTGCTACTGTTTTACAACATTTAAAAAATGAGATCACAGGAAAAAACCCAGCCTTTAGAATGTGGGTATATGTGGCCAATTTTTAAATCAGTACCATTTGAAAGTTTTTTAAAATTTCCATATTATGATTAGCTACAGATATATGTATACACACATTGATATGGCACAAATACTACATTTTTGCCTGAACGTATATAAATTTGGAACAGTCCATAAAAGATCTCTATTATCAACGGATTTGTGATTCACAAGAAATTACTGACTATGTTACAAGCAGTGTTTAATAGTCCAGGAAAAGACGAGACAAATGAAACACATTAGGAAAATATGCACGGTTATTTTAAAGTAAAGTGAAATTTGCCATCAAAGAGAAGGAGAAAAGAGATAAAATCTAGCGGTAGAGGTAAAGGACAGAAACAAGGATATTATATTAAACACTTTATTAAATATAATAAATTCTAAGCTTATTCAAATATGTTTTGGGTATTGACCTTAATTTTTTATTTGTGAATTATGTTTTCAATTATTCAATTGAATAAAGGTTCTGAATTATTCTGCAGACAGCTTTAGTTGAGTGACTTCACCACCACAGTTCAGAAAAATGTAAGCCTCCCTAGTACGTAAAACTATAACTAAACACGTATAGCAACAGCACGTTACCCAGTCACTAGTAATTGCCGTAGAAAAGTAGAATAACTAGAAATCATTTTAATTTATACAGGAACGCTGAAAACCACAACAAGCCTTAACTGGGGTCAAAAGGACACATGAGAAAATACTGTCGCCACTGGTTCACACACCCCAATTTAGGAGCTTTTTAGGGCTCTCTAAATCTATCATAACATACTTCTATGTAATTTAAACTTTCTGAACACTTCTTGCTTTCTTTCCCATGAAGAGACATTTTGGTAGTAAATTCAAAATGTAATACAGCTTTTACCGAAGGGTCCATTTCCGACGGACCCCACACCCACCGCAGACTCTGGACTAGGAAAAAGCGTGAAACGTTTTGCATCAGTCAGCCTCCCTCTCCACATCCCCCTGAAGACGCTACACCAAAACTCAAGGCCCCTGCATTCTGATTCTGGTAGCCCCTCCAGTTACCTTTAAAGGCTTCATTCTCCAAAATGGCCTGCCCAGCAGAGGGTTCGTTAATTCACTACAGCATTAACACGTGCTATCCACGTACTTTTTGTTGTGCAGCTGAAGGATTTCTAAACAAATCACCGGAAAGAGCTGAATATGAATTGATAAAATTTTAACTAATTGGGTTTAATCTTTTATTTTAAAAATATCGGAACCTGGATACGGTAAAAGCTAAGCGCAGCTATAACTCATGAAACAGAAGGCATCTTGCTCATTTTTTAAATCCCCAGCAGAGCCTTACCTATTGAATCGAGCACAGTGGCATTTACCTCGTTAGCCCCGGATCTCGTCAGACCAGCTGCATTAGCTATTTACTCCTCTCAACCGATCTGAGAAATTATACTATTCCAAATAGAACCCAAGATAGAAACCCGACTCCCACCCTGGTTAAAGTGATTTTGATTAGTGTTTTGTTATTTAACATTTGTAGAGCTTTTCAGTGTTCACATACATGCGACTTGAACTTCTGATCTTCTTTGCAAGAGGGCTCCCATTCTGTTTCGAACCACACAGCGGTAAAACCCAGCGTCCAGCCTCTGTAAAGATGGAATAACATACCTGCCAAACACCAAAAAGCAGTGTTAATGGTTCCGTACCTAGGCAGCCAGCCTTGGCGTCTCATCTAGTATATTTTGGTATCTAGTGCCAAAAATATTTAACTTTTGATAAACTAATATCTATGCAATATCTTCCCTGACCTACACACTTACTGCAATTTATTTGTGAGATTATGTCATTGCTATTTGTCTCTCCAACTATGCTGTAAATATCACATGAAGCTAGGTTCTGGAACTCTCTTGTCCACCATTGTATCCCTGTGCCATCACGTAGTATCAACAGATATCACTCAAAACTGCCTGAATGAAAAAGAACTGTTAAATGGCTAAAAATCATTACACGTAAACCAGACCTGTCAAGGTTTTTTTACAATTCTATCTCTCAGAATTTCTAAAAATTATTTCTAGAACTGGCAATGGTCTTAACGTAATGTGTTGTGTCAATTCTGCATCAAAGTGCAAACAATGCAGGATGAGACACAGCTGTCACTCAGGCAAAGCAGCCAGTCCCCGCAGCGAGCAGACGGCCCCCAACGCCGTTTACACACTTTCCTCACTTCACATACGGCTTGACGTCAACTTTTCAAACTTTCTTCATTGACTGGGACGTTATTTCACTTGTACTTTCCATTCCTGCGACTATATGTAACCATCCCTCAAATCGATGCCTTTCTAAAAACGTCAGTAAATTTTATAGGGGGGACAAAGTAGCTAGAAGATACAGTTTCCATAAAAGCCCTGGTTTGGGCTATGGTTAGTTTTATGGGTTATGGTTAGTTTTATAATTCTGGATATTTTCAAATGCACAAACAAGCAGGAGGTACAACCGAGGACCACTTCATGTGAGTTCTGCAGCTCCGGAGCTCAAACCTTTCATGCTACCTAGAAGAGTGCCTTTGATTGGTTTCTAAGCCATCTTCACCAAAACTCAAGAATAAGGCTTGATTTTCACACATGGGAGGGTGCCTATCCTAAGAAAGGATAAGAGAGCTAAAACCCAATCAGATAGGAGCCTACTTTCCAAAAAAAGAGAAAACACAGTGATGCTATCCTTTCTAAAAACATGTCTGATCACAGTTGTCTTCAATTTAAAAATATTTCCTCTTACAAAGTACAATCAGAGAAACCTAAAAAAAAAAAAAGAATCAGGTAAAAGGCACCAAGTATGGTATGCTTTATTTGCTCAGCTCTTACACATACCTTAAAATCACTTATATTAACGAATTGCTCATCTTTTTATTCAAGTATGTCCAGTTGGTCAACTGGAAAAAGGAACTGATAGGCATAATTTTTAAGGGAATGAAACATTTGGACAATACAGGTTAATTCAGTATTAAGCAAATATTAATCAGAGTGTGTTTACCCTCTGATAACCGTCCTGAGATCTTACAGCAAGATTAATAAAATATTTTATGAAAAAATACTGCTGAATCTCAGTCTTCAAAGTTTTATTCGATTCTGAGGAATGGTTTATCTCAAACAAAAAATTAATTAGTGAAGACAGAGCAATAGCTAACTGAACACACAGAGTCAACGCCATTTATCTGAATTGCAAATCAAGGCTAGAATGGTGAGCAGCTTTGATTACAGACGATGATTACGATTAGGAGGGGTTTTGAGATCAGGTTAAAACAAAGTCAATAAAAGATTTTGGAAAAGAAATAACACAAGCTATTGGAGTACATATTTGAAAAACTACAAGAGCGGTTTCATCATTGCAAGCTAACCACCTTTACATGATTGTTACTCATTTCATTTTTCCTTTTTTGCAGTATCCTGAATAGATTTTATATTCTTATAAATTTCTATAGTAATCCTGCGTACCAACGCACAAGAACAGCACTGCTTTCAAACAACTGGGAGAAACAGATACAAAACTGAATATTAGGCATATGCTATTTTGTACTGTCTCTTTAATGTCCCACCAGGGAAAAAATATACAAAAAACTGACAAAGTACTCCACCTATTACAGGAATTCCTACACAAATTATGTTTACCCAACAGATGGGAATATTCATTGCAAGCCTATTGTTTATAAACACACATTTTTAAGCAGAGAAAGTTTCCTGGCTCCTTATAAGAAAGTATGATAAAATCCTAGCACCGTATGCCACTAAAATAGAGAAAATGCCTGCTCCCATTTCAAATAAGCACAGCTGGGAATGTCTGTATTCACTGTTTCAAGGCAGAGTCTGCTAGACTAACAGCACCTTTTCCAGGGCTACTTCATTATCAGGAAGGGCAAATTGAAGAAAATCAAGCACAAATCACAACAAACCCAAGGGTTTAAACGGTCGTCTCTGCTACGGAGACGACCTCAGCTCCGAACCGCCACTCGCAAAGGGCAACGCGAGCAGCTCTAGAACTTCCCTAAGAAGCAGGTTTAGGCCCATTTCCGTCCGAGAACAACTACTTGGCTGGCTCTGCCTGGAGAGGCATCTGGCATTTCCTGCGTGCCTGCGGTCGGCCCCGTGCTCTTATATTTGGAGAATCCTCCAGCGCGAGTCCCGGTGGAGGCGGACCCCTACGTCAGCGGGGCCCAGGAATGAGAGACCACAGAGAGACCACTGCACACACGGGCCCTGGGCTTCCGGACCTGGGGCTGGCGATGCTCAGGAGCAGGGCTAAAGGGGAGCCTGGCCAACGGCAGCAGCGGGGGGCACAAAGGAGCCCTGGACCAGGGGAGCGGTGCGAGTGCCCAGCGCCAGCAGGGGCGGGGGCTCAAGCAGTGGCGCCCGGGCTCCAGCAGTACCGGCGGCGGGACCCGATGGCACTCGGGCTCTTGAGGCTCTTTGGCTCTGATGGGCCCGCCTCCCTCTGCTCCCGCCCAGTGTCCAGTCAGCCCAGTGACCGTAACAGCGACCCAACGTCCAGGCGACAACTTCCTTTCTTGCTTCAACCAGAGAGGGTTTGTTTGGCTTGTCCTGGAACTCCCCAGAATGTAGCCAAAATAATTTTGGTTGAAAAAGTTTCTGAAGTTACTAGGTACTCACCACGGTCACAGAAAAACCTAAATATTGCCTCACTGCATCATCTCATTTCAAAAAATCATGGCTTTCCAGCTAACCACTAAGAATCATGAGGTGGTAAATAGTCCCCCCAAAACTGAGACTAATTAATCTTTTATAAGGAGTATTCCTGCCATGAGCCACTAAACTTTTAGAAAATGTCTGACAAAATACTATCTGCTCTGGAACAGTTCTTCCCAGCAAGAGTTAAATGCTCTAAGCACACAGGCCTACGGAGACCTATCACAGTGCAGAATAACGAAACCACACCTTTGATATAGAAGATAAAATACTTCTCGCTCTAAGGTCAGTGGACATAGCTCGATCCATGAGAAAGAATTTTCATACCCATTAAAATTAGATACAAGATTTTTTTTCTTTTGGGGGGGGGGGTCTACATTCATTTTATGCCACTCCAGACAAGACTATTCCCCACAGCTTAAATTTTTAAAAAATTAAAGTATGAAAATATCTAGTCTGGTATGAAAGTATCTATTCTGCATGAAAATAAACAACCAAGTTCCATAATAAATTTTCATATCTTGGCCCAAAGCCCATTATTATCTTTAAATGGAAAAAAAAAACCACCAAAACTAAGCCATTTATATCCTTCTTGGAACTAATTCCATTCTACTTTTGGAAACAAGATTACAAATAATTGTATTTTCAATTTTATTTTTATAAATTTCCTATATGAACATTTAAAATACAGCAACGGTCAAAAGTGGAGTGAGTCCGTAGCTGGCTTTTGCCACAAGCAAAGAGTGAAATGAAAAATCCAGACTGAAACTTGTTAACAAAGAGATGGACACAAAATTGGGAAGGTGTGTCCAGCTCACTAATAGGTCTTAAACGCTAAGCAAGTTGAGGGTTATGTTTTGAATCCTTTCAAAAGAGTTACAGTAATCAGTATGAAGTTAAAGGAAACAGCATAATAAAAATGGAAGTTAGCCGACAGGAACGTTATACTCGCAAAAGTTCTTTAATCTCCATTTCATTGACTTAAAGTTCTGCATTAAGTTGAAAGAGGCAATGAGCAGGTCCCCGCTGGGGATGGGCTAAGTAAGCATCTGTGGAATCTGTCTGGGGATATAAATCTGGGCCCTGTCAGCCCTCCGGGGAGCAAGTGGGTGCCGAGGACCCACATACCAGGAATAAGTACATTTAAACCTCATGCTCACTTATCAACACCAATTCAACATCTCTAGAGTTAACATGGAGAAGTTCCTAAGAATCTTCTTCTGGGACCGTGGTTGATGTGATTTTCTCTAACAGTGTTTTGGGATCATTCATTCTTCCTCCATTCCTACCTTCTGTTATCAAAGCAGGGACAGTAAAGGAGAAATCCACGTTTTGGTAAACATGGACACATGACCAGAACTAGTCTGTCAGATCTGTCACTAGGAGAAAATGCTCTCTCAAGTCAGTAAGAATGGAGTTTCAGAAAACCTTTGTGAAAGACAGAGATTTTTTTAGAGCTAAAAGTCCTTTATTCATCTCTGTTTACTTAATTCTTTATATTGCCAGGTTCTCTAGAGGTATTTTTTTTTTTAAATCTAGAACCGTTATATGAAGGGCTAAACTATGAGGGGAAATGTTAGTTTCTACACAGTCAAAAGGATCCACACCAAAACACAACGGAAAGAAGACCTAAGCTATTAAGTGTTGCAATATTAGCAGCACAAGTGCATTAGAAACGTAGATGAAAAAGCTTTCACTTGTCTCATGGAAGCACCTGTGGACAATCACGTTACAAACTTGTCCGGTCACTCTGGCTACAGTTCTCCACTTAGAGCCCACGATGGCCCTGAGATGAAGGAGCCAATGGAGTCACTTCTTCAAATCCAGGTCATCTCCAGTAAGAACTTTTAAAAGTTCAACGCGCTACTCTGTTTCAGAAATTCTCCAGAAACGATCATATCTGCTATGACCACATGGAGTTGAAAAGATGGTCAATTAAAATCAGAAACAAATACAAATGATACACAACTCTGGGGGAGAGATATAAGCATTGGGACACACCATGTTAATAATATTAGAGATCAAAATCAAACAAGACAGCACAGACTCATACCACTTGAAGCCCTGGAAATCAATGTCAGATACCAGGACTAGGAATGAGGTGAGAAGAGTCCACCCACTTCTACCTGCCAAAGTTGCCCTTCCCCTTCCTTATAAACAAATAGACAAAAGGACGTGATGCCTTAGGGATGAAAAATTCATTTGTTAATTCCAGGGCTCCTAAATATAACCATGTGATACAGAAGAAGGGCCAAAATTAGGTTGAAAGCTTTACACCAAGTGCCCAATCACTCACATCTTGGGCACTAGGAAATAAGAAAGTTACCCCAGCCTTAAGCAGCTTGGGACTATAAGGGGCTCTGCTGGGTTGGGCTGGCTGAAAGGTTCATTTGGCTTTTTCCACAAGATGGCTCTAGTAGCACTTAGCTGTCTTTAACTTCATTTGCAACAATTTTGTTAGAATGTATGTGACAGCTGTCGTGTCAGCATACACTTTTTAAAAAGACATCAAAATTGGTGAATTTTTGTGCAGCCATTTTAATACTGAAGACAGAAGAAGCAAGCAACATTTTTGGCATATTATGCCTTATTACTTCAAGAAAGGTAAAAGTGCAACTGAAATGCAAAAAGAAGATCTGTGCAGTGTATGGAGAAAGTGCTGTGACTGACCGAACATGTCAGAAGTGCTTTGCGAAGTTTCGTGCTGGAGATTTCTCGCTGGAAGATGCTCCACGGGCGGGTAGAGCAGTTGAAGTTGACAGCGATCAAATTGAGACATTAACTGAGAATAATCAACGCTATACCACGCGGGAGACAGCCGACAGACTCAAAATATCCAAACCCAGCGCTGAAAATCATTCCCACCAGCTTGGTTATGTGAATCGCTTCGACGTTTGGGCTCCACATAAGTTAAGCGGAAAAAAAACCCTCTTGACTGTATTTCCACATGCGATCCTCTACTTAAATATAATGAAAACATTCCATTTTTAAAACAAATTGTGACGGGCGATGAAAAGTGGATACCGTACAATACTGCGGAACGGAAGAGATCGTGGGGCAAGCGAAATGAACCACCACCGACCACACCAAAGGCCGGTCTTCATCCAAAGGTGATGTTGTCTGTATGGTGGCATTGGAAGGGAGCCCTCTATTACGAGCTCCTTTCAGGAAACCAAACGATTAATTCCAACAAGTACTGATCCCAATTAGACCAATTGAAAGCTGCGCTTGACGAAAAGCGTCCAGAATCGGTCAACAGAAAACGCATAATCTTCCGTCAGGGTAATGCAAGACTGCTTGTTTCTTTGAAGACGAGGCAAAAACTGTCAAAGCTCGGCTGGGAAGTTCTGATTCATCTGCCGTATTCAGCAGACATCGTCCCTTTGGATTTCCATTTATTTACGTCTATTACAAAATTCTCTTAATGGAAAACATTTAAATTCCCTGGAAGACTATAAAAGGCACCCGGAACAGTTCTTTGCGCAAAAAGACAGAAAGTTTGGGGAAGATGGAATTATGAAGTTGCCTGAAAAACGGCAGAAGGTAGCGGAACAAATGCGTGAATACGTTGTTCAAGAAAGCTCTTGGTGAAAATGGAAAATGTGTCTTTTACTGTGACTTAAAAACTGAAGGCACTTTTTGGCCAACCCAATACTTATTTTAGTCAAACTGGGCAAGGCTAGTTCATTTGAACCAACATACAATCTGCTGCTGTCGTTGTCGTTGTGAGCTGGGCAGCTCCCCGAGGACAGGACCCATGAAGAGCGAACCCGGAGAAAAGCGTGACTGTAAACAAGGTCAGGAAAACTGAAGCTCAGCAACCTGGGGGACTCAGCCCTCTGCGGGAAGCCGTGGGTGGGAGTCGCACTCCGTTTGGCTGGTTGATGAAGACATCAACCGGTTACGTTTCACCTGAGAAAAGGGTTCTCAATTAAACGCACCTTTCCTGATGAGTAGGGGACGCAGCAGATTCAAAACAAAACACAATAAAAAGACAGGTATAGGAGTCTAACTCATGGCTTAGTGATGACGTTCTGTCTCAGGGTCTCAAGCCTAAAGGATACAGACAAGGGATCAATCTGGGAAGGTCTGACCCGGCAGTAACAATAATGAATTTTCAGACACATGAACCTGGAATATCTGTCCATTTATTTAGGTCTTCTTTTATTTCCTTAGGCAACGCTTTATAGTTTTTAGTGTAAAACTGTTGCAAATTCCATGTCAGATTTATCTCTAAGATTTCTGAAGATATTTTTAAAATATATTTGTAAGATATTTTTAATAAAAATTATAAATTTTAATAAATTGCAGATTATTCTTTCCTAGTATACAGAAATGTTTAACAGATTTTTGTACGCTCATCTTGTATCCTGTAACGCTGCGAAACACATACATTTTAGCAGCTTTTTAAATATCACATTTTCTGCAATCACGTAACCCTCAATAAAATACATTTCTACATCTTCTCTTACCATCTAGATGCTTTTTCTTTCGTTTTCTTAGTGCGCTGGCCAGTGCAGCCCCATTACTGGGGGGTCTGTTGTCGAGCTTCTTGCATTGATGAGTTTGTAGTTTTCAGCCAATGTAACCATTTTTCAGTATTATTTATTCAAATACTCTTCCACCCCTGCCTCCTCTGGGATTCCAGTTATACATATATTAGGCCATTTGACGTCCTGTGATTCACTAATGGTCTTTTCACTGTGTTTGGTTTCTTTTCTTTCCTATCCGCCTTTCATTTTGAAGGGTTATGTTGCTATATTTTAACGTTTACTAATATTTTCTTCTGCAACGTCTAATCGGCTGCTAGTCCCATCTGATGTATTTTTCATCTCGACGTTACAGGTTTCATCTGATCACACGGAGTGCAGTTGCGACGTTTCAACGCACTTCTCTGCTCATTTTAACATCTGTGTCAGCTTTGGTTTGGTTTCACTTGATTGATTTTTCTCATTTTGGGTCACACCTTCCTCCTTTACATGCCTGAAAATCTCTGATCGGATTCTAGACATTGTAAATTTGGGGGCTGGATATTTTCGTATTCCTATAAATATTCCTGAGCTTTCTTCTCCAGTGCCACAAAGATACCTGGAAATGGTCTGATCCTTTCTGGTCTTGCTCTTAAGATTTCTTAGGCAGGACCAGAGCTGTATTCGGTCCCGGGTTAGTAAACCCCCACTACAGACCCAGGACACTTCTGTGTACCCTCCCTATCCAATAACCCCATGGATTACAAGGTTTTTCAGTCTGGCTGCTGAGAAGAGGCACTGAACCCCACACTGTCTACTGCCTCCACTTTTTGGGTACCCGGCCCCCGGTCTTGGGCAGTCTCCTTGCATGAACGTGCTGGTGAATAATCTGCTAAGTACTAGACAAAGAACCGCTGAGGATCTCCAGAGTCCACTCTCTACACGGCTCTCTCCTCTCCAGGGCTCTGCCTTGATCCCTCTGAACTCTCAGCTCCCTTCACCACAGGGACCCCTCCGGGTTTCACCCCTGTCCTCCCTCTCTGTGCCGCAGCCTGGAAAGGCTCTCAGGGCTGTAAGCTGAGCAATCACAGGGCTCGCCTGGTTGGCTTCCCATCTCTCAGCCGTTTCACCTTCGGCTGCCTCATGTCCAGTATCTTGAACACAATCATTCCGTATACTTTGTCCAGTGTTATGGTTGTTTCGATTTTACCCATCTAGAATTCTCCTTCAACTCTCTCAGTGAGGTTTTCTACTCTTCCTCATGTTCTACTCATTTCTTATAAAGGTTATTCCCAGGTATTTAATAAATTTTACTGATATTGTAGAATTTTCAGCCTTTTATATAGGACATGAGAAAAAGTAAATTTTCCCTTATCCGTTCCTATTTTTTTACTGAAATAAAAAGGTAAATATCCATCAAATTTCTACTGTAACAGAAATTGAACCCAGAGGCAGATCGTGTAAGGAGGCTGTAAGATTTTCCGCAGTTGAGAGTATCCAATTATTCCTCCTGCTGGAACAAGTATTGTGCCTAGCACTAGAAATTTGGGGCATATATATATTTTGAATATAATTACAAATTATTTTTTATCCCAAAGTAGAAAAAATAATTTACAGTAACTATTTTCTGGGGAAGAAAAATATGCATACAAATCTGCCTATGATACTTAGGCAACTTTGTTTAATTACTGAACTACTCTCATTTTCCCAGTGTAGCCACCTGCGCCTAAACACGGACATAAGCACCAATATGAACAATATAACATTTGAAACTTACTAAAATTCACTGTGCAGTTTATAACACAAGCAGCAAAGAAAATGTTATTTTTAGTCAAAGCTGGGAAAGCTGAATTTATATTAAATATTTGCTTTTTTTAGGGTTAGCACTTTCGTAACTGACACCAAAGGGTGGAGTTAGGAAACAGCTACCGTCTCTGTAGAGTATGTTTTCCAATCTGAGACTTACAGCAGCCTCGTGAAGGTTAACATATGACAGCTGAAGGTGCTTATTGGAAGGAAGCAGATGAAAGAGTAATTTGAGAAAGTAGCGTAAGATTTTCAGACAGGTTTTACATCTTGAAAAAAAATGATGACAAAATACAATGGATCCTTAATAACCCATCTCAGTGTCTGAAGCCCTCAGTGAACAGAATATAATTTATCACGTCTAACCTAAACCGTTTTTGCTTCAGAATAACCAATATCTTCTTAATGAGTTTCTGGTGAAATGGTAGTGAAGCATCTGCCCTGTTTTTTTTTTTTTTTTTTTTTTTTCTTTTTTTTTTTTCGGTATGCGGGCCTCTCCCGTTGCGGAGCACAGGCTCCGGACGCGCAGGCGCAGCGGCCATGGCTCACGGGCCCAGCCGCTCCGCGGCATGTGGGATCTTCCCGGACCGGGGCACGAACCCGTGTCCCCTGTTTCGGCGGGCAGACTCTCAACCACTGCGCCACCAGGGAAGGCCTCTGCCCTGTTTTAATGGCGCATATATAATGAACCACCTTCTCCATCCCGCTTCGATCAAGCAACAATGCTCTGTCTTCTTGAGGGTTACCCCGGGTGTGTCAGGTTAACAGGTAAATTAGCTGGTGCAAAACAGAGCTCAATCTCCTCGCATATGTTTAAGTTGACACCAAAATTGTTCTATCATATAGACGTTTAAATAGTTGCATATATAACAATGGCATAGTATATGTTTTGGCATTTGAAAATAAAACTGTCACACACTGTTTTAAATGTATCCAATGGAAGTTAAAATAATGATTTTGATATCCACACTTTCTATTTCTTAAAAATGAACTGATAGAGCTTTCATACTGTTTCTTTTTACTCTTTAAACTTGAGTATTAAATCCATTTATCCCACAGAATTTTATTCTAATGTAACATTTTTCTGTGCCTGAAAGATACTTATTATTTATTGTCCAACATACTTCTCTGAAATAAAAATATACAAATAAATGGTAATTTAAAAAGAATTTCCTTTTGTCAAAAATAGTCTAAGCACTTAAAAAAAATTTCATCTGGATTACTTGTGGATTGTAATTATTATCACCACACAGCTAATGAAAACAACATCAATGTATTACAAATTTTGAAAAATAATTATTAAACATTAAAGACTTAGAAAGGAGATATGTCTCTTGAAAGTGGCTGTTTGTTCAATTACTTCACGTTTTATTGAATGGAAAGTTATTTACTATTAGAATGAACAGAACTGGATAGATATTTACTACAAAAAGAAAAGAAGGTTATTGGCCACATATTTGCATACAGTTAATTTAAATCTAATGAGTACACGAAGACATAAACAAGTAGAGAAGAGGCCGATGCGTAGCAGCAAGCAAAACGCACTGAAGTAATAAAATGAATATGGATTTAGAATATCAAATGATCTCTTTCTGCAAAAGTTAACGGAAGTGTTTCCGAATGAATGAGAAAGTATAAAGCACAAACTTTCCTACAGTGCATGGTCCTTCTACGTCAGGAGGGCACACTGATCTGATGAAAATAAAGAGAACTTTTCAACCCCTCCTCGCTGAGGTCTATCACTGAAGCCTCCCCGAGCTCTTTTCACTTCTGGGCAGGTGAAACGAAGACAAGTGTGTTTCGGAGAAGAGTATTTCTCAAAGGGCTTTTTATTTCTAACACATCTTGAAAATTCTAACGCTCTTATGCGTAAGTGTGTACACCACAGAGCATTGCATTAAGTTAGCCTGGATAAAACAAGGCGCCTTGCCTGCGGTAATTCTTGCAGATGTTTCTCTGTTCTCGTCAACGTTCCTTAAGGCACGATATATACTTTGATGATGGCTGGAGAATGGAAAAGGGAAGGTTGTTCACAAAAAAATGGTACAGCTCTGGCTGACCACCTATACCTCTGAATTAAGAAAACCTCAAGATTGGTCAAAAGATCCCATTTCTAGTGTCATACTCCGCCCTTAAAAGTAGTACGTATAGAGTGAAGGCAAGGAGCTCTCCTATGGGATGTTTAAAAGAGGCTTCTTCGAGCCCAGTATTTTAAACTGTGCTCGTCTTGCACCCTGCAGGTGTGGTTTCACAGAAGACTCACTGGGAAAGGTGTGTCCTTCTTTTGTGAAGTGGAAGAAATAACGCAAAGCAGGTATGAAAAGAGAACTGGCAGGTGCCAACACAGAGGCATGTCCTCAGGTAGCTCAATTTCAGAAAACACGCGTGTGGAAACTGAAGGTCTAGAAAACTGTTCCTTTGCCACTATCCATGGCATATACCCCAGTTTTAAGACCACTGTTATAGATCACCCACATCACTCCTTCTCTTTATGAGGAAAAACAATATGGATTCTTCTGAAACCTCACTTCCTTCTTCCTGGGGCATACGAAACATGGTATCATTTAATTTTCATGAGAACCCTCTAAGGTGGATTTTATTATACCCATTTCACAGATGGGAAAGGTAAGGTCACACTGGTTAGACAACTTGTCCAAAGTCAAACAGATAATAAGTGGAACAGAAGTATCTGAACTCAAGTCATCTGCCATCAAAGCCCACTGCTCATATGGCTCTCATTTCTAAGCTCACTCTTCTCTCTTTTTTTTTTGCTTTCTAATACCCCTTCTAACAAACCAAGCCCCATGTCATATTATGATAAAATAGAATTTAATAGAATTTATTAACATTGCTGGTGGGCCAGAAAATATGTTGTTCTACATACATGAGAGGCTTTTAATGCCCACACCACGACAAATGAGGTTTGATCACCCCCATTTTGCAGACACTGAAAGTGGGGCTAACGGGCTGCTTGCCCGAGGTCATACCGCTAACACTAATTGGCGGTGGGCTGAGATTCAAACCTAGGTCTGCTTGATCTCAACAAGCTCTTAACTATTACAAGGCATCGTCCTCACAACAGCAGATCCTGACAGTACAGGCCCAATGGTGAAAGAGGAGGACACAAACTCCTCTGTCTAAACAGGGCAGGTGGATAATGGGACTGGGCAAAGCAAGTAGGGCACAAGGTAGGGACCAGAGAGTGCTGAGAACTGGGTATCCATGCCTGTATCCCAGGGCAGCACTGCCAGGGCCAGCTTCTGTGTGGGGCTGCAAACCCAGGAAGCCATGCCTGCTGACTGTTCAAGAGGGACTGAAAAGCAGATTTTTATGTGAAATCTTACGAGTGTTAAATTCTGGCAAATCAGTTAAGAAATATCTACTGTGCATATATATCCACATGTATTTTTAAACTGATTTTTTAAATACCCACACCATGTTCCAGGCAGGCTGAATGTGGCTCATGGAGCACCGTATTTTAACTTCTGAGGTGAAGAGTGCATGGTGGGCTAGGCCCCACGCTGAGAAGATCATTACTCTATATAAAATATCTCTAAAAAAAAAAAAAAAAATCTCTAGAGACTTCCCTGGAGGTCCAGTGGTTAAGACTTCGCCCTTCCATTGCAGGGGGCATGGGTTCAGTCCCTGGTTGGGGAACTAAGATCCCACACGCCACGCAGCCAAAAATAAATCAAGAGTGAAGATCATGTTTAAATAAATAAATAAAAATAAAATATCTCTAGACAGCCAATTCCCTTTCTTATTTCATTTAAATAAGAGCATGTTATCGCTGACCTCTGCTGATGTGGGGGCCTCTGGGACTGGGTTAGGCAGCTGCTAATTCTCCGTCCCACTCAGAACGGGAGCATCCAGCATAAGCCTCACCGAGGACGGGAGGTAAAAAGATACAAAACTAGAAAAACATCAAGCACTGCAAGGAGGTACTGAGGCTGGGAAGCTGATCCTGAGGCTTCCTGGGTGCGGCTGCACCTCAGACGTCACCTGATCTCCAGCCTCGCCCATCTCAGCCCCCAGTGCCTAGCACAGGGCAGGTGTTCAATAAATACTCACTTCTGCTGCTCAGTGTAGACGCTGCACTCATGCCCGTCCTCACGTCGTTCCGTCGCTTCCCACCCCAGCTCTGAAAGTCAGCCAGGAAGGTATCTGTTGACTAATCAGAGCTCCAGAAGCCGTGACCTAAAGGTACCTGTTTAAGTATTTACGCTCCTCAGACAGGACCAGTACTGGTGGGTGGGGCGGCTGCCACAAGAAATCAGACCGGCCAGGCTAACGCTGTCACTTGCATTCCTCTGTAACTCTCGCTTCTTTGGCCTGGTGACTTCACTAACGGGCTTACTTTTACAACTATAAGGACAGACTTCCTAAGTGTGAATACAAAACCTGCGTCAGAATAGTAAATCACGTTCTGACTATATGTTCAAATCTATGCCTTTAATCCTTGACGCATCACAAATTAAATCCAGTATCCGGCCCCGCCCCCCACCGCTTGCGCTATTATGGCCAATAGGCAAATATTCTAGACACATCACCCTGAAACAGAATCTTATCTTCAAGCAATCAATTACTTATATTCGCCGCTGTAGGCGGTGAGCTCACTGTCATTGCGCATCCACTTGAACTCCAAGGGCCAGCTCCCCTCGGCGAGGCACGTGAGCACGAGGCGGTTCCCTTCCAGGTGCGTCTGCGGAAGGCCCGGCTCTGTTTTAAAATACGGCACAACGTCATCTGAAATATTAAAGGAAAAGGAGAAAGAAAGGGAGAAAAACTGAATGAAGTACACATGAAAATGTCATTCATCCAATTAATCAATCACTTATTTAAACAGACCTAATTTTAAAAAGCAGAAATGATGGCTATTTGCCCCAAGTAAGTAGCAAATTATCCTTGACCCCCTAGAAACCTGCAAAACCCTAGACAGCATTTCAAAAGGCTGAATGCTCCACGACAGCACCATGTGAAAGCACCTGACAAATTCATCCAAATTATTTCCATTTGTGATTAATACTTACTTACCGCATACTGGGCAATCTCTGCAGATGCAAGCCTTGCTTTTAACTAGGCATTATATTCTCAAAGTAACAATCAAGCGTATATACCTTGGCTCTAAAAGAAAAATATAACCTTCGCTTAGTTATTAAAAAAAAAAGGGAACTAGGATAAGCAAGATTAACACATATACATAAATGACATGAATCACAGTCCAGCTTTCAGCTCACACACACACTGTCTCTTTCGGTGACATCCGGGGGTCATCACACCGGGAACCCACGTGTACTCATACAGCGGAACAGCTTGCAGCAACGGGAACGAACCAACTATTGCTACACACAACACACAACACCACGGACGGATCTCACAGACAGACGTGTGTGTCGTGAGAGAAGCCAGACAGGACAAAATTACAGCATATGCTTCCATGCAGAAGTTCAGAGAAGTTCAAAACCAGGCGAAACTAGTCTGTGGTGTTAGAGGTCAGCCAGGGTGAGCGCTGTTACCTCTGGGGGGTGGGGATGGCGGCGGGTGTGTAGCAGGGCAGCTCGTGGAGAGCACATCAAGATCCATTGCTCAAGATGGTGGCACGGGGCCACTCACTTTGTGAAAATTCAGAGAAAATCATTCTGTATCTGACTTGTGCAATTTTTGTATGATGCTTCCTTAATTTTGAAAAAGTATATGAAGATTGGAGATTTAGTTCCCGTCCT
The DNA here is from genome assembly GCF_026419965.1 of Kogia breviceps. Classification (NCBI taxonomy): domain Eukaryota; kingdom Metazoa; phylum Chordata; class Mammalia; order Artiodactyla; family Physeteridae; genus Kogia; species Kogia breviceps. Next base: position 88,481,465 of record NC_081323.1, read on the forward strand.
AGCTCTATCATTTTTCTAATAAAATCCCCAGGGCACACCCACATAGTCCTTCAGGCCTCCTGGCCTCCCGACTCAGGAATGGACACTGCAGCACACACTCTGCTTTTCACTCTGAAGCCAGGCTAAGCCCTTTCTCCCTGCTGGGGTGGGGGGCCTTGCCTGTGCTCCTCCTCCACCCTGGGCGCTCCTCCCCAGCTCCCTGCAAGCTTCAGGTTCACCGAGCTCCTCCCACCAACACGCCCTAACAAACCGTGACTCACACCCAGTAGATTCCCACGCGCGACCTCAATCACTTCTGAATTTCTAAACCAACGCCAGGAACAAAGTAGATACTGAATAAATATTCGTTCAATGAAGAAGTATAATAATAACAAAATTAACAGTAATAGCTAGCGTGCACTGAGTATCTACTATGCCGGAAACTGTTCCAAGTGCTTTATACGTATTTACTTGATTTAATTTTCACGAAAGACCTACAAGATAGATGCCATTATTATACCCATTTTACAGATGGGTAAAGAGAGGCACAGAGAAACTAACTTGTTCAAGGCTACCCAGACAGTATGTGGTACAAGCATGATTTAAACCCCAGATAATCTGTTCCAGAGTCCAGATACCCTATATATTATGAATCTGAATGTCACAGGTTTCTCAATAGAGAAATTTTCTTCTCAAGAATCCCTATCTTAATGGGAGTTCCCTGGTGGTCCAGGGAACTGGTTAAGACTTCATGCTCCAAATGCAGGGGGGGCCGGGTTTGATCCCTAGTCATGGAACTAGATCCCGCATGAGGCAACGAAGACCCCGTGTGTCGCAACTAAGACCCAGCACTGAATGAATGAATGAATGAATGAATGAATAAAAGAATCCTTATCTTAACTTCAAATTTTTGATAAATTTGTAGAATTACTAAACTGGACTTTTAAATTACTGCATTTTTCAAATTTAATCATCAAATAGCATATTAACAGTGCCAAAATCGAGACTGTTTTTACACTAAATTGTACCTATAGCTGGTTTCTTCTGTACTGAACATAGAGAATTTAAATACAGAGTTTATTTTGCCACTGTGCTGATCACTGTATTCCATAATTGGGACACTGGTAATACAATGTTACCAGTCTCTTACTAGTATTTATCCAAATAAATAAATGTTAACTTGTATCTGTGAGTGTAGTAAGAGCCTATACTAAGGAGATTTAACCACCTCAATGAGATGCCAGGCAGGAGCCGAGAGCTAAAAGATCAGTAGTTGACAATACTCCAACAATACCACGTGCAAAGGCCCTGTGGTGGTAGCAACCATGGCGAATGACCTTGGAAAGCACAAAAGACCGAAACACAAGCAGTTCTGTAGGTTCAGAGAGAATGACCGGGAGCAGGGTCTCGCAGGCAAGGCAGACACGAGTCTTCTTTCCACATCATCCCTGTGTGATTTTCAACGGTGCCCACTTCACATTCAAAAGCGTTCTTCTCATGTGAATGGTAAATTACATGACCACCCTATTTCTAGGCCTTGGTCAAAAGTACTGTCAGTATAATTATGATAATGATGAGCTATTATTATAAAGGGACGGCAGAAAGGATTTGAAGGGGTTATGTAGTTAGACGCTCATTTTGGCTGCAACCTGGAGAAGGAATTAAGAGGAGCCAGAGGGCTTCCCTGGTGGCGCAGTGGTTGAGAATCCGCCTGCCGATGCAGGAGACACGGGTTCGTGCCCTGGTCCGGGAAGATCCCACGTGCCGCGGAGCAACTAAGCCCGTGAGCCATGGCCGCTAGGCCTGTGCGTCCGGAGCCTGTGCCCCGCAACGGGAGAGGCCACAACAGCAAGAGGCCCGCATACCGCAAAAAAAAAAAAAAAAAAAAAGAGGGGCCAGAGTAGTGGGAACAGACCAATTAGGAGGTCACCACAGTAACCCAAGAAAATGCTCTGAAAGGTGACAGTGGGTTGGGTCAAGGTAAGAGCAGTGACTGTGGTGGTGGAGACAGAGAGAAACGGGTGGCTCTAAGACAAGATCTAGGGGGCGAAAAAGACTTAACGACGGACCGAATACAGGGCTAAGGGACTGAGCGGTTCCAGAAGGGCTCTTAGATCTCTGACATGCACAACTTTCCGTTCAAGAAACACACCTTGATTCTGTAACCAGCACGGGGAATACAAGAATAAGACATAGTTTCTGTCCCTCTGGAGGTTACAGTCTAAGTCTGGCACAGGAATAGAAACGGGAAAGCGTCAGGCGCTGTGACCCTAACACAAAGGCAGGAAGCAGTCGCCCCCGACCCTCCCCAAAAGTTCCACCTGCTTCTGTCGCACATCACCTAATCCAAGTTACAATTCACGTGAACTCTTAGGTTTTGATCGTTAACTGTGTGTCCAATTTCCCTCTTTGCTACGTGCTAAAATCACGCGCTCTCATGACCCAAGCAGTCTCATCAAGCTGAACTGTGATGGATACGGCTTTGATACCTTGGGATTGACGGAGCTACTGGCTTTATTAATGCCCTGCCATTTGCACTGTATGCAACAACAGAAAAAGAAATGCCTTCATATGGTTCCAATGTCCTACAAGAGTGAGTCATTAAAAAAACAGATCTTTTTGAAAGAAAAAGGCTTCAAGATAGATGCTTAAGAATTTGAATTTGGTTTTGCAGCTGACAGAGCATCACCGATTTAATACATGATGGTTCTGAATGTAAATAATACCATAATAATTCAATCTTTCCTAGAATTCATAGTTTACTAAACATGCCTACACCGTGTACAAATTATGCTGGGTATTGTGATCTAGTAGGAAAAAAATATTTTCAGAAAAGAGTAGTTTCATAGGGCCGGCAAGCAAGTACCTTGAGATAGTGCAGAGCTACGGCTGGCACCGACTCTGATGTTAATTATAGGAAGCGGGGAGGGTAAGTATGTCAGTGTTCTGGAATGCTAAGGGTCTACGTTAAAATCGCTGCCACAAGTATTTTAACATAGATTAGCCGATGTGCAGAATCACACCGTTAGCTATCTGAGCCCAGAACTGCTTACCACTGAAATATACAGAGTAGATCATGAGATCAAGAGGGCTTAAAGGTAACAAAACATAAAAGCTCTGGGGAGAGAAAGAGAGAAGGCATAGTATTGAGGTCCGCAGACCCCCACTAAAGCATGTGCTCTTTATATATCTTAAATGGAACCGAAAAGCGTCTGAAAAGATCCATAAAGACAACAATGATTGAGGTCCCTCTGAGATTATGAGACTCTGACCTGGGGACAAGGCAGGGGTCCACCTGATGCTCTTGGAGGTGTACACGTGTCTGTGTTTCCCAAATAATAACTAATAGGAAAAATGCGCAGAGATTAAGTATGCTTCTGTATTCTTACAATGAACATTCATGGAACCCTGAAAAACTGTGAAATTTCCATTTTCACATACAATTAAACAGAACGTAAATCATTTATGAAAGAAGGAGTCTCGTCTGTCTTGATAATACAGATTTAAGTTCCATCCAAAGGAGAGGAATGGACTTAATGTTCTCTCAAGACAACATCATAATTTTATGATGTGTAGGTCACTTCCCTAAATGGACTTTTAAGGTTTTCAGATAGAGGGTAAATGTATTTAACTTTGCCTGTCCGATATGAAGACAGTCTTCTGCTCACCCAGAAAGGAACCAGGACCCGTTTGCCGCAATAAAAGTCATTTCCACGGGGCAGCCAGAGGGTAAGATGGTCTGAAGCAGAACGGCGTCCTGGGGTCCCAGGCTTTCCCACCGTGAGGACGAGTGGCCTTGCCATGGGTTTTAACTATCTGCTCCCAGTGGAATACGGAGGATTTATTACCAGATGCTCCTTCACGACAGAATGGAGAGGAGTCAACGAGTCGGCGCCACAGGAAAGCCAAACTGCAAGCGATTCTTGCGACGCTGCCAATGAGAGAACGTCAGCCGCGACAGTCAGTATTTGTACGCTGCGCCGTAGCTTCCCCTCTTTTCCTCCATTTGAAAGTGGTAACGAGTAAAGGGGTAATAATCATCACCTCCACTTGGTAGAGCAGTCGGCCTACCACAAACCTGGGGGGGTCCAAAGCGGAGCAGCCCCACACGTCCCGGCGGCAGCGCCGTCGGCCGGGTGCGGGCCCAGCGGGAAGCACTAGGAGCCCCGGCGCGTGGGGAGGCGGAGCCGGAGCAGGACCCCGTATTACTGACCCCGCTTTCTTGACGGCTGAATCCCCAGGACGACTAAGCTTTTGCTCTGAACCACTCGTCTGCCCTTCAAAGCTTCTCTTACGTCAAATTCAAACATTTTCATGCCCCAAGCTTACGAATTTACCGCTAGCAGAAAGTTTTATTTTTCAAACCCCCGTGAAAAACAAAAGCACAGGGCATAATGCATCATTTGTGAACAGCTATTCTGAAAAACACGGGTAGAAGATTCCTTTCTGGTAAACACAGTCATTCAAATTTCAGCTGCCGGCAGGTCATAATGTACACCCATCGAAGCCAGGAATTTAATCTCACAGTATGTTGTGCTTTTCTCATAACAGTAGTATTAATCTTTTTAAAACAACTGTTGTGCTTTCTAAATGTATTTCTGAGGTAGAATTTAAATATATGATTAGATATGGTCTCTTATACTGAAATATGCAAATATGGAAAGGTCTCACTACAATGCAGAAAGATGATCCTAGAAGATAACAGTCTCAGGACAAAGTCCTCTACGTGCTTTAGGACGAGCTGTTTCAACCTGCACTTCCTGTGACCACCTAATGTAAACCCTTCGGTGGTTAAGCCGAAATGAAGAAGGAGGAGACAGCGGAGGAAGAGACGGTGACCTTACCATCCCAGCTAATTCTCAAGCTTCATTCTTCTAGCTTATCAGAAATATTTGTAAATATTTCCCAGCGATAGACTTTCAAATATAGTAGATGTACCGTCACAGCCTGGGGCTGAAAAAGTTAGCCAACTTCTCTGTATGTCCCTTTATGTACAATGAATGAGAAGCAGAGGTGTCAACAAGGCAAAGGTAGCTACAGCTGAACGAACACCCGCGGATCTGCTTTCCAGCACCGTAACCCACCACGACGGCACCAGCCACGGGGGCAGCGTGCTCTCCGGCTCTCACTCTCTCTCAAGCACTTCTGGGGGCAGGAGTGGAGGCTGGGCTGTCAGCCAGGCTTCCACCCTGCGCTGCAGCATCTCTGGCCGACCAACGCGCAGCCAGAGCCTCACCCCTCCCCAGCTGGCGGAGCTTCGCACGCAAGAGGAGACACGAGACTGAGGCCCGCGGCGGCCCCCGCCCCGCGCCACCAAGGCCCATCACCGCCCCTCAGGCGCCGGCTGGGTGTCCCCGGCTGCCCTGGGGGTACAGCTCGTCCCTGTCCCGAGGAGGCACGGCCCGGGGGGCAAGAGGCTAGTCGACCAGCCAAGGGCAGTACAGGAGGCGGAGCGCAGAGGCAGGAGGCCACTGCCCGAGAGGGCCCTCGATGGGGCTCAGGACCGAAGACCTCCCTGGCTGAGGGTCCGCATGTCGGCCAGGACAGAAGCGGAAGGGGCGCCAGTGCCCAGGGCACCCTGACGGCCTCGGGCTTCGCAGGGGCCGAGGCCCCGAGGCCGTACGGACCCACGAGGGCTCAGGCACGCCTCCGTGCTGCTGCAGCGACCCGGTTGCTGAAGGCTTCTTAAGGAACTGTCTCATCCCTGATGGCAGATGAGAAGCTTTTTAGATAAATGCACTCCTCCACCCCAACTGAGAAGGAAACTTCCCTGAGTCATTTGTTTGTTTGTGCCTGGGCCCCGCTGTGCAAGGTGAGCGGGGCTGCAGGACCGTCCTGGTCCTCGCACGCCTGGAGCGGCCTCGGAGGGTGAGGGGTGGCCGGGCGGAGAGGCAGCGCCCACTCAGCTTGCTCAGGGACAGAGCCTGGGAAGCCGGGGGGCAGGACACCCGAGCGCCCTGTTCCTCCCTCTTCCACGTGTCCGTCCCGCTGTACTCCGGGGGGCGCCGGAATGCGAGGGAGAAGGAAGATCAAGCACGCACCGCGCACTCCTAGATCGCACGGTCAAGGCATCACTTTCCATTCAGACGTGCATCTAGGAAGGGTGGGAAAGCAGCTGGTCTGCAGGGCTCTCTCGGTATTCGGATCTGTGTGTGCAAAGAGGAGAGCACGAGGGGCCCCTGAGATCTCCACTAAGCAGTACTATGAACAGCTTGCCAATGCATGTAGTCAGGGGGAAGTCAAACCGATTATCTCTGTTTTCTCTAAAATCAATGTGAATTAACAGCATATTTAAGGGAACTCGTGGAGTAAAACTACCCTTCCAATATTTTCCCCTAAGAAACCATTCAAGCTTTCAGTGAGATTAATCTACAGTGAAGCTGATGGTAGAAATATAAATGGGTGTACTTATGTACTGGTTTGATCCTGCACTGTGCTAATCTATTTCAGCATATAAATTAATAATAAGAGCCAGTGGAATAAAAGTAGTTCCCCTATTTCTGCAAACTGCAATAAGCTTGCAGCTCTCCAATATTTTATTTCAAAGTACAATCGCACCGAATCGTCATTTCTATGGTTTGCCGTTAAAAAGTATGACCAACCAATATAAGGAGAAGAGTTATCAGAAGTAACCAACACTTTTCTTGAATATGGTACAATATTTCTCTCAAATATTCTTTCAAATAATCCTGAAACTCCAACTCAGGTTAAATAAAAGGCCAAAAGGTCCAAGAAAAGAAACTGAGATGAGATTTCTCGTTCCCTGATTAATACAGACTGCTGAGTTTCTGTCACACGTGTACTGACATAAAAACTGGGACTCATCTGACAAGTACAGGTTTCCGGTTACTGACTATACTGCTGAATTAAATGAAGAAGCATTTTCAGAATCCTAACAGAAAACTGATGAATTCATAAAAGTGCTAACAAAAGATCAAGATGAAAAAAAAATTAATTACATGGGACTGAGTGAACTGATGAGGATGATTGTAATTTTTGTGACTTTCTGTTGGAATAAAAAAAAAAAAAATCCCACAAGGACTCAGAGGCAAAAAATACACAAATCCATTTTCACTGCAAAGTAAAGGAGCTGTTACAGTGGAGGATGACTGGACTGAATGTCAATATCATGACACAGTACGAGTGTGTTTCGTGTTTGGTAATTGCAATCACTGTTGCTTTCGTTGTGGCCATCCATTTACGATGCCTGGTGTCAGATTATTTATCTCTTGTAAAAATAAAATACAGTGTGTGTGTGTGAGTTGTGAAAAAACAAAACAAAACAAAACAAAACAAAACTGGGACTCAAAAGATACCTAAGTGGTGAAGGTTTAATTTTAGACCAGGAAAATTACATGGGAAAAGAACTTCTTAAGAATATCTAAATTCAAATAGATAAGGCCTATTGATTTCAGCAAAGTTACAAACCATAAAGGTTTCTCAAAGAGAAGTACTCCTACGTCATAGCGGCTTAGAGCAAGGGCTCAGGAGCCAGACTGCCCAGGCTCAAACCCCCGGCTCTACCCTGACCAGCTCTGTGAGCTTGGGTAACTCAACCTCCTATGCTTGAGTTTCCTAATCAACAAAATAATGAAATTATCTCAAAAACTTTCATTGAAACAAATGCACTGTTAAGATAATGAATATGAAAGCCACAAAGTGGGAGAAAATATTCTGGTTACATGTTATCATGAAAAGATTTGAAGTCAGTTTATATAAAGAATGCCTACTACTCAATGAAAAGACAAAACAAATAAAATGAGCAAAAGACGTGAACATGCACTTCGCGAAGGAAGAAATACCAATAGCCAACAGGCACACAGGAAAGTGCCAATGTCATTGGACATTAGGGAATCTAATGGCTAAACTGACAAAGACAGACAGCACCGAGTGTGGGCAAACATGTGCTGCAACTGCAACCGTCCTCCCCCATCACTGGTGAGGGTGTAAAAATAGTACAGCCGCCTGAGAATAAGGTTTGGCCATTCCTTATAAAATTAAACACGTACTCAATGAGCCAGAAATCCCAGGCCTAGATATTTCTTTGAGAGGAAAGAAAGCAAACGTCCACGCAAATAACTTCACATGTATAGTCACAGTGGCATTAATCCTCAGACCCTAAACTGAAAACAACAGAGATGACATCAGTAAAAATGAACAAATTGATCAACTCAACACCGTGGAGGGCTTTCGCAGACATTACCCTGGGTGAAAGAAACTTCGCCCGTATTATGTGATTCCCTTTATACGAAATTTAACACAGGCAAAGCTAATCTATGGGAAAAGAAATCAGACAAAATGGCTGCCTGCAGGGATGGACATGAAGAAATTTGATGGAGTGAGAGAAATGTGCCATTTCCGGACCAAGTGGTAGCTGCATGCGTTTACACATTTGTCTAAACTCACTGAATTGTACACTTGGTATCTGTGAATTTCACAGTGTACAAATTTTACCTCAACCAAAAGTCCTTAAGGCGTACGTGCGCCCACTGTCTCCGAAACAGAGACACTCCTTCGTCAGCCTCCAGCTGCTTTAGATCAATGACTGGCGTCCACTGCACGGTCACTGGCACTTTAAGACGCGCTCTCCTCTACTATTATGCTAATGAGATCGCCATGTGTTTCTGCACTTTTGATTCTATTACCATTCAACTCTCCAGGTGTATCTTACCTCCCAGTCCGATGAGTCAACAAGCTTATCGTTCTATTTGTACCACTAGGACTACTACCTACCAATTATTGAGTAGTTACTGCATAACAAGGAAGACATGTTTTAATAAATAGTATCCCGGGCATTCCCTCGACAACCCCAACAGATAGGTCATATTTTTTAACGCCCATTAGACAGGTGAGAAACTGAGACAGAAAGTGATTAGGTGACTCGTTCAAGATCACATTGATAGTTAAGTGGCAGAGTCAAGGTCAAACACCTCTGTCCCTAATTAATTCCACCACCGCACTGTTGGCCTGCTGCCCCTCTGTTTCAGAATGTAAACTAAAAGTGAAAAGAAATACAATTGCATAATTAAATAGCAGCATTAGTCTTGGCAAGTTTTATATCAAGGGGAGTGGTTCACGTTTCTGTTTCAAGATCCGTAAAACATACAGACAAATATCCCCCTTACCCAAGATGAAGCTATGTAAAGGTAAGATTTATACAAAAGCAGTAAAAGAAAATCAGTGCCACAGCTAAATAGTCCCTGCAGGGAGCATTCAATGGAGAGGGTAAATTGAGATATAGAAAAGAATATATATATAATTTCCTACAAGCCAAATTACACTAACACACCTATACTACAGAAAAACCACTATTATGTAGCCGGTTGAAAACTTACATCATTCAGGCAAAGATGAAAAAAAAAAAAAAATTGCGAGAAAACTGGCTGCATCTGACTCCAATCTTCTAAGAGCTGCTGAGAACAAACTGGAGCTCACTGTGGCAGCAAAAAAGGCATTTTCCACGTTACTAAACACCTATTTTTAAACTTAAAACACAAATGCAAGTACAGATGAAACCAGACAAAATGATCTCTCTATACATAAACGTATTAGGAAACGATTAAACTCTAAATATCAATGATGGCTTTGCTTTATCTAGAGCCAACATTTTCTTAATGTTAATGAGATCCAGGTGCGATTCTTTAAGTGCACGTGACTTAAAAACTATCCTCTCTCTCGCCATGGTTGCAAACTTTATTAAAGCAGGAACTGGTATTTCTCATATCTGTAGTATCTCTAAAGCAGTAAGCACAATTTTCGTACAGTCGATGTGCTTAAGCTAATAGGCACATAAAAATCTCAACATCATCAGTCATTTGGAAAATGAAAATCAAAATCATAATGAGATAACCTATCCCAAACCACCCACCATAATGGCTATTATCAAAAAGACAAAGAATGACCAGTGTTGGCAAGGATACAGAGAAACTGGAGCCCTCACGCCTTGCTGGTGGGGACGAATATAAAGTGGAAACAGTCCATCAGCTCCTCAAAGTGATAAACATAGAACTGTCATGTGACCCAGTAATTCCACCCCTAGGGACACGTCCAAGAGAAATAAAAACACACGCCCACACAAAAACTTGCACAGGAACACTCGTAGCAGCGTTAGTCGTAACGGCCCAAAGGTGGAAACAACACAAATGTCTATCAAGCGATGGACGGATAAACAATGTAATATTACTCAGCAGTAAAAAGAAAAATAAATGATACACGCTGCAACAACGGATGAACCTTAGAAACACGAGCTAAGTGAGAGTGGCTAGTCTCAGAGAATCATACGGTCTATGACTGCATTACTATGAACGTCCAGAATAAGGCAGATCTTTACAGACCAGGTAGATTAGTGGCTACCTGGGGACAGGTAAGCAGAGCAGGGAGAGGGCAGAGGATGGCGAGAGAGCGCTCACAGGTACAAGGGTCATTCGGGAGGTTCAAAAGTTCGTGTGTGGTGAGGGCTGGACAACTCCGGAAACATTAAACACTGTGAACTCACACTTCAAACAGGTGGGTTTTCTGGCCTTATATTATCTCAGCAAAGCTGTTAAAGTAGCATGTTTAGGAGATAATAATAATAGCTATCTGTGCTAAGCATGTTAAGTACTATGATTTTCACTGCTCTACAGACGAGGAAACTGAGGCACAGAAGGGGCAAGGCTGTGCCCAAGGTACACAGCTGGGAAGCGGCAGAGGCTGGGCTTGTGCCCAGGGAACTTCACGCGAAGTTTGTGCTCTCACCCAGTCTGCCTTACAGTCTCCTAAAAGGAGCCCGTTCCTGTCTGTGGGTGTCAGCAGTGGTCAGTGCACAGAAGGAAGGGGAGGGGACACGGGGGGGGGACAACAGGAGAAGGATGGAAGGACAGTTGCCTTGAATTTGGACACACATTCTTGAAAACCACAAGGATCTCCCCTGTAGACGGGGGGACCTCTTTGCAAAAAGATCTTGGGCAAGGCTGATGGATTCCATATGAGAATAAGAAGGGAAACCATCATGAGAAGGTGTCTTCAAAGTTTTCTTCAAAATAATCATGCTCTAAACAAGCAGAATTATGAAAACATGAGCTGAGTACTTTCAGAGCCTCCGAGGTCCCTGAGTAAACAAAGCAAGATTCAAGGAAAGGGGCAGCAGACCCACGGCCACTGCCCACTGGGAGCACGTGCCATTCCCGGACCTGGAGGGCAAAAGAAGGGAGGCCTGGCCTGGTGGAGATGGTCTACACTGTCCCCGGGGCCCCTACACTCAACAGGGAGGCCCAGGGGCAACGGCTGTCAGGTAGAAATAACTGAAGGCAAATGCCCCTTTCAAAAGCCCGGAGGTGCTAAGAAAAAAGCATTACTACACAAGCATGTTCTTAATGTCAGGAAATAGGCCTTAAGGTGAGTAAGACTTCTCAAAATAGTACCTAGACCCTAGCCTGCTGTCACAGATGCTGAATCAACTAAACTGCCCTCCCCAACAGTAAGACCGAGGTAGGACTCTCTACTGCAGCCTCACAAAATTCCAGCTGCAACACTGCTTTCCAGCAATGTTTTACAGGTGAGTTCTCTCTCCCTAGGTGCCTGTCTCAACTTCCCAACTGCCTGTGCAGGGAAGGTGGGCAGGAGGGAACAGACTCTAGGTTGCTCACCCCCCACTGGCTACTTTTCACCTTCACCCCAAGGATATTGATAAGCAATGAGTTAAAAACGCGTGCCAAGCCAGCTAGTGTTTCAAAGTACACAGTAAGCAGATGCTTTCAAGCTGCCAGATAAAACACCTAAATGGTGGCAATCTAAGCTGTTTCTGGAGGTGCGATTGAGCCAAGCTCTTCTTTGTCTAAAGCAGTGACATTTATCTAAACAGGCTTCCACAGCAGGAGTCCCCAAAGCTCCACCAGCTTGCTGTGCATTACACAATGGCATGGAAAGGGATGTCTGGTAGCAGTTCAGAAAGGAAACAGAACACCAGGGTAAGTCAACAGAGGATAAAATCCAGCTTAGGAAAAAATAAATAACCTTCACTGGGCAGAATTCAGCGGCAGCAATATACAAACAGCATCATGAAAATGGTGCAAGAATGACCAGGAGGTAGAGAGAAAGAAAAGGACAGGAAGTGGAGTTACAATTATCTGGACTATTAAAAGCCTTGAAACAGAAGGCAGTTTCTCAGATTTGCAAAGCTTGAACCTTGAATGCTCTTCCTCACTTTGCAAGGATTCTGTTATTCTCAAATGTTTGCATGTAAGGGGGAGGGGATGGGGGGTGGCAATTATATTTTAAATGGCATGTAATCTTTTTACAACAGATAGCTGACATTTTATAGTGAGACATCATTTTGATTTCAGACTGTTGGGTGATTGTTATAATGACTTGAGGAGCTCTAAGGAAATAAAGTGTCAGCAGGTGGTCAGTCAAATACTAAGTTCCTTACTCCACAGGCAGTAATCAGGTTGAAATACTCCCTCCATTACTTCCAAAAATAGAGCAGATAGTGACACACAGGCCTTCCCACTTTCAAAACTATAATTTCCACAAATGGTAAAAATACACTCACTTGTTTCTATATGAAACCATCAATAGAGTTGTTTGTAATCTCTGTCAGGGCATCTAAGAAAAATAGCTTTTGGGGGAAATTCATTTAAATCATTGGCCTCTCAAACTTTGGACCCCAAATCTGATACTAAATCTGATCCTGATATGCCTACAAAAGTTTGACAATCACCCATTTAAAGGTTTCTCTCCCTTTGCACAAATTTTGCAAACATTTAAAAATTGAGCTTCATGTTTCAAATTTTTTAAAAACCCAGCAATATATGTACATCCCAGCATGCCCATGTGCGCGTGTGCACGGAGACACACACACACACACTCACACACACACACAAATGGGTGCAGAGATTACAAATAGCTTCCAGCTCTGTGGCCTCATCATGAACATGCACCCTTTTTTATCCATCAGCGCACAGTAGGCCCACTGCAAATTCTACCAAGAAATATACACCAAAAAGGCATTCAGTGAATGTTCTTGCAACGGAGGAAGCCCCAGCCGTTACTGTGACTTGTTTTTCTGAATGTCTGTACGAGCAGCCAGTGCACAACACTTCTTTAATTTTATGACTTTCACAACGTGCCCAACGCCAAGGCCTCTGGGCAAACACGCAAAGGACGTCCAGAAAGGAATGAATAACGGTCAGGCTCCCCCTGGGTGGCCAGTGATCCTCCCCGTGTCGATCAGATGAAAGCACTGAACTAGCAGCCGGGTCCTGCCATACCCAGCAGGCTCGGAGCAGCTTAAAAAGGGTCTATTGAGAGGTTTCAAAAACTTAGGTCCTGGCACTCAGTATTATGGCGCTGCAAAAGGAAAAGGGTAATCTTTACGGTAATTGCCGTCTAAAATATAAAAACCTTAAGGACAAAGGTCAAGACTTTGAATTGCCTGTAAGTTGGTCTGAGCTGCCTTCCTCAGAACTGTACAACTCTAACGTCAAAATGTTAAAATACAGAGCTCTAACTTAAAAAAAATAACCAAATGTGATTAAAGAATGATTATAATACAACCATAGTTCTCAACTTTGGAAGTACATGAGAATCTCCTGGGGAGTTTTTAAAAATGCTGGTACCCAGGCCACACCCCAGACCGATGGAATCTGAATGCCTGGGAGTGGGGCCCAGGCATCAGCATTTTCCAAGCTTCCCTTGTGATTTTATTGTGCAGCTGAGGCTGAGGACAGTTTAAAGGAAGTGAAGGATATCACACACCATTATTTGACACTAGCGTTCTTCCCCAATATATGTTTAGACTTTCCATTTTAATTAATAGAACTGTGTTGCTCAAAGCAAGAAATCACTGTGATTTAGTGATTTCAAACTTATTAATATTCATTTTTTTAGAAGCTAAACAGAATATTTTCAATTATCAATTCACTTTTTCGTTAAATTTGTTATATAATTTAAAAATAATAAATCTTTATTCAAAAGAAAGGCAAAGGAAACAGAAACAGGGAAGGAGGTAAAAAAGTCTAAATCGATCCTTTTTTTTTAAACTTCAAACCAACCAGAATTCAGAATTCAAGAAACAGGATTTGTTTCTACTTCAAATCCGCTGAGCAAGTCTGTTCATCCCTGAGTCTCGCGATACGCAAAACGGGGCTAACAACTTCCACCCCGCAGAGTTGAGAGAATTAAGTGAGGTGGTATCTGCACAACAACTGTTATCGAATATAAGTACAAAGTAACTCCTGTCCTTCACATCTGATTCACTGTTCCATGTCAGGAAACTACAACCCCAAATGAAGAGGAAGAAGCTTCTTTCAAAATCATTTTTGACAAAGCAGAAGCCATGGGAACATGACCATGAAGAGACAGGAGAGCAAATCAAATGCTTTGATCCCTTTACTCCTTTGGTTTGGTTTGGGTCATCCAAAAGAGCGATCCAAAGTAGCTTTGCTTCTTTCTCAAGTTTCTCTCATCTAATAAATTACTTTCTTCTAGAACGCAGCAAGAAGAAACTAAATCAACGCAACACAGAGGCTGATAAAACCTGATCAATTTTAAATGAATAATTCAATCAGTGAGGCGTCCAGAAGGCTTCACTAAACCTTTTTCAACATCTTTCTCACACTCAGCATGAAGTCATGGCTGCAAGGACTTTCATCACCTCAACAGAGAACCCAGGAACACACACGTTCCTGACTCCGGCCACGCACCTGCCCAGCACGTCCACCTTCTCACACAAGTCACCAAAGAAAAACTCAGTGCTTTAAGTCAGGGGCCTTTTATAAGTGAATTTTCTTGGCTAGAAGCTTTTCCTGTGGGTTTTTTTTTTTTCTAATTAACGTGCCATAAAATACAAAACTGTTCAATATAGATTTCACTCATTAGTGTATTACTGAAATAATGTTTCACCTTAAACAAATCTACTAAGTATCTGCAGACTAAAGATAAATACTGCTGGAAATATGATGTTATTAATCTAATGCTATAAATCCCATAGTTGGACTTTTCACCGAGTCTCTCTTTACCTAAATAACAGGTATACTTTGCTTGAAGGAACCTTATATTTGGCCAGCAAATCAGGACAAGTCAGTTGGGACAAGTCACTTAATTTCTCTGCAAATCAGCTTCCTTATCCGTAAAATGAGAATAACAGAGTAAAGGACGCTTGGATTCCTAAAAATTGACTTAAGGTTCCTTTAAATGCTGAAGATCCCTTGTACATTTGAAATAAGATTCAATTTACAAAGAATTGATTTACCCACAGCTTTTTAAGAGCAATTCTACATTGGCATAGACATAAGTTTATCGGATCAATGAACCACCCAACACATTTTTAGTGAACATTTAGTACATGGAAAGCATTGTCAGCTACCGAGAACACAGGGGAGAAGACAGGGGCCCTGCTCTGGAGGAGCTCTCTCGTAACTGGAATGTGGAGATCTGATGCGCACACGTGGAAAGCCAGGTCACCATCCAAGGAAGGTCATGGAGGAATGTGACGGTTAATTTCACGTGTCAACTTGACTGGGCCAAAGGATGCCCAGATAGGTGGCTAAACATTATTTCTGGGTGTGTCTGTGAGGGTCTTTTGGGAAGAGATGAGCATTTGAAACGGCAGACTGAGTAAAGATGGCCTTTCTTGCTGTGGGTGGAGATCATCCAATCCACGGAGGGCCTGAACAAAAAGGATAGAGGAAGGTTGGATTCACCACCACCCCCTGCCAGACTGCTGAGCCAGGACATTGAGCGTCTGTCCTCTGCACTCCTAGTTCTCCGGCCTTAAGACTCAGACTGGAATCTACACCACCGGCCCTCAGGTTTTCAAACTACCACCGGCCTTCCTGGGTCTCCAGCCTGCAGATGGCACACTGTGGGACTTCTCAGCCTCCGAATTCACGTCTCTCTCTCTCTCTCTCTCTCTCCCCCTCCTATTGTTATATCCCATTGCTTCTGTCTCTATGAAGAGCTCTAATACAAGCAGCAAATGCTGAAAGTCTCCCGCCATCTAAACCCCCTGAACTCCTGTTCCTCGTCATCTCCTTCCTCTGCTCTCTCCCTTCTTCTCTAAGCTTGGCATCAGTCTGGCTGCTAAATTCTCAGTCACTTCCTCTTACCTAGGTCCACGAGCAGACCGTGTGTTAGGGATGAGCTACTGTGTCTGGACCCATAAGCAGCCCTTTCAACACGATTTCACACACGCCCAAGAACCGCCCTTGGTGGAACCTCAGTCCGTGCCCACCGTGCCGAGCCCCAAACCTCTGCACTGGGGCCCCCATCCTCTCCTCCTCCTCCTCCTCCTTCTTCTTCCACACCCAGCAGTGATGCCGACTGCTTCGCCACAAGGCCGGCTGACCCTACTTGGACCCTCGCTGCTTTAGAAAAACAAACCTCCTATGGAGTCCTTATCACGCTGACTGTCCAGCAGCTTCTGCAGCACGCGTTCCCTCTCTGCAGAAGTGGCGGCATCGCCGCCTCCGCTGAGTGCTTCCCCGCTGCCGACACAAACAGGAAGAGTCCCCCATGACATCCAGATGACAGCTAAGGTTACTCTGTCCTCGGACACTGGAATAAAAGCGCTTCTGCCGTCCTCTCCCACGTACTGTGGGAAGTCCAGATCCCTCTCGATTTCGCTGCCGGTCTCTGAGAGAGGCCCTCGGGGTCACGCCAGCCGGGCGCACTTGCCCCTGCTCGCCGCTGCTGGCCCACAGCTGGGCTCTCCTGCCGGTCCGTGCTGACCCAGCGGAGGGCAGCCCTCTTCCTTCGGTGTGCATGGCACACGTCGCTGAAAGTTAGGGCAACAGCGCAGTGGCTCTGCCCTCTCCCTCCCTAATGACTCTGCTTCCATTTTACTCAGGCCTCTCTTCCAGGCCAGTCCCACCCCCAAAGTCAACGCCCCTCACTTTCTTTAGCACAGCAATATAGCTCCCTTCCACCCAATCAGTTGTGGAGCCCATATTTGCATAGCCAAAAGTTCATTCTTGTTTCTTCTAAAACAAAGAGCCACAAACTCTGTTTCCTTTAGCAACAAGAAAATGGCAGAGGCCCTGCAATGTCAGTTTTCCCTCTAATCCCTGAGCCACCAATCTCTCTAAAAGTAGAGAAAAACAGATTTCTCCAATGACAAAAATTACACCACATCTTTAGAGGCAAAAGTGGCTATAATCTGTTTTGCTTTTAGTTTGCTTTTTCCCGTTTCATCTATCTTCCCTTTCCTCAACCCAGATGTACCTTCTAGCTACCACCCTCCTCCCCTCCGCTACCCAACTTCCAGTCTTAATGCCACCCCTGCAGCACCCACTGCACCCGCCGGGAACCGTGATTCCACCACTGTGTGACCCCTGGAGTCCAGGGCCCTGGTCCCCTCCGCCGTCAGGACACGCGCTCTTCAGTGTTCTCAGGGGGGCTCCACACCCCACTCCTGCTTCTGCGGTCATCCTCTCTCTCTCTCAAGAGCGTCTCATCCCCTCCCTTTCCCTGCCAAGCCAGTCCCATCTCCCACCTTTTTCGGCTTACCCCACCCCCATATGCAGTCTATACCACCATCTTTTTATTAATCGTCTCTGCGAGCCCTCCCCCAAGTCCTTTCCTCTGGCTCCTCTAGTCCCAGTTCTGCGTTACCTCATCCACTACCTGCTGGGCATTTCCTCTTCTCCTCTCTCCTCCTCGTGCTCTGTGGGCCTAGACTACTGTGAGGCTGGTCATCCTTGGTGTCCCAGCCCAGCCGCCCACGGAGCCACCACACTGTCTCCCAGAGTGAGCCCCGAGGAACACTGGTCTTGAACGTACAACAGAAGCAAGGTTCTGCCTTTGCCCAGGTCCTCCAGAAAGCAGAGCCTGAGGCAAGGATTAAGTGCTGACATTTTATTTGCAAAGTGCAAGCTAGGTCAGAGGACATAGAGAAACAGAGACCTGAGGCAAGGAGAGATGTAAAGTACCGGGTCGCCCCAGAAGCTGTGATGGCACAGACTCAGAGACACATCAGTGCACTTGGCAGACATGTCCGGGTACCTGTGACTTCTCTGAAAGGTTCTCAGGAGAAGCATACCACGGAACAGACTACGAAGAGACAAAGGACAGGAACTCCAGCAGCCCAGCTCCCTCCCAACGCCTATTGATCAAGATTAACCTCTTGGGAAGCTAACTCCCCCGGGAAGTCCAGGTTGCATCATGCTCAGCCCTTGGTCACCCCGTCAGGAACACTGTCATGAAGCATTTTAGCCGAGGCCAGGAGTGGAGGGACAACTGAATCAGAATGCAGCCCAGACAGAGGGCCAGGCGGGGCTGCGCCCGGGGCACTGAGATCCCGGCAGAAGACACGAGGAGGCAGCCAAGGGAAACCAACAAGGAGCTCCTGGCTCGTGTTCCACTCAGGTTTATGGTCCAAGACATTTGAAAGGGCACAAAATACATCCTCCACCCAGAAAGTCACAAAGCAAAATGAAGGCACGAAGCGATCTCATAACAAAGACCTGCTTACTTCCCACACTTAATTAAAGCACAGAACCGTTTTTTCCTCACAACACTCCAAACTACGTTCAAAAAACATCCTTTGGAAAAATCACTCAACTCAATTTACTTTTCTTGCTCTATAAAATTCAGAAACTTCTCCACCATCAGCCACTTCAGACTGCCATTTGGTTCCTCCCGGGATGGTGAAGGAAGGCTGGTATCTGACCCCAAACCAGGGTTCCAGCCTATTACTTAATAGATTGCTGGCATTCAACCTTCCCTCCAGCCAGACTAGGCCTCCCAGGGCTCCACAGGCCCCATGCTTTCCCTCCACCGGAAATGCCTGCCCCACCCTCCATCGACTGCTGAGTAAACCTGCTGTCCCAGATGCCACCTTCTCTGTGCCATCTCCCCCGATCTTGCAGGGAGATGTGGTCTTCCCCCCTGTGCCTTCCTCTGCACACCACACCTCTCAGAGGACACCTAGGACTCTCCGCCTCTCATTTGAGTACTTGTTTTATTTCCCCTTTCGAAGTGTAGAGGTTCAAGGGCCAGAGAATGGCTGCATGTTGTTCATTTCTGTATCTTAAGGAGACCCCCCCGTGGAGGGTCTTGCACGTAGTAGCGATTCAGTGAATGAGTCAGAAGTAAGTGTCACGAACTGGATAGAAACAACGTCTCAAACACAAACACAGATGTGGATTCCCGTGTTTTAAGCTCCTCGCGTACTTCTAACGAGGGACTGCCGACTCTCCTTGTGTTCTAAAACTGTTCTAAACAGAATCTTATTTCAAGGTAAGTAAAATATCCTTTATGAATCAGTCACCGTTAAGAGCAATTTGGAGGAAGAAGAGGAAGGTTTCTAAATGGTAACATAATAAACTGAAAGTTTGTTTACCTAGAAAGCAGTTTACTCCCGAAAGACCGAAAATGTTATTTTAGAGCCAGAACTGCCAGATTTACACACACTCAGGCACAAGTGATAATCGCCATGAGACTGAAAGCGATAAACAAGGTCATGCTGATGTACGGCCCCCGTGGCTACGGCCAGGGACTAGATGCGAGAAGCAACCCGAGGCTTGGAGAACGTTTACACCCATTTGTCCACAGCCTCCAATTTGAGCTTCTTTATCAAGGTGCTTTGGATCCCCCACTCCCACCCCCTCGCCCTCCTTAGGCCTGAGTAACCGAAGCGGGGCCTGGGGGGGAGGGTCTCCCTGAGGCTCCGGGATTCCTGAACGCTCCCCACTACCTGTGCCAGCCCCTCATTACCTGCCGCGACCCGCCATGTGTCTGTCGCCCCGGCGCGGCAGAGGTCCTGGATGATAAGTCTTTGCCATGCTCAGGCCACAGAGCTACACGAGAAAGAGGGCGCTGGAAAAATGGGGGGGGGGGGTGCTGGGCATGGCTAAAGGCCTGCCAGAGACGGAAGGGACTCTGCTTCCTTTACTGTACGATCAGAACAAGGACCGGAACGGAAGGACTAGCCTTGACGCTGCTTTCATAAAGCCTCCCCTTTAGGGGAGAATAATGCAAACTACAGGGGAAAAAATAAGATGGAATCAAGAACAAGGGAGGGGAAGGGAGGGGAGGGAACCTCACCACCTCCCTCGTCGGTATAAGGGGAATCAAAAGGGTCCACTTGACCACTTCTCTTGCTCTTTCTTCCGCTGATCATTTCTCTACAGCCTGAGATTTCCTTTAAACGGAATTAATCAAGGCACTCACTGCAAGCCGCTTTGTTGCATGGACATATTAGGGGTCGCCTGGGAACACAGAAAAAGAGGAAATTATCGACTCTGCCCTCAAGAAGCTTGTAACATGATTGTGGGACGATACAACCAAATGAAAATTTAATGTGAGCCAGGTCCCTCATTAGCAAAATAGGGAATGCTTTCCTTGCTGCTGCAGCAATGAAATGCTCAGTTTACTTCAATTCAACTCAACAGACATGGGAAGCTCTTAGCACGGGGTCTGACACAGAGAGAGGTCAGTAAGTAGCAGGAAAATGAAAGACTTCCATGGGGGTTACACAGAGCGACGGAAACCTCCAAGAGAGCCTGGTGCAATAAACAGAAGGTTACACTTGAGGCCGGAGAGGCCGCAGTGTGCGAGCCGGGAGAGCATGAAGGACCCTACCCCGCACACCAGCCCCTAGGAGCCCGAGGGACTGCGCGCGCGTCGAGACAGCCTGGACCAGGCTGACACCAGGACCTGCTGGTCGGGGACCCTGGGCTGGGCACCCTTCTCTCCCAGCCTCCTCCTCCTCGTCTGTAAAATGTGCAAGTAGCAGCACCAGCCTTGGAGCTCTGTTATTACTGCCATGATTGTTACTAGGACTAGACGATGATTTGTAGAGAAGCGTAAGGAAAGGAAACGGCAAGCCGGTCTGTGCGTGTTGCGGGGGGATCGAGGATTCCCGACGCAGGAGCCTCTGGACTTGGCGTGGAACGGGCTCAGGGGCGGGTGAAACCCTCCCGCACGGCCAGTCTCCAGGGGCGCTGACGCGCGGCCCCGCCTCTCAGGCGGACCGGACCCCAGGACTCCAGTCAGGAGGTGTGGCTACAAAGGCACCAAGGAAAGGCGGGCAAGTCTGTCCGCGGCGGGTGCGCGCAAACAGATGCACGCCGAGTCCACCCTCTGCTCAGACGCCCACCGGCTACCTGGGAAATCCACATGCCCTTCCCCAGAGGCAGGTTTAGACAGTCCCAACAAAGGGCGGCTGACTTCAGCTCTGCAGATACTATGTATATAATTTAAGTACACACCTTCCACCTGAATCAAGGAAGCACCGGGAACAAAATGTAGAAGCTGTAGTTTCCGGGGCAATAAAGAAACACCGTTTTCAGTTTGTTCACGTGGGCTTAAAGCAGACAAAACACAGCCACATACATGACCATGCATCGTTCACACAGATGTAAGTAATGTCTCCTACACTGGAGAAAACTGGTAGAATTGATTATGACTTGCTCTGTTCTAGCAAGTTAAAAAATACTGACTGCTTTACTATAGTGCAACCCTAGTATCCAAGTAAAGAAGTTATTTGCTGGATAGCTGAGGGCACGGTATCCATTAACTGGATCAGTTCCCTCAAAGGCCACCATATTAAGACACCAGGGATCTCCCGTTGTCACCACTGCCACCCGGCTGCCCAGTGGGGATTCTCTGCTCGATGTTTTCTGCACTTGCTCGCTGGTCCCCCAAGGAAGACGCAGGCTTTCTCGAACCAGGCAACATGCCGCCCACCTGCTCCAGAGGCCCCCAGCTAGTTCAGAGTCAGACCCCCGGTGTCTGGTGTAATTTCAGAAGCCTTCACCTGGGACAGGACACCATCTACTCTGTAAACAGTGGTGACCCCAAGAGACCTACCTGCTTGGGGCTGATGGACATAAAAGAGAAGTCTGAATAGCACAGCATTCCCATTCTACGTTGTTCATAATGACCCGTGAGCGATCCAAAGCACAACTCATTTGATAAAAAATTTTGCTGAGAGTTGGAAATGGTAGGGTACCTGCCTCTGATTACAATTTTAACTCTCTTCTGAAATGTGAAGTCAGACTTGTGATTTTCCTCATTTTTCCCTTTCTTTTTTCTTTACCTTTGAACATAGTGCAGGTAAACAAACACACTCATAAGAGGAGCAGGAACACTGAATCACTGCTGACCTGGGTCACGTGGGGCACAGCTGAGCAGAGATGAAAGGCTTCATCTCCTATTTCTCTTGGCTATTCACAGGCCTAGCTCTGGAGCTTGCACCTTTAATAAAAAATAAATAATAGATTTACAGCCTCCTGGTTTGTACCAAGACAATGCTATTGTGTTTGGGGTTTCAATGATACATGATAGACTGGGAAGTTTGTTTTTAATTCATTCCCGTAACTTTGAAGAACAAAGAAAGCCTGATGGGTTTGAATGCTATTAATAAGCTGATCCCCCAAATTTTCTCTAAACAGAGTTATTGCCTTTACTAAGACGGTCCCTTGGAAGCTCCTACTTAATGGAATTTTATTGTTTATCTCTAGATTTTTCTTGATCTTGAAATATCAAAAGCCAGCTGAAACCACTATTTACAGCCTATGTCGGGTTTTTTTTCTTCCAGAAAATGTATAAATGTATTCTTTTAGCTTAAGTAAACATTAAATGAGATGTTGCTATGGACTAAATGTTTCTGTCCCCCCAAAATCCGTATGTTGAAGCCCTAACCCCCAATGCAACGGTATTTGGAGATGAGGCCTTTGGGAGATAATCACGATTAGGTTAAGTCATGAGAGTGGAGTCCTCATGAGAGACAGCTGAGAGCCTGTGCTTTCTCTACCCTCTCCCTTTCCCCACCATGTGAGGACACAGCAAGAAGCTGACCGTCTCCAAGCCAGGAAGAGAACTCTCACTGCAAACCATACTGGCCAGAAAATTGATCTTGGGTTTTGAGCCTCCAAAACTGTGAGAAATTTGTAGTTTAAGCCTCCCAATCGATGGTATTGTGTCATGGAGCTGGAGCTAAGACAAATGTCAATTCAAACTTAAGGATCTGTCTTCTGAGAGGCAAAGGGGCCGTTCTTTGGGCTCCTCAGGAGTGTAAAGCAGTGATAATTCAAACAACCTGGAGGGGGCTGGAAGGAGCAACTCGGAAAATTACTCTCCTGCACTTGGAGATACCAAGTGGCTCCAACATGACAGCTCACACTCAGACGTCTTCTATAACCCAGAGAAAGTGCCTTTCACATTATTAATTTGTGAGCCTGATAACTGCTTCTTTTCTCAATCCTAGAACTCTAACTTATTCATCTCAGTTGACTTTCTTTCCAGCTTTCTTTCACCCTTTGTCACATGTCCCTCCTTTATTCCTTTATTTGGTTTAGTAATTGGTTTGCTTCGTAACTTGAAGTGAAATGTCTTCCTTGTGATTTTCATGAAACCAGGCAGTACTGTGTTGCACTGACTACTTTATAAGCTGCTTTAGCTGCGTGGAATGTGTGCGTGGAGGGAGATGGTATGGAGGGGAATCGAGGTCGCACTTTGCAAATGGCAGGGCCCTGAAGCCAGCGCTGGTGAGGGTCAAGGCTGTGGGGTGGAGGCCGGGAACCTTCCCAGGTTCATGTACTCTCGGCAACAGCACACTGGCCCCACGGGTTCCTTAAACCCAGGTGCTGGCAACAGTTCACGGCAGAAATTCACAAACCAGCTCAATTCAGGGACCAGAGTCTGCTTTGGAAGGCCAGCTGAGCCCTCACTGTGAAGCCAAGTCTTTCCACTCTTCAAAGTAAACTATTAGGAATGCTGCAACACACCCTATCTTCAGAACACCAACTCCGCAAACAAAGAACGGCACCTAAAATACAGCCTGTCTTTAGTAAATATTCAATAAATGCATGTAGAATTGATGAAGCCATCAGAAAAAAAAAAAAGATAAGGGCTTCCCTGGTGGCGCAGCGGTTGGGAGTCCGCCTGCCGACGCAGGGGACGCGGGTTCGTGCCCCGGTCCGGGAAGATCCCACGTGCCGCGGAGCGGCTGGGCCCGTGAGCCGTGGCCGCTGAGCCTGAGCGTCCGGAGCCTGTGCTCCGCAGCGGGAGAGGCCACGGCAGTGAGAGGCCTGCGTACGGCAAAAAAAAAAAAAAGATAAAAAGCACAGTGTCTGGGTGTGAGCTGGTCACGCGTTCAGGTGTCCCCCCCTTTGCTTTCCTTCTTCCTGCGTCTCTCTTCTCCTTCGTACTGAGCGCTGGGGCGGGAAGAACCGTGGGGCCGCGAGGGGCGCCCGGCCGCCTCAGGGAGGGGAAGAGCAGGCAGCGCAGCGTTCGTGGCCGCAGGAGCCGCAGGAGCCACGGGCAGCTGCGTGCCCAGGAAGCCTTCGGTTTTCCGGTTTCCGCCTAAGCTAATGGCGGAAACGCACCGCCCCCGGGGAGAGGCGCACTGGATTACCGCCCCGCCTATTCAAAGGCTGGCTTCGAGGAGGCGCTGGCACCGCCCCTCTTCCGGGCTGTGCGCGGCGACGGCCCCCGTTCCGCAGCGGACAGCTGATCTCCTGCTGCCCAGCGACGCTGGCCCCCGGATGCCGGACCTTCCCGGGGCCCTCGAGCAAACAGCTCCGCCCCGTCTCCTACTGCCGAGGAGCACAGAGAAGCCCGAGACCGGCCCCCGCGAGAAGGACCCTCTGCTCGGCCTCTCCGGAGGCTTGACTGGCCGCTGCGCACACCTCTGGGGGACAGTTGGCCTCTTCCGGCCCTCGTGGTCACAGCTGCTCAGTGTCCGCCCCTGGCCCGGTTCCAGCCCAAGTGCTGCCACCGCCTCTGGTTCTGCAGCAGCTCCTCCGTCAGCCCAAACCATTCTCCACCTTGAGACCAGAGAAGTGTGTCTAAGCATTTGTCAGATCCCAGCAATATTTCATCTATAGCTCCCCCTCTGCTCTGGGATAACGTGCAGACTCGTTCGGCGCAAGCTAGAGGCGCTGCCCGCGCAGGGCCCACCTAGCCCCTGACCTGGGCTGGACACGCGTTCCGGGGGTGCTCTGTACTCTCCCTCACTCCTGGGCGGTCACGCTGGATGCTGCCTCTGCTGGAACAGCGCTCGCCTCACCTTCTCTCACCACCTGCTACCCACTTCCAGCTGAAACACCCCTTCCAACGGGAATTCTTCCTGTACCCCCTCTTCAGGAGAACACATCGCAAATGGCACCGTGTACCTTGTCACCATCACACGTGCTGTTTAGCCCGTGCACTCGTCTGAACCCCCCACAGAACTACAAGTTCTATGGGGGCAATGAGTTGGCCTGTCTAGTTCGCAATGAAATCCTCTTTACCTGGTACCGTGCCTATCAAGTAACAGGCGCTCCATAAGCAGCCATTAATGAATGGCTGTCTATCTTCACTGAAGAATATTCATCAGAATTTTAAAAAATAGTAACAGAGGAATAATAGGAGCCACCTTTATTGAGCTGTGAGGCAATGAGCTCGGCCCTTTTATATGTGTGTCTCATTTAATCCGTGCTCTTTCTGGCACATTCCAGCTGTCTCTCCCATGCTCATTCAGTGGTCCACGCACCTTTATAGAGCATGTGGAGACATTACTCCGATCCGGTCAGAGCTGATGTCTACACCAAGCCCAGGTCGTGATGCCCACCCACTATGCCCATAATCTTGCCCTCTGAGGGTCTAGAGGATCCTAATGCCAAATAAGCTCCACATCCTCTCCAATGCAGCATTTTTGACCAGGATTGTCATTTAAAAAAAGTCTTTACAGAAATACATGAAATACCATTAAACAACTTAATAAACAGAAACTTCATTTAAAGTGGACTCAGGAGACCATAAGGGAGAGCTGCCACACCCTACTACCCGACATCACTTGTAGAAACAACAGGAAGAAACGAACATTTGCATCTCCAGCAGGAAGAAGGTTATTACTTTACCACTCAGCGAGAGGAAGGAAGCATTTCTCCCTGCCCAGCAACAGCCCAGCCAATGAGAGACTGTCACAACTCAGCCAATGAAAATTTCCAGTTTCCTCCAATGGCCTTTTTGTTTGTAACAGCCCCTCCCAACTCCCCCTTCTCCTCTATAAAAGACTGTTCCTCTCCTTTGTCTCTGGAATCGCCTGTGCTTCCCCTGAGATCACATGTCCTCGATTGCATTTCTTTGCTGTTCCTGAATGAACCCATTTTGCTGGTAAAAAATAAGTGGCTGTTTTATTGTTTTAGGTCAACAAGTTCTAGCAAAGGAGTAGAAAAAAGCAAGAATGAAAGCTACTTGAAACTAGAAACTATTGACTTATTAGTCCTCTTATTGTCCACAGTATTTTGAACATAGTAAGTACCTAGTAAATGGTTGTTGAATTGAATAAAAAAAATTAGTCACTTCTTGCTGATCTAAAGGTTTAATTTAATGGGTCGAGTGCCCTTTCTTTGACGGTTAGGCATTGGTAACTAGTTAGCCAGTAAATCCTACGTACTTAGATGTTCAACAAGTAGATTTAGAAGATTTTCCTCATAGAACAGCAAGGGAGTAACTTGGGTAAGAAGAGGGAATAATAGGATGAGAAGAGAGAATGATGACTTTTTAAGGAGTAGGTAGAGGTTTACCGATTCGCTTTAAAAAACACAGACAGCAGACTGAACTCAACGTTAAGAAAACAGGTCAATTTACACTTCCTCATAACTCATGCTGGAATTGCTTGTCCAAGCTAAAAATTTGGCCCTTTTCTCTGACTACCAAGAATGCTGTATTCAGTGAGCTCTGTACACTCCTCAAAGCTGATTTTAAAAAGGGGTCTAAATGAGCTAATACTTTTTGAAAGATGTGAATCTGGGAATTCCCTTATAACAAACTCTAAAACCAAAAGCTACTTCATTAACAACAAAGATAGCCTAGAATAAGAACAATACCATCAAAACCAATATTTTGTAGATCAGTAATATGAAATATCTAAAATAAGTTTATATATCTATATATAGACAGAGAGATACAGATACTCCAGAAATTACTTTTAAGTAAATAATCAACTTCAATAATCCAACTCTAAATTAAATTGCGTAACATAGAATACTTAACTGGAATTTTAAAAATAAACATTCCAATGGGAAGATCCTACTTTCATTAAATAAATATATTTGAGAAAAATATACTAGCTCCCTGGGGAAATGTAAAACAAATGAGTGTACTGTAAGTACAAATATCTCAGTACATATTCTGACAGAGAAATTCATACTACAGATGGTAAACACATAAATCACCATAGATTAAAGAAGCATGAAAGAAAAGCAAGCAAACTCTAATTATAATGAATTCTAAGCGTTTATGTATTAACAAAAAATCACTGAACAAAATAAAGAACATTAATTTGTGTTAAAATACAGCATTTTGTGGAGCAAAGCTTTAAATGCCTTTAAGGACCCACTGATGCAGTAAATCACACCGCTCTCGCATGCCACGGCACGCCATGCTGCAGGATACGGCCAGGCCACTGCCATCTGTGCCTGTGACATAAGTTAATGACCGTGTTGTTATAAATAAAACCACCATTAGAAAACAAGAGCTATGCCCAGATAAGAGAGAATCTGAGAGAGCCTCACAAGAGCGATGGATTAAATGGGGATCCTCGCCATCCAGTGAGAGGCAGAGAGAGAGCAGTCTGGGGAAACGGAACCATCAATTAGGTGATACTGGGGGCAAAACAAGACAAAACAGGGAAGCAGCAGCCCAAGGCTTCTCCCCAACCAACTGGATGCTAGTGCTACGCAGAAAATGAAGAGCCAATGGTTTCTGTCCCCACCTCTCTCAAATGATGGAGCTGCTGTCCATGATTCAGAATTGTGAAGAAAACAGTGATAAGAAAATAACAGTCCTAAGGCCAAAGGCAGAGAAAGACTCTGAGCCCCAAGGAGGCAGCCTCGAAGGAAGATGGTGGTATATCGCACATGAGACGCACAAGGGGACGCAGTTCCCACTAAAACAGTCAACCAAGCGTCAACTGTATGACACGAAGGCAACAACAGACACTAACAAGTCTAAGGTAAGACTGTTTGTTCCTCCGAAAATAACAACTTTGTAATGCATGCCGACAGAGTGAAAACTTCCTTCCGTAAGTGCAAAGCAGAAGCCAATGATTCCTGGGTGCACAGGCCCCCTGGCCTCTCCAGCAGAGGATCTCAGAGAACTGCCGGGCCTGAGAGACCATCCGGTGAAGAGCCTTCACTCCTCATCCTGGCTCCCGTGTCAGGGGGACCTCACTGCCCACGTGGAGAGAGGCCGCACTGGGTGCCCTTGGGACTCTTCACGAGGCTTTATAAGGGTGCCACTGAGACACCGCTCATTAAGCCTCAGTGGCCTCCACTTCCAACTTCTCAAGAAACATAGCCTCTGGTCCCAGCATCCTGAATATCCGTGCTTCTCGGAAACAAGGAACTTGACTTATCTGATGAGCCTTGGGAACCAGGCAACCGGCTAGGATTCCCTCTTCGTGTTGGCTGCAACACAGCATGTCACCAAAATCAGGGACAGTCATGGCCAGCGACCCAGGCTCTGCACGCTTCTATCAGCCTCACATCTGGCTCTAGTTGGAGGGCCTACTTTTCTTTTTCCTTGTTTTTCTTCACTTCTAACTGATACATTTGTTTTTGCACTCTCTGTATCCTTTCCACCAACTTTAAATGCATTTTTAGAACAAGATATAAATTTTAAATGAGTAAATAAGTATAAAAAATACAAACATTAATTTTTCCAGTAAGAAAATTAAGGTCTAAAGAACTGCCAACAGTAATGTGTACTAGAAAAAACATATGCCATGCTAAAATATTCAGTAATAAATGAGAGAAGTTAAACTAAATGTTTGCATAGTGAAAAAAGATAATAAATCCATTTGTCTATAATTTCTTTTTTAAAAAATAAATAAATTTATTTATTTATTTATTATTTTGGGCTGTGTTGGGTCTTGGTTTCTGTGTGAGGGCTTTCTCTAGTTGCGGCGAGCGGGGGCCACCCTTCATAGCGGTGTGCCAGCCTCTCACTGTTGCAGCCTCTCTTGCTGCGAAGCACAGGCTCTAGGAGCATGGGCTTCAGTGGTTGTGGCACGTGGGCTCAGCAGTTGTGGCTCGCAGGCTCTAGAGCGCAGGCTCAGTAGTTGTGGCGCACGGGCTCAGTTGCTCCGCAGCATGTGGGATCTTCCCGCACCAGGGATCAAACCCGTGTCCCCTGCATTGGCAGGCAGATTCTTAACCACTGTGCCACCAGGGAAGCCCTGTCTATAATTTCTTTGGGGAAATATTTTCCATTTTATTAACGACATAAAATGGATATATGCTGCTATGTAGGAGCAAAACCTGTTGGAATATGGTGTTTGAAGGGACCTGGTGACCAACAGTACGCATCAAAGATACTCCAAGATGAGGTAAATTTAGGAAAAAAATATTTCATATCAGGGAGCCTGCCAAAGGCCACATCTATATATCACCAGAGGTGGAGTCATAAATCATAAAGGCTCTGTCTGCCAAGGGTCTGCTCTTTATCATAAACTGTCGGTGCAAATCATTTCTGAGGTCCTTTGGAATGTGGTAATGAATAACCTTGGGGGACATGCTGAATATTTACCAGAAAGAAGTCCAAAGGATACCAAGGGGGAAGGTCAAAATTCAATCCCAACAAAAACTCCTTGAATGTTAACCACTTTAGGGATTCAGTGATGAACCACCCACAGTCCCTGACCAGAAGAATCTGAAATCTAGCGGGGGAAAAAAAACACGTACACTACATATACACAGAAGGATGGTGATTATCGCTTTAACAGAGGTACAAAGAGTTATGGAAGCACCATGAAGGAATGCACTTCCTTCTGGAAGGAAGCCAGACATTCGGAATGGTCTATCAGAGCTGTCTAAAGTCGCTGACTAACAAAGATTAACATAGTAAATAAACGGCCCATATGCTGTGCCATTTATGACACTGGTTCAAACAGCAAATCTCTTACCCTCTTGAGAACCATGGAGGATGTGATACAGGTGGCAGGTGGCCAAGCATTTTAACCCCCACCTTGACTAGGAACCAGTGATGAGTAAGAGGAAAGCCTCAGGGGGTTACCAGCTCTGGCCGATACTTGTGGAATATGACAAAGTGACCAATGAAGTGGTGAGCAGATGCCCCAAGTGCGGAGCACGCTTGAGCCAGAGCCGTGGCGACGGACCACAGCTTCATGCACCTGTGACACTTATTACCACGTGATATATGCTACATTTTATTTATCCACTTTTGTCGTCACTGGGGTAATTTAGTTCCACTTTTGTCTAAGTACCAAGACATATTGTGGGCACTTAATAAATATTTATCGAATGGACAAATGAATGATGAGTCTTAAAAAAAAAAAAAAAGTTATAACACCAATTAACCCAGTGCTTCTGCTTCCAGGAATAACGCCATGGTAACGAGCTACCATTCACCAAGCATTTATTACGTGTCAGACACTCTTCTAATCCTGTTACAGGTCTCACAATAACCCATGAAGAAAGTAAGGCAAAGGGGAGAAACATCTTGGCTGAGGTTACAGTCGGTAAATGCCAGAGCACTGTTCTTTCTCAGTAGATAACCTCGAATGTGACCAAATAAATATTTGCAAGGAGGTTCATCACACTGCTTTTTTAAAACCCTAAGACAATCTAAATACCTAACAATAAGGGGCAGCCTTCAACAAACTGTACCACGTTCATGAAGGGCGTATCATATAACCACCGTGTATACCTATGGGTTGATTTATGTACAGATTCCCTCCTCAACCCGTTCCCCTCACTCACACAAGAGCAAATGCAATGACAGTGGCAGCAGCGCCTCCCTGTCCTCTGTCCTTTGAGTGTAAATGCAGTGATGTGATCTTGAACTCTTTCCCCCAAACCTGCTCCTCCAGGAAAAAGCCCTTCCAGGAACTTTTTAGGTATCTGACCCAGTACTACCTCTCCTTCCACTCGACAGCCTGGAGCGACACCTTGTTTCCTACACTGCACCGTAACTCATAGCAGGTACTTGTCCTGTTCCCAGTATCAGAGGGAACGCATCTAATACTTCTGCATTAAGCAATCTTTGATATAGTTTTTGTTATGTAACCTTAAAGAAGTTCCCTTTCGTTACTAATTTGTTACGTGCGTGTGTTTTAAGAATCATATATAGGTGTTGAAATTTGTCAAATGTTTTTGCTGCACTGAGATACTTTTTTCCTCCATGCTTTTAAATGTGCAGTATTACATTCATAGATTTTCTGATAATGATTACAGTAGCTTCATAAAATGAGCTGAGCATTTTTTTCTTTACCTTCTAATTTCTGGGACAACTGAGAAAAAGGGACTGTTTCCTAAAAGTTTAACAGAGATCACCTATAAAATTTCCCCTAGAGATTTTGGGAGAAAAGGCCTTTAACTACTATTTCCTTGCCTGGTTTAATCATACATTGGTCAAACCATGTTCTCTATTTCTTCTCATGACAACTTTGACCTTTTACATTTTTTCTGAAAATGTATTAATTTAATTTCCCCCCTCCAAATTTATTAGCATATATTTGTTCCAATACTTTTTTCATCTGAAAATGTCTTTGGTCTACGGCCTAATCTTCTGTTTGCATTTTATTTTCTTCACGTTTAGTCTCTTAGAGGTCTATCTTTCAAAGATCCATTTTGGGATTTTCTTAACCTTCTCTATCATTTATTATCATCATTGTTCTGTATTTTATTGCCTTTGGTACTTTATTTCCTTCCTTCTCGTCTCCCTGAACTTTTTTTTTTTTTTTTTTTTAATATACCAACTTTTGAGTTGAATGCTTGGCTCACTTATTTTTTAACCATTCTTGTTTACTGATAAAGGTATTTAAGACTATAAAATCCCTTTAAGCACGGCTTGAACTACAGCCCACAATTCTGACATTTAATGTTTTCACTACCTTTCAATTCTACATATACCATAATTTCATTTTTATTTCCTTTTTAACCCAAGGGTTATTTAGAAATATGCTATTTAAATTGTAATCATAAGGGATTTTTTTTATTGGAGGGGAGGGTTATCATTTTGTGAGTAATTTCTTATTATATCGCACATATTGTGTCACTTCCATTCTCGGAAATTACTGAGCTTCCTTTGTAGCATAATATATACCCATTCCACGAGAGCCCCCCACCCCCCGGCAAAAAAAATCACATTTCTCTGTTAGGCTTAGTTTTAGGCATATTTCTAA
This sequence comes from Kogia breviceps, assembly GCF_026419965.1. NCBI lineage: Eukaryota > Metazoa > Chordata > Mammalia > Artiodactyla > Physeteridae > Kogia > Kogia breviceps. The sequence continues at coordinate 88,513,560 of NC_081323.1, forward strand.
TAGCTCAAGCCTATTAATTGTGTTGTTCAGGACTTCTCCACGTCTGCTTATTTTTTAACTTCAGGATTTATGTTTCTGACAGCAGTGTGTTAAAAATCTTCAGATACAGTGGTTGATTTTCTCTCTCAGCAGTCGTCAACTTCTGCTTGGTGTATTTGCAGACTGTATTGTTAGATAGCCATGCTTTTGATGATTATACCTTCTTGCAGTCTTGATGTTCCAGTGCTCCTTTTATCAGTGTGTAACGTTCCTTTCTCCCTTATGTTTACTTTAAGTTACTGCTACTTTCTCTTGGATCATATTTGTGTAGCATCTCTCTTTTCTATCCTTTCATTTTCAACCTTTCTCTGCCTTTTGTTTGAAGTATGTTTCTTGTAGATAACTCATTTTTGCATCTTGTTTTTCTATTCAGTCTAAGGATTTCTCTTTATAATGAGTAAGCCAGTAACATATATTGTGATTAATGTCATATTAGACTCTGATCACTTTTTTCACATTTTCCCACTTACTGTGCTTTCTTTTTGTCTTCTTCCCCCACCCCACCTCCCTTTCCTATTTCTGATTAGGAAAATCAAGTTTTCTTCTGCTGGTTTAAAAGCTGTACCTTCTGTTCTCCGTATGCACAGTGGCTGCTTTTAAGAGCCATTCTTATGTTTATTTACCCCTACCGTCAAGTCCCTTTGGTTTCCTCTCAACCAAATAATGCAGACAATGTCTAGAAATTTAGTCCTGGGTTATTTTGCCCGTTTCTCTCTTTTTATTCTGGTCCTTCACTTTGGTCCAGCCCACGTCACAAATAAAAATGTAAATCAGCCTGCACTTACAGGAAACACCTGTAACACACACCAAGCACAATCCTCCAACGCAGTTGGGCTAGCTCACCTGACCCTAGAAAACAGAGCCTGCTAGCCTGACCAGGAACTCTCCAGCCTCCTAGCCAACTCTGTCTTGTTTCTGCTTGGCTGCTTTTAACACTCCATAAAACCTCGTTCTTACCCTGTATCCCTCGGGAACGGTGCTCCCCTGCTGGTGAGGGACTGTACTCCCTGACTCCAAGGAATGCCTTTCCTTGAATAAAGCCTATCCAACTCACTATTGAATTATATTATTTTTTGTCATTTACAGCTTCAGTAAACTCTCCCAGGGCATCTGATTCCTCCTCACTTCCCTTATCTCTTGGAGCTGCTCATGTGTTTGTTACCCCACCTATTTAGATATTTCTCCCCAAATATTTCAGTGTGGGTCTTCATACGGAAAGTTTTATAAGGCCTTGTACCGCTGAAGGTACTTATTACGCCCTCATATTTGCATGACAATTTGGCTGAAAATATAATTCAAGGCAGTGGGAAAGGTGAAAGAAAAACTTACCATGAATGTACTTAATGCCACCGAGCCGTACACTGAGAAACAGTTAAAATGGCAAATGTTATGTATATTTGACCGCAGTTAGAAAGAATAGCTAAGCAAGCTTTCCCCCGCGACACCTCCGGCTGCCTCCCGCACAGGCCGCAGTCACAGGCCCCCCAGCTGCGCAAAAGTTCAAGCAGCCTTCGGTCTCCACGAGGGGGTCCTCATGTTCTGTTGTTAGCTAGCTCTCAGCGCCGGGATTTCCCTGAGCTTCTGTGCTTTCTCGGAAGTGACCGTGGGAAGAGGAGGTCGGTAGTCTATGCTAGTTTACCCTTTGGCTGGCACTAAAAGCCCATATACACCGCTTCTTGGATGTCAAACCTAAAGAAGATTATGCCAAAGTATTTTCTACAATGAGCGTATTTTACTTGAACAAACAGAAAATGTTATTTTAAAGGTAAGGATCAAAGCTGATAATGGCAAGTTATTTTTGGAAACTTTACACGACGGTCTGAAATCCTGAGCGACAGGATCTGCCTCGCACTTGGAATCATTTCTCACTAGGGCCCTATGCAGTTTCCCAAACATAAAATTATATTCCCCAGGTGAACGCTGGCTCCGAGGCAGCATATTGTAGAGATATGGCATTGCATTCTGTCCTAGATCAACTATGTGAACGTAGCCGCGGGGTGGTAAAAGACAGACACCTAACATTTTTATTATGACTGCAGATTTTCTCTGTATTTCCCCCCACTGGCATTTTTTGTTAAAATTAACTTTCTCAATCCATTTTAACAAGAAAATGAAAGCAAATGTGAATTTAAGAAGAACACTTTGAAAAGAGAGTGAAATACTCATAACTTACAGGTTCCTTATAAAAATAAGTTCCCAGTGCAAGGCCAGCCCTACGATGCATCTTGTTTATATCCATATTCAGAAAAACCTATTTAGTTTGCTTGTTAGAAACAGTGCATTCTGGAAGGAAACATGCTCTTTGTAGCCTGGCCTCTGATAATATCTCCTGGAGCTTCAGAATGTAAATATGTGAAGACCATGTGTAAGCTATATAGGGACAAACTAAAATCATCAAATTCACATTTAGGTGCCCTGTCTTGATTTATAAATGATTTACTGAGCACTTACTATATACGCTGGACATTATGTCTGACCAATAACTACCATTTAGGAAAACACATACACATCCTGAAGAGCAAGTCTCTTTAGGAAACAAGTCATCAGGAGAACGTTTATCCTCTCAGGGACTTCCAACTTCCACAACCGCCCTTACTGTTTCTAACATATAGAACGGCACTGGCGTACACATGTGGGAATAAAGAAGTGACCAGAAAGGAGACAGCTGCTTTTTCTTTTCTCCACTAGAAGCTCTGGCCCTGATGCCTGAAGAAAGCAGCAAGCACAGACAATTAGACAGCTGGCTCGGAAGTATTTCTGACACAAAGCTGGCCTAATATCCTAAAGACATGATGTAGGCTTTAGACTTTGAGGATGAGTGTTAGGGATCTGACTCAAGAAATGAGTGAGAGAGAGTTAAAAGGGAGGGGCTTCCCTGGTGGCCCGGTGGTTGAGAATCCGCCTGCCGATGCGGGGGACGCGGGTTCGTGCCCCGGTCCGGGAAGATCCCACGTGCCGCGGAGCGGCTGGGCCCGTGAGCCGTGGCCGCTGAGCCTGCGCGTCCGGAGCCTGTGCTCCGCAACGGGAGAGGCCACAACGGTGAGAGGCCCGCGTACCGCAAAAAAAAAAAAAAAAAAAAAAAAAAAAGGAGCATTCTGCTAACTCTGGAGACAGATCCGGATTAAATGGAGATTTCCCCGCATGCCTGTTCTACGTAACAGGTACCATCTTGTCCTACCCCCACCAAGTTTACAGTCCAGGACTGTATTTTGCAGGGGAGGGAAGCAGAGGGAAGAAGAGATAAGAAGTACCTTCAACGTGTAAAATATATATAGTATGCTGATAACGATAAGTATAAAAAAACATAAAGTGGGGAAGGGGGACATGCTTGGTGGTAGGGGTGAAATTTCAGGTAGGGTGGATGGGATGACGTCACTGCAAATGCGACTTCTGAGCATAGACCTAACTGAAGAGCGGGAGCCAGCCATCTGGATATGTGGGGGAGAGCTGGCCCGGCAGAGGGAGAGCAACCGCGGAGCCTTGCAGCAGCAGCCGCTCAGGCACGCTGGAGGAACAGCAAGGAGGCCAGACGGGCTCAGGCAGAGAGCCAGGGGGGCGGGGAGGCCGCAGGCGGTAGGTTGCAGAGGGGCGTGCAGGGTCGCTCCAGACAGGGGGTGGCCACCGGAGAGCGCCGTGCCAAGTGTGGCCGTGGCCTGACCTGTGTGTTTCTAGGGTCCCGCGGTTCCCATACGGACGCCGGGCAGCAAGGCGGGGGGTGGGGGGGGAGCTGGGCGGCAGACATGGCAAGACCAGTTACGAGGCTCCTGCACAAACCCAGGTGACAGATGCTCAGACAAACGGAGACACTATTGAAAATGTTGAGTTTATCTGAGCGAAAACTCAGTTTGAATCAGGCAGCCCAAACAGGAAGTGGTTAGAAGCACGCCACCCCAAAGGAGCCAGGGTAAAAACTTATATAAGGTGCAGAAGCAAAGGAACCATCTGATTGGCTACAGTAGAGCCAAGCTGGTTGGTTGTGGTCAGCGGTCCTTAGTGTTTTGATTTTGTAACCTTGAGGCATTTACAAGCTTAGGCTTTGGTATATGCTGACAAAGGCCACCGGCATTAGAGTCACTTCAGTCTAATGGATTCCTTGTTCAATTAACCTAAGAGATAATGGTGCCAGGTGACAGGAGTAGTAAGAGTGGTTACAAGTGATCTAATTCAGAATATAGTCTCAAGGCAGAGACAAAAGTAACTCCAGATAGACCGGATGTAGACGGTGAGAGAAAGAAGCAAGTCAGGGGTGACTCAACAATTTTTTTTTGTCCAATGAACTGGAAAGACAGTTGCCATTAACTCAGATGAACTGAGGGGTAAAGACAAAAGACATACATTTGAATGTCATCTGCATACAGACAGGGCTCAAACAGGATGTAATGAATCGGACATTGGTATTTCTCAAAAGCAACAGAGATGTGTTAGTTAGGGGTATGCGGACACACACAGTGCATTTTCCAGAAGCATGATATTATTTTATGATAGATAACACTTAAAATAATTTTTGCAATAGAGCAAACATTCTTAATATGAAGTAGAATCTTAAATGTGTATGAGGTTTTAAGATAAAACACCAGACTTCAAAGAAATGTACTTGTGACAGGTTGTTTTGAGCTATGTTCTGGTCTCCTGGGGCTGTGCATTTCTCTCTTCTGCCAATACAGGTTTTTCTGTGTTCTTTCAAGTTCTGAGGAGCTCAGTAGTTTTTAAGTTTATTCAACATCAATCATCTTGAAACATTTATTGAGTGTCAAGCACTATACTGGGAACTAGGGATACAGCCGCGAAGGCAAGAGTCCCTGCCCTTGTGAAGTCTATAGTCTATGTTGATACTAAGTTCTTCTGTGCTTGTTTTTGTTTTGGTGAGTTTTTAAAGGAAAACACAGTGTCATCTCTATTTAAACTATGCAGGGTTATTTTGGAGGTTCAAATATTTATGATTGTGAAAATAGTTTAGAAATTGTAAACAGATATGCAGGTAAATTGAATCGACTCTTCTTTTACAACAGGGCTTCAGACAGATAAAGTAAAAGCTATTGCAAGACACTTAGGAATGAATCAGAATGGAGTACAAATGAATGACTTACATCTGAGGGTGCCGATTACTACATCTGGGCACTAAATCGGTCCCCTAGGTGTCCTGGCACTAAAGAAAAACTTAAAGCATGTGTCTTTTCGTTTTCTACCAAAAGAAACACAAAAATTCACTGGCAGAGAAAATATTTTTCCTGGAAATGGACTGAAGAGGGGTTCACCTGGGTCTTCACGTAAGCCATCCTGGATAACAGAGTGGACAGGAAGACTGCCCACTACCATTTTACACAGCAGACAACAGCATTGTTCAAATTGATGCTTCCTGTGCTGATGAGTTATAAAGTCAGACTTCGTAATAGTAAATTATCCTTGCAAGAGTCATTATTCTGTTCTGTTTGGGGTTTTGTTTCCAAGTACACATTTGACTTTTGTAATATTACTAAAAATAACTATTTATCTCTCATAGTTAGGTTCAGCACCTCAGTTACAGACTGAAAGCTTCAAAGAAAACACCTTCAGTTGGAGAGGGCACGCTTTTTATTTCCATTCTTAAGTTTTCAAAAACATACATCCTGTATATGGAACAGGAAAATTTAAAACGTTCAGCTGTTGTTTCTCATACCCATTAGTCAAAAGCCTGCTTTCAAACAACCTTACATATGTGACTTCAAGTACAGTAGGAAAAAGTGATTATATGAATTTAGAGTGGAATATACATTTGCCTAATAAAAATGCATATTAAAAACATACCAATATTCCTTGTTTAAATGCTACTTTTAAAATATTTTTGATAATCGCTAATATAGATTGGTTTGTCATTAACAGAAGGGGAAATGTCTACTGAACCCAAAAGCTATTACAATTAAGCACATCTTAAAAATTATTTTTACGGTCACAATTTAACTGTCATTTAGATATCTTGCCCTGATAACTACCGCCATGGACTGCAGCAGCCCCTGGTTCCCAGTGCTCATGTCTGGGCTGCCCCTCAAGCGCCCTCCCCTCCCCCACCCCCTTCAACAGCAACAATCTCTATCTCCTGGTCCACACTGCCCATGCTGCTTCACCAATCACTGCCCCTTCCCCAGTGACTGGAGAAGCTTGGGCATGTGACCCAAACCAGGCTAATCTCAATCTTCCCTGGGATCTTTTCAAAGGAATCCTCAAAGAGGGAGGGGTTCCCTTTCCTTCTGACTGAAGGACTGTTAGGATAAGACCCTAGAAGCTACCAAAGATCGCACTGCAGGTGGTATAGAGAATGCTCATCTGCAGTAGAACCCAATATTTAAGAAGAAAAGATAAGAAATAGGTAAAGAGACCCAGGTTCCAGTCTCAGAGACCCCCAGAGCTCTCTTGTCCCCTCCACAATTCCTGTGATCCTATTACCTACGACAAGATCCTTCCAAGAAATCCTCTGTGCTCCAGCAATTTCTTTGAACCATATGAAACTGCCATTTCTGTAAATCAAAATTGTCTAATTTGACAACCATATTGGCAATCTCAATTGGTTCTGCCTAACAGGTCATGTCAAACTTATGCCACTTAGAATTTAAAGAGTCTTTGGTGACCACAGCTGCCAATATTTAATGGAATTTTCAAACTATGTGATAGAAAAAAAAAACTACATTAACTAGTATTAACCATTGCTAGTAAAGACAAAGATATATATGCAAATACATATATACATCTCTACATATACACACACGTTTTTAAATCTACACATAGTATGAATCCATGTGATTGCATAAAACTTCTAGTAATGCAATGTCTCAAATCACATAGCAGTGTAAATGTGTCACTGGGGACACATGTTCTGGAATTACACTGCCAGGAGTCAACTCAAAGTAACAAGTTCTTAGCTTTTTTTATGAATTGAAAATTATATTGAGATAATTATACATTCACACACATTTGTAAGAAATTATACAGATTTTTAGTACCTTTCACTCTATTTTCTGCAACAGTAATATTTTCCAAAACTATAGAATATTGGGACCAGGATTTGACATGGATATAATCCACTGCTCCTTCTCAGATTTCCCCAGTTTAATCTGTTCTTGTGTGTGTGTGTGTGAGATTCTACAATTTCAGCACATGTGTAGGTCCGTGTGTCCATCACTACAGCCAATATACTGAATATTTCCATCACCACACAGATCCCTGGTGTTGCCCTTTTGTAACCACAACCACTACCCTGCATCAATTCCCTTAATGGTTATAAAACTCTTCAAATTATCTACTTCATCTTGATTGAGTTTTGGTAGTTTGTAGTTTTTGACAAATTGGTCCATTTCTTCTTAGTTGGTAAATGTATGAGCATAAAGTTGTCCTTTACATTTTTAATGGCTTCAGGATCTGTAGTGTTATCCCATTTCATTCCTGATATTAGTGATTTGTGTCTTTTTTTCTTTCTCAGTCTTGCTAATGGTTTATCAGTTTTATTCTTTTTTTTTAAACAAAGAACCAGCTTCTTGCTTCACTAATTTTCTCTATTATTTTCCTATTTTCAATTTCATTGACTTCTGCTCTTTAATGTTCCTTCTTTCTGCTGGCTTTCGGGGTTTTTTTTCCTCTTCTTTTTCTAATATCTTGAGGTAGGAACTTAGGTTACTGATTTGAGACCCTTCCTCATTTTTGATGTAAAATTTTAGTGCTATACACTTCCCTCTCAAAACTGCATTAGCTGCATCCTACATATTTTGATACATCTGCTTTCATTTCCATTCATTTCTATATATTATTATTTCCTCTAAGATGTCTTTGATCCACATACTGCTTAGAAGTGTGCTGTCTCAATTTCACCTGCCTGGAGGTTTTCCTGTTGTCTTTCTGCTATTGAGTCCTTGTTTTACTCCACTGTGGTCAAAGAACACACTCTGCATGAGTTCAATTGTTTTAAATGTGCTGAGGTCTGCTCTAAGACATGGGATGTCTCCCATCCTGGCAAATGTCCTGTGAACTCTTGAGAAGTCTGCATTCTGTCACTGTTGGGTGGCATGTTCTAGAAATGCCAATCGGGTCATTGGCTGGTTGTGCTGTCCAGCTTTTCTTTTCTTTTTTTTTTTTTTTTTTTTTTTTTTTTGCAGTACGTGGGCCTCTCACCGTTGTGGCCTCTCCCGTTGCGGAGCACAGGCTCCGGACGCGCAGGCTCAGCGGCCATGGCTCACAGGCCCAGCCGCTCCGTGGCATGTGGGATCTTCCCGGACCGGAGCACGAACCCGCATCTGCATCGGCAGGCGGACTCTCAACCACTGCGCCACCAGGGAAGCCCCAAGTCCAGCCTTTCTATACCCTTACTGATCTTCTCTCTAGGCAGTCACCCTGTCTAGGTTCAGCATACAGGTCATGGTCTACCTTTATGGGCTGTGGCTTCAATGACCGTCTAATTTTCAGAGGCTTTGCGGTGTTCTTTGGCTCTGCTTCATTTATCTGGTGCCAGTGAGGCTCCCAGTGGTGCTGAGAGGATGGAAGGGGTTTCCCCAAGTATGGCTGCCTGCTGTCTCTCAGTGGAAGAGGGAGAATGCCTACAGGCTGGAAGAGGCTTCCCAGGCCTAGCACTTACTGTGGCAGAATCCCCCTTACCTGTGTCCTGGCTACCTTGTGTCTCTGGACAGGGGAGGGTAGTCTCAGACCCATAGTGACAAAGGAGCTACTTGGCTGGGCCATTTGTTGTGGCAGGACCCCTGTAGCAGGAACTACTAAATGCCCAGGTACCTCTCAGTCCCGTCAGGAAAGGAGAGTGCATACCCTGGCCAGTAACTGTTGGAGGGGCTTCTAGTGATCCCGCTTGCTGCTGATGCCAGGCTTGCTCCTGTTTGATCCAGGGAAGGAAAGGGCCTACTGGAGCTGCTTATGTTGCTAGCGTAGGGAGTCAGAAGACGCCAGGCCTCGCCGGCTCTTGTGCTGGCCGGGGAATGTATGAATAATAGGTCCTACCAGTATATGGTTCCTCTGTTCCAGAGGTCCCAAACCAGCTGGCCTCCTTCTTACCACCTTTCAGAGTTCTCCTTTTTGGCCTCTTGCACTAGTTCTAAGGTTTATAGTTGTACTTAGTGGGGAGGAGGAGGGAGAAACAGATCTATGCCATCTTGTACAGACTGGGAATCTCAAATTTCTAATTTTTTTGACGTTGAGTAAAATCTCTCTAAGTCTCAGATTCATTCCTAAAAACTGTCTCATAGTCTGTGATGAACATTAAATAGATAACACACACAAAGCTCTCAGCTCACTGCCTTCTATGAAATAAGCATTCAGAAAATGTCACAAAATATAAAGCAATAATTAAATTTTGTGAAAAGATATGAATAGAATGGGCCAGAATGAAATCCATTAAATAATTATACCTCTAGATAGTAGGATCACAGGTATTTTAAAATTTCCTTCTTTTATATTTCTCTGTATTTTCTAAGTGTTCTACAATTAACAGGTTTTCGTTTGATGATAAAACTTTTAAAACAACTGTAACCTAAATCTATACTTTATCACTTCTTAGTTAAATATCTTCTGCACATTCTTCAGATACAGTGAGGAGGATGGTGCCTACTGCAATAAGATCCAAACTTATCCTTCATTTCTGGGTTTACGAGACATCAGAACAAAATGACTGGGCAAGAGCACTGAAACCGCTGCTGCTTTGTTCTGAGAGTGTAATGATTACTTCAAAGTCTTCCACTTCCCTTAACCCCTAGCATGACTTAATCAGCCAACTGCATGGCCGCTAACATAAATGGCTTAACATGATTCACAGCCATGAGTAAGGTAAGATCCTTCTCTGTGGCCAGTCCAGCTCAGCAACAGTGCTCGGAATCCACTTCACTGCAAGGAGCTCTCCACACTGTGGTCCACGCAAATGAAAATAATTTCTTCCAAAGTAAAAATAGGTACCACAAACTCACATAGTAGGCAAATTCTGCCTTCCTCTCGGACTACGTCAGCCTTGATGTACGGGGAGCATAGGTAGGTGAAAAGCTAGCAGCCTCTGGAGGATGGCGTTGCTCAGTGAGCGTTCCTTCAACAGACATCAGCTGAGGGCTTGGGACCATGACTTCGGTAACCAGAGGGTCCGAAAGGGCAAGATCTCACGTTTAGGAGCTGTGCCAAACTGAAACCTCAGTGAAACCAGCACTTAATGCTCGCGATTACAGTAAGAGTTTTTTAAAGATTGATAACATGAATCAGCATGTATAGGTCTAAATAATTCCCTTGAGAAAAATTTTCTTTAAGACAACCTTTAAGGTTGTCTGTTATATAAAACTACTAAATTCAGGGGCAAAGTGAGATCAGCTAAACTGATATTTCTGTTTTTATTTTTGGATAGTTTTAATTCCAGAAAAAAAAAAAAAAGACTGAAAAGGCAGGCAAGGGAGCTTGAAGTTTAACTGACTCAAAAATTATTAACATAATAGTGTATAAATATGTACATAATTAGCCCATTTTAAAGCAGGAAAACATCACCGAAGGTTGAGTCCAAATTTAGGCTTGCTACAAAGTGAGGGAGAAACACTGCGGCTGATTCCCCATATGGATTTGAAAACTTTTACCAGAATAATCTTGGCAGATCTTATTACATAGGAACATTAAATATTCATTTTATTTCAAATACCATAAAATAGTACACAGATGCTCATTTTAAATAATTCACATACCCATCAGGTACTGATATAGTAAAGTAATATGACCTATATTAATAAATATTGCATTATAAACACAGATGTAGTTTTTTATTTTTGACTGGGTTGTACCCCCTAAAAACAGCTACTCCTGGCAAACTACCGTTACAGTAAATATTAATAAAATGCAAAAGAATAAAAAGGAAAAGGAGTTTTAAACAAATTTTAAAAAAGAAAATTTAGTGTGCGTGATTTAAAAGTAGGTGAGGCCCTTAAGTACGTTGTTCTACCTCGCTGTCCTGCTAAAAAATAGTATCAACAGCTGCTTGAGTTTACCCAACACTTACACAAGTTATTTTAACCTTTACTTCTTTTAACAATCACAAATGATAAAGGAAGGTTTAAAATAAGCTAGTATGTGCATTTCAACTAGGCTTCAGAGCAGTACTGCAAAAAAATATATGAGTACTTATCTTTTTTTTTTTTTTTTTTTGCGGTACGCGGGCCTCTCACCGTTGTGGCCTCTCCCGTTGCGGAGCACAGGCTCCGGACGCGCAGGCTCAGCGGCCACGGCTCACGGGCCCAGCCGCTCCGCGGCACGTGGGATCCTCCCGGACCGGGGCACGAACCCGCGTCCCCTGCATCGGCAGGCGGACTCCCAACCACTGTGCCACCAGGGAAGTCCAAGTACTTATCTTTAATAGAGGAAAACATTTCGTAGAAATACCAAAACATGAAGATAGAAGGAAATATGATAAGAGTTCTTATGTGAAATATTTTCCTTCTTAAACGATTATTTGTCACAGCACAATTTATCACACAAAGCGTTTCAAATTTTACTTCATATTTTAATGACTACAAGAAAGTTTCTGAATACATCTGTCAAGTGGATATAATCAGCACAAGAAGATTCCTGACTTGTTTTCTACATGTCCTAAAAGTCCACTTTCAGGAGTCATGTGCCAAGTGTTAAGGATGGAGAAAAACCAAACTAATATATGATAGACAGGCAAAGAAGTATTCCAATTTATACTATTCCAATAAAATCAGAGAAGGAATAATGATAAGTATCCAACAATAATTAAGGGGAGGTTTTAAAGGCAGAGGTGAGATGAGATGCTTTAAGTGGTCATCAGGACTACTCTGATCTAATCCCTGGTAATGCGTGCAACACCCATCATTTTCACTTTGCCATATACTTTGATTTTGAGTGTATTAATTCATCTGAAGAGTACTTGAGAAAAGGGAAGGAAGTGCAAATCACTAAAATGTAAAGGTTAAAAAAATTCCAGGCACTGAAATACTGTGAGTTTATTTAAACATCACAAGATACCTAAAATTTGTAACCCCCTTGATAAATCATTTGTTATTTGTGTTATCTCAATATATATGCAGATATACTAAGACACACATGTATGTTCAGATATATAAAATAAATATATTGAGATATACACGTATGAATGTATATGTATATATATGTAAAGCTAAAAATTCACCTTGACTTTACAAATATCAATATCATTGTGCTGATGTTTAATAAACATATATACTTCATATATCTAAATATATGTTTTTAGATGCAGATTTAAGGAGACTGTAAATGAAGCTGCATTGTTTTATTTCAGTGTTGCATGCACCAAAATAGGAGTTTTTTCCTTTCTGGCTAAATTTGGCTTGAGGAAAGAACTGGACTCTGCAAAGAAAAATGAGCCATAACTCAGATCTCCGCTTACATATTAAATGATTTGCAGTAAAAAGAAGGGCAAGAGTAAAGAGCGGTGCCTTTATGTGCGTTAGTAAAGCCATTTACAGAAAGATGTCAGCGTTACTCTGTAGGGTCAATTTAAACAATTTCTATAATTTTCACCTTATTTATAGTATAACCGTCTAAGTCTGTGCTAAAAAGTAAAACCAGAACCAAAACCCCCTCTTACACCTGCATGGAGACCCGGTAAGTCTGATCACAGGACACGAACACTCTAAATTCAGCCTGGTATGCACTGTGATTGAGGACACATCTCCATCCTATTTCACATTGAATAATGTAAGACATAAAACTCCCTGCTCTGAAAAGAACTTTATTTTCCTTCGGCACAAGGGATAATATTGAGCACAATATATTATTTAAAATTTTTAAGTAAAATGGCAACACACAAGGAATTCTTATGTCATCATATAATTGGTGAGGTGTCATTACTTCGTACAAAAAGTACAAAAAGTGTATGGAAGAAAAATAAATAATACAGTATCAACCCTGTGGCGGCTTCCACAAAGAGAGTGCATCCACGCAGGAAGACCTGAACTCACAGCAGTCACATTTCATGGCCTTCAGAATTAACTCTGTAAATTCTAGATTCCATGAAAAAGAAGTGTAAATGCATGAAAGATAACTAAACATAGGAGTGAGTCTTAATACAACATGTTTTTACACAGTTCGGAAATATACTGCACTTCCACTGACGAGACACTGGAGAGTGACAGAAATCGTGTAGCAGCAAAGCTCTACCAGGGATGTAATTCACTGACAGTGTGAGAAGGAGGGACTTCTGGCCACCACACCAATTATATATTGATATTATGCAAAGGAAACCCTACTACTGCTGCTCTATGTGACTGAATCATAACAGAGGTCTCTGATTAATGCTAGAGAAGATATTTGGGGTCAAAGAAGTGATACTTTCTTCCTGACCTTATTGATGTTACTCTGCAATAGATGATAAAAAGGATAAAAGAATATTAACTCCAGATTTCACAGGAAGCCCTAAGTTAATTAAAAACTTGCCAATATAAAAAGAAGATGAGGGAAAAGTACGTCTCTATAACAAATGACGGTCTAGGAATAGAAAAATAGTAAGATATTGAATACAACACAAGAGCCAAATCATTAAATTGGCATGGCCTTTCTGAAGAGCAATTTGGAAATTCATTTCAAAAGCCTTCAAAAATCTGAGTATCCTTTGACTCAACTACTTCACATCTAGGAAATGGTTCTAAGAAAATAATCATGGATCCACTTATCAATTTAGACAATTTACAAGCATTATTTATAAAAACAAATGATGAGCAACAGAAAACATTTCTCTCCCGTCTCTCCTTCAGGGAATGTAACAGGACAACATCTGTCAATATTAAAGATGTAGCACACAAGCATGAGACAGACCTGGGTTCAAATCCTGCCTCTACAACTTCTATAACTGGAATGTTTAGAATAATAATGTAACTGAAATTTATTTTTGCACATAGTAGAGAAGGATGTCTAAAATTATTTTCTTCTGGAAGTATGGTCAGTTGTGTCAATGACATTTATTAAATAAACCATATTTTCTGAACTGAGTTTTACAGCTTTATCGTATACCAGATCTTTATATATACTTGGACCTTTAATCTATTCTACCGATCCATTTCAATGTTAATTCATACTGATTTAATTGTGAGAAGTTCATAGTACATAGTACATGGTTTATAGTTGCCCCACACTGAAATGTTTTAAGAATCTGGGGGCTTCCGTGGTGGCGCAGCGGCTGAGAGTCCGCCCGCCGATGCAGGGGACGCGGGTTCGTGCCCCGGTCCGGGAGGATCCCACGTGCCGCGGAGCGGCTGGGCCCGTGAGCCGTGGCCGCTGCGCCTGCGCGTCCGAAGCCTGTGCTCCGCAACGGGAGAGGCCGCGACAGTGAGAGGCCCGCCTACCGCAAAAACAAAAACAAAAAGAATCTGGGAGGCAAATTCTTGGATCTATTCTTCCGTTGGTACTTTAGAAATAAAAGTTATCTGTAAAAGAATAAAAGGAAAGAGGACGGCGGGAAACATTGGTTACACTTTCTAATACGTTCTCCAACAAGAATATGTGGGTTGACGTGATCAGAAAAGGCTCTGAGAGGAGACAGCCAGGCAAAGGGAAAGGAGTGAAGCAAAAAGCCATCGTCCGAGGCTGAGGTGTAGCTGAGTCTTAAGAGAGAGTCCTGAAGTACCCTCACATCCTAAGTTAATATTCTTGGCGTTCCGTCCTTGCTTCCTTTAGAGAAGACACAGTTCTAGCCAAAAGGTTAAGAAATATGTAAAAAACCTGTTACAAGGTGATCCAAACAGCAAGTCAAGATGAAGGGCCAGAATAGCATCGTGGACTGGGTCAGGGATTCCCAATCTTTTTCAGGTATGAGGATCCCCCCCCACCTTTTTTTTTTTTTTTTTTTTTTTTTTGCGGTATGCGGGCCTCTCACTGCTGTGGCCTCTCCCGTTGCGGAGCACAGGCTCCGGACGCGCAGGCCTAGCGGCCATGGCTCACGGGCTTAGTTGCTCCGCGGCATGTGGGATCTTCCCGGACCAGGGCACGAACCCGTGTCTCCTGCATCGGCAGGCGGACTCTCAACCACTGCGCCACCAGGGAAGCCCTCCCCCCACCTTTTAATACCAAGAATCTAAACAGAACCCATATGGTACTAACTGGCCTTTTGGTACCCACTGGTTGAAAAACACATAATAAAATCTATTACAATTGCAGTCAAGCTTTTATATGAACATATTAATCATAATGGTAGCCGGCATATGTAGTTACGCTTCACTGTCTAGAGCTCAATCTACTTACTGCTCAGATGCTGTCTTTGCCCAAGATAAGTTCTAAACTCTCAATTTTATTGTCAAAAATAATTTTCATTTACCAGATAAATTGCTCCGACCTATAAAATTAGTCTATATTTTCTACTCAAATCAATATTATTAATGATAAATTATCACTTTAAACTTAAATATCAGGCTATTAAACCACTTAAAGGAAATATATTAATATTCTGCATTCAATATTAATTTCTAAACCTACTATTAAGTATAATCTTAAAAATTAGAGTTAAACCATAATAAAAATATCTAAAACTCTAAGAATGGACAAGGTCACACATCATAAAAGAAAAATACTAGTGCTGATCAACTATTATGAGCTACATTTTTTAAATTGAGATTTTCAGGGATTTTCCTCACCCACCCCATTTGGCTAAGTCAAAAGTTTTGGTAGACTGCTACAGACTAAATGTGTGCACCGCCCCCCAAAATTCACCCGTTGCCATCTAAGCCTCCGTGTGACAGCATGAGGAGGTGGGGGGTTTAGGAGTTTACAGGTCACAGGGGTGGAGGTCTAGTGCCCTTATAAAAGAGCCATCAGAGAACTCCTTTGTACACTCCATCATGTGAGGTCACGGCGGCAAAAGGGTGGCTCCCCATGAACCAGAACTGGGTCACTCACCAGACACCGAATCTGCCAGTGCCTTGATCTTGGACTTGTCAGCCTCAGAACTGTGAGAAATAAATGTCTGTTGTTTATAAGCCGCCCAGTGCACGGTATTTTGTTACAGCAGCCTGAACGGGCTAAGAAAATGACATTATATATCTTTCTGATATCTATATTTACAACTATCTTACTGAGATGAGTTTTAAATGCTGGCAAAACAAATAATTTTATACTCTTAATTTCACCAAACTCTAAGAAGTAGGTAGGTAACCTGAGGTTGAGTCCTTGGAAAGGACAAACTTCACTCAAAATGTGCCGACATTACAGATTTCTAGGTTTCGGGACATTACCTCTGCGGTAAGACAGTTCTACAGCAGAGAACACCCAGCGTTTTCCTGTGAAATGATGGTCTTCGCGCAGCAAACTACGGGCAAAGGTCACGGGCAACAGCCCACGGCAAGCTCTCCTCTGCATCCTGAACGGCCACTGCACGCATTCGGCGTTTGGGGCACCTGACACTTTGGCTGCTCTCGTTTCCTTTCTGCGTCCTACACTCTGCTGCCTTGCACGGTGCACCCTGTATACATCTGACTGCAAGTTAAATGTCTATGGTTCCTAATATATAGGCTATTCTAAGGTGGTATTTTCACAGAGCCTTGCTTTAAAAGAAAAATGGTTCTGTTATACAACCTTATCTAATCCTCTGTAAGGTCAGTTATGACTTTCATTTTCCACAAAAAGGAAACAGAAATAGAGGGGCTGAGTAACTTACACAAAGCCAAACATTCGTTAAGTAGCATCACAGAGACTCAAGTGCATACATTTTTTTACTCCGTTTTCCTCAACAACGTTGCTTATCCACTTGTGGTCCCCAGAGAGGCAGTCTCGGCGCCTCCTGGGAACCACAGGCTCTCAGGCCCCAGCCCAGACTAACTGGGCCAGAAACTCTGGGAGCCGGTGCTCTGCGATCTGGGTATCAGCAAGCCCTTCAGGAGACCCCGAGGCACTCAAGTTGGAGAACTGCTCTTCTATATCACAATGATTAAAGGTTAAATTGTATGTCTAATTATGTTTAGTAACTTTGTAATAATAAAAGAATGTGAAGCCAAGAACACCGCAAGTTATAAAGTCTTTACATGACTACATCATATTAATTTAGGTTTTCCTCCTTTTACTACATTTTGATACACTCAAAAGTAGGAAACAAAAATTACATATTAGGTACAAATTTACTTTTTCCCTTTCATTTTTCAGCTCTGCAAATACTACTTTATTACCCCTCCTACTTGCACTGGCCCCACCAAGATGAACAGAGCAGAGGCCGGAATGCTCAGAAATGCCACCGTGCCGCAGCCTCTCCCACCAGTGGCAACGCCGGGGTAGGTGTGTGAAATGCTGAGCCGGCCAAAAGGGATTGCAGGTACCTGGCACCGTGGGAGAGGGTTGCCAGATGGTTCTAATTCATTCATTCAACAATCTCGCAGCGCCTGCAAACCGTGGGCTAGGAACACAGTATACAAAAATGGCCCCTTGTCCCTGAGGAATTCATATTTGAGTGGGGAAAATATATGCAAACAAATAACCAATATTTGAATTAAGCCATGTAGGATGAGGAGTAAAGGATGTTGAGAGCTCTTGAAGCAAACAGCTGTGAAGAAGCCTACAAACCTATCTTTCTGGAAACAGCTCCATCTTCAACTTTTTTCCCCCAAATGTGCAATGTCATGTTGGCCTAAAATTGACGGTTAACACCAGCCCCCTCTGGCATTCTGTTTATTTGGGCACCACAACTATTTTTCTAGCCCTTCGTCAACCCCACGACGCGTCTCTGCTTCCTGTCTGACGCCTTTTTCACCAGCCAGCAGCCTCATTCTGTATGTACAATGTGGAAACGCCTAGAGCAAAGATCTGTTGCCTACCAAAATTTTCTCCTAAAGTTGGCTTTGGTTGGAAGTTCACCTCTGTAAAGTGGAGTTTCAATCCCGCTGCCTGCAAACATTCCCAGTTCTCCCAGGCCCTGGTGGGTCTGCATTTCCCTGCCCCCTGAATTGGGTATGGCACTTTGCTTCAGCCAATGAAATGCAAGCATAAGTCAGGAAGCTCACTTCCAGGCAGCCGCTTAGGACCCAGTGAGCTGTATACACATACACGGGCCACACTGCCTTCCCACTCCAGCAGGAATCGGTATTTGAGAGGGTGGCTCCTCCACCAGCCTAGGACTGTGCCCAGCAGTGGTTCCCCAGCCTACCCACACAGGATGGGTAGCCTAAGCCCGAAATAAATGGAAATCTAAAAAGCCAGACTCCCAGTGCAACATTCTCTGGACACCCCACCCTGCCTTTGATCCACGCCCTCTCCTGCACTGCCTTTGCTGACAAAATGCTCTCTACTCTAAATTAAGTTGCAAAGGAAAAATGTCTTTTAAATTATTCTGGCAGTCAAACTGTTGGGAACCAAGACGGATACATATGGTCCTTGGAAAGTGAAGAATTCTTACAGAACTATACTAGAAAATTTATAAGCAGTCAAGCATGTCTCCGTAGGCATTTAAAAATGAAACTGATGCTATAAAGGCCAGATAGTCAAAAGCATTTACTAAAGAGAAAAGCCTTTAGCCAAGGATAACATAATTTATGAGGAAAATAATTCAAATATAAAAACCATACAATTGTTATGGCTGAGGAAGGAATTAAACAAGTTGAACAGCAGCACAGATGGCTAGTAGTAACAATCTATGAGCAAACAACGATTTGGAGTGTAGTTGATGAACAATGTTGTGTTAGTTTCAGGTGTACAGCAAAGTGATTCAGTTGTACATATACATGTATCTATTCTTTTTCCAATTCTTTCCCATTTAGGTTGTTACAGAATATTGAGCAGAGTTCCCTGTTGGTGATCCATTTTAAATATAGCAGCGTGTACATGTCAATCCCAAACTCCTTAACTATCCCCCCCACCCCCCGCCCCCGCCGCCACAAAAGCTTCCCCCACCACCCCGCCCCGGAACCATAAGTTCATTCTCTAAGCTTGCGAGTCTGTTTCTGTTTTGTAAATAAGTTCATCTGTATCCGGTTATTTTAGATTCCCAATATAAATGATATCATACGATATTTCTCTTTCTCTGACTTAACTTCACTCAGTATGACTACCTCTAGGTCCATCCATGTTGCTGCAAATGGCATTATTTCGTTCAAAAAATGATCATTTGGGGTTTCCCTGGTGGCGCAGTGGTTGGGAGTCCGCCTGCCGACGCAGGGGACGCGGGTTCGTGCCCCGGTCCGGGAGGATCCCACGTGCCGCGGAGCGGCTCGGCCCGTCAGCCGTGGCCGCTGGGCCTGCGCGTCCGGAGCCTGTGCTCCGCAACGGGAGAGGCCACAGCAGTGAGAGGCCCGCGTACAGAAAAAAATAAAAAAATAAAAAATAAATCATTTTTCAAAAATAAAATCAAGCCCATCTTAATGCTAAAAACTAAAAGCTTATAAAAACTCAGATTGCTATTGGTGTTTTTATTATCAGGTAACCAATAATTGAATATTTTGAGGTAATATAGATGCTAATATTTATTAAATGTTCTGAAAAAAATCATCCTCTTATACAGAATAAGCCAAAAATGAAATTCAAGCCATATAAATAAACATCAACAGAATTCAAAACACATTATAACAATGAAGTCTTGATAATTCCTGCCCGTGTCTATAAACACGCAAAACACAGAAACATACCGAATGCCTTTCCAAACCTTTTTCTGAGAAGCCAGCGAGTGACCATCTTACACGTTTCCAGACCTGCCTTTATGTGACTATGTGTCATCTTTATTGCTCACTCTTAGAAGTGGCCCCTGGAAAGCATATTAGTCAAGTGCAGTAGCCTCCCACCTGACCTGCCTGCGGCCCCTGCTGCCCAGACCCCATTCAGACTGGAGAGCTCATGTCTTCAGTACAATGGCTGCGCCTACAGGGTAGGAATCTGGCCTTGGGGCTTTACCCTCACAATCACAACAGATAATGATCAAATTAAACACTCCGGGTAGAACAGGAGGCCAAGGGAAATGGGATCTATTTCTTCAAAAGGTCAAGATGATCACAAATGCCATCTCAATGACAATTCCTCTATGGTGATATCTCAGCTTTTTTCTTGCTACTGGTAGAAATAGTCTGTCAATTTAAAAAAATAAAATAGAAATGAAGCATAAGCTCAGTTAGCTTGGAGACATACACGCTTTGGCAGAGAACTGTGAAACACAGACAGGAACTAGGTCCAAGTTTGCCCAGCCTCGGGGGTGAGAGCAACAGCAGCAAACTTACCACGAAGGTTAACCTCCCCCAGAGAGGCTCTCGGCCTCAGGGAACAAAACAGCCAACAGAGGGAAGGAAGGATGCCCTCAGCAAGCTCTGACCCCCTTTTTTCTTGCTCCCCGCTTTTTGGGAGCTTCTGAAGCTAGGGTAAATCCATTTTTACTCTCCTTCTTAGAAATTTCCCTTTGTCCTTGATGTTTTTTCTTCCTTTCTCCATTTACTCTTACAAAAGGCCCCTTTCAGAGCTCTTCTATGCATTCCCTGAAGGTACTCCTTGTAAACAAAGATTAAAACTAAGCCTACCATGTCATTTCTAAGAGAGGTTTAAAGAGAAATGATTTCACATTGCCAATAGCTACTGCAAGGTGTTTCCATAAATTAAAATATATTTTACTTTAAAACCTTAAATATTCCAAATATTTTTACTGACTACCATATCAATGCCATTTTAATCACGCAATACTGCATAAACACTTATTAAATGCTAAGCTACTATATATACGCCACGCTGGGTAACGACACGAGCTGGCTATACCAAGACGTTTCCCAGCACAGCCCCTACACACTGATCCTTCTCTCTTATAGACCTAGTGCTCTGCCCTGGAGCATGGGAGCTAGGGCCAGGTGGGCTATACAGCTCTCTATAAAATGAGTCATATTCATGATCTCTACATAAAGCAGAGGTTAAAAAGGATCATTTTGATATATTGGATTACCTTTCCAACACTGGCATTGGGAGAAAAATAATGTTCCAAGCTGTCTTATGTGAGACCTTCACAATCATTAGATTTCTGAATGATGAGTTTACTTGTGGCATATCTAAACTATGTAATATCAAGCTACGACATAATAGAAATATATTGCAGATTAGGGAAATCTCTATCATTCTGAATGAAAATTCTAGAGTTTGCTTTGTCACTGACTTCTTAACCAACAATTAAATGTTTAAATCAATGTGAACCATCTTAACATAAAATAGTGCCAATTTTTTAGTTAATTAATTTATGAAGGCTTAAACATATACTAGCCCTTCTTCCCTTGAAAATTCTTATTTTTGTTCCTTTGTTTGAATTACATAATAATAATAGGTGAGATCATTTAGTTCATCCCACTGTTAAGCTAAATATTTAATAACACATTGGGTTAATGGTTTATTTGCCTGAGTCATGCACTGGAGTGATACCTATCCTAATAAATGGATTCAATCCAAGTCAACAATCGTTTGTTGAAAAGTACCCCCATGTCAAATACATGCCTAGATGCAGAGACAGTTTACACAAAGTGTTACGGGAATGATGATAAGCAGGTGTTAAGGATAGCTCTAGAGTTACTGACATTTTAAACTGTCTCTGCTGCATAAGTAGGAATTCACAAAAAAGATTAGGACAGGAGACTGGAAATGGATGGAACATTCCAAGCAGAGGGCAACACATCAGAAAAAGACCTGGAGGTAAGGAAGTACAGAGAATGATCAGTGTGTGGCTTACACTAGACCCTCTTTAGCATTATGATAACAAACCAACCTGCACGGCTTTGAGCACACGGGGGTGCGCGGAGGGAACGCAGTAAATGGGTTTTGTTTGTTCCGGGAGACAATTTCCAACTTGCACAAAGCACTCAGAGTAATTTATAATTAATTATAACCTTTCTATTTCAACAAATAAAAATGAAAACATCTTCTATTAGTCCAATACCTTAGATAGGATACACTTTGTTATATTCAAGGATGTATGTACCTTGTTCGATTTTGATTTAAAATGCATATATCACTTGAAGAACATTGATCAAGTTCAACAAATGGAAATGATTGTGTCAAATATTTGAGAGACTTCGGAAATCTGTTCTTTGGTAGATAACACGACAGAAAATTAACACTGAGAATTTAACTGGGCTTCCCTCCAATAAAATAAAACCTCCTGGAATAGGATCTACTGTCATAACTTTACCCAGACAGACAAGACAAAGGCCCATACTATCATGATGAAGATATAAAAAGAATGATTCCTTTGACAGTTTCATGTAAATTGCTTGAAATATTTTAAATACTCCATTAAAGTATTATAATGGTTTTCAGAATGTCAATTTATATGAACTTGGACTCATTTTTTGTTAAAGCTTTAAGGAAATCACTTTAAAAACAACTTTGGTCAAATTGATACCTAAGTCACAGTCTGGACCATATTTATGCAGACCAAAAATAGCTGCATAATATTAATATGCATTCTCCCTGCATTCATGAATGATTCACTGTGTTCTCTAATTACTTGACTTCTCCATAGCATACATCATAGCAGATATCCAATCAACCTCGCCCAGATTCCTTCAGTCTTCCCTTCTTAAGATCCAAGTTCACTGCTCTCCTCTGGCTCTTTCACTGGCCTTTCTCAAGCCTGCTGGGAATTCCTTTCCTTCCACCGGCCCCTTAAGGGTTCCTGGCGCCCTGCCCTCTTCTTGTTTGGTTTTCTGGAGAGCGCAATGTGAAAGCCTACAGACCAAATCTGACCTATATGTTGTTTTATTTGTTCCTCAAGAAACTACAAATTTAAATTTAAAAATCAGAATAGTTCACGTTGCCTTCTGAAAAACTGGGACGTTTGTCATCCTATCTACTGGCCGCAGCTGAGCCGCAACTGCCCTCACCGGATAAGGCGTGTGCTCTCCAGCCGGCCACTGCCCACCGGCACTGAGCTGCGCTGCAGCTGCCGCCGATCATCCTCGAGTGGCCGCTCTGCACTCTTTCGTCTGGACACTGTGCGCACAGAGCTGATGAGTCCTGTGATGGAGACGTATGCAATAATTCTTTGCAACCTAGCGCATTCGTAGGACTCATCTTGGTGTGGATGATCACCGTGATGGTAACATCCTCATTTAATCAATCAGGCTACAATAATTTATTGAGCACCTAGTACATGCCATGAACGAGGCCAGCTGTCAGGAGTTCAACAACAAATGAGATGTGTTCCTGCTCTAAATGAGCCTGCAGTCCAAGGTAGGGAGCCAGGCAAGCAAATCAGTCTCTGCTGAGCTCCAGCCCACAGTCTCTAGACCGCAGGGACCTCTCACGTGGATGCTCCAAAGCCAGCACAAACTCAGCCTGTCCAGCCTAAAACTCGCACAAGAAGCCCTCTTCTGAGAATTGCAGGCAGCAAGAGCAAAGGCCCCAAATTTCTCTTTCACTTTCCCATTAAAATTCCATACAAACACTCAAATAATGTTTTAAATCACGTATATCAAGGCTTGGAAGCAATTTCTAAAGATGAAACACCAACTGGATAAGGTCTTCCTAGCCAAGCTCCACCTTCTTGGTAAGTGTAAGTAACAGGATGGCCTAGTGGCCCCTCCCACACAGGCCCTAACTTGTGGAAAGATGCTTACCAACCTGGGATGTAGGTGACTTCAGCAAAGAGAAAGGACCTACCGAAAAACCTCTCCCTTGGACCCTAATGGCGGTGGGGAGTAGTCAGCTCACAAACAACAAACCCAGAGCCACTTCGTACAAGCTGAGACTCACCAGTTAGCCACCAGGTTGAAAAGGCAGAGGGAGATGATACCACTTTGGGAGAAGGACAGAAACTGGAAAAAGAATCCAGCAAAAACACCTCTAGAGGAACCCCTTCTGTCTCTTGGTTCCTACAAGCATAAAATCATGGCAGCAGGATAATGCACTCTGGGTCTCTCTTTCGCCCCCCCCGCTCCTGTTCCTTAAAACATTACCCGGCCACCAAAGTAATTTCCTCTTGATCAGGGCTCGAATGAGCCTTTCTGGCCTCCTCCAAGTTCATCACATTCTGGGGTGATAAGTGTCTTAAATTCCTGTGTCCTCAGCCTAGCACAGAAGTAGCTGGGCTGGCAGACATCAGGGGACCATGGGGAATTAGTCGATTCCCACATAAAAGGAATAAAGCAGAAATTCTTCAGCACGCCATCCAAAGTATTTCACAGTCCAACACCATCTTCCTTTCCAGGTAAGGGGGCACGTATGTACCTTAAGAATGAATAAAGATAACTTGCTGACAGGGCAACAGGAAGGTGCTTGGAGTCTAAATTACGTTGATTTTTGGAAAAAACAAAAATTCAGTATTTCTGAACCTGCCTCAGAATTAACAGAAGGAAACATTAATTAAAAAATTAATTTAAAAAAGATCTGTTCCTAGACTAAGATTTTTCTTAAAAGGGACTTCCAAGGTAAAGATGGCCGATTGAAAGTACATAGTTAACTCTCTTCTGAAACTTCATGAAATGACAGTAAAAGGATTTTCTTCTAAAAGTAAAGGGAACACAGGAGAGAACACAAAATCTGGACAGCTGGAAAATGCTATAGCAGTGGGAAATGCTACAGATGACGCAAGAAGCCTGAATCCAAAACTGGCAAAAGGGAAACGAACAGCAGAGATGACCACTTATAATGCGAAATCCCCAAAGGATTCTGGGTAGCCTGAGCTACCCCGTAAGGGAGTGAAAAGGAGCGAGGCAAGGAAGATTACACGAAAGGTGGTTAAAAACAACCAGTATCTCGGTCCCTTTCCCACTACGCAGAATCAGGGGCCACCCTCTGCCATTCTGGGCAAGCGCTGGAGGTTTATTCTCTGGAGAGGGTAACCCAAGGGCACATGGACTCAGACTCTGGGACAGACATAGCTGAATGCCTTCCTGAAATCAGGGAGATGATTTGATTTTATGCATAATCTCCCCAACTCACCTTCCTGAATGCTGCAGCCAGGCTATCACCCTACAGGCAGGGCAACAAATAGAACCTTCCCTGGAGAAACTAATCGGCTCAAGGGGAAACAAAAATGCCAACATCTAAAATCAAGTTCCCTGACTCAACAGGCCACCAGATCACCCCACAGCCAGGGCTTGGAGTCAGCAAGCTACTTAGAACAGTAGTGACTTGACGAATCCTTACTGAAGGAAAACTGGAATTTTATATATACATAATATATACATATTACATATATATATATTATATAACATATATTTATTTATTTACATATATAAAATGAATGCAGTTTGTTGTACTTCCCAGTCCCCAAGCAGCATGGTATTGTAGTGGAGAACTCATTATAAGGAATAAAATGCACATTCCTTAGCAAAACATTCAAGGTATTTCAATTTGACACCATCCTCCTTTCCAACTTTATTTCCTATCACAAGCCTAGGAAATTCACAAGCATACGGTCAGAGAAACGAGCTCTGGGGTCACACAAACCTGAGACCAAGCCCTGGTTCCAGCACTTCCTCGCTCTGCAACTTTAGCCCGGTTACTTGAACATTGAGAAAACGAATAGGTGCTTTAAAATAGTGATGAAGACACATAAAGATATGATGTATAACAGAACAGTCAGACACAAAAGAGTACAGAGAGTGGGATTTCATTCAAATGATGCTCAAAACAGAAAAAAACTAACCCATAGTAATACATGCCAGACCAGTGATTGCCTGGATGGAGGAGAGGGGTTGATTTTAAAGGGAGTAGAGCTCAGAGTCGAGCTCACATTAGTCAAATCTTATTAGACTCCTAAATGAATCATTCATTCACTGGTACAAGAAGCAGAGCTATCTTGGTAAAACATTCTAACGGCATAATTCCAAATAGCAGCCATATATTTCCAGCACAGATGATCAACTGTACAATAAGGTTTTTCATTGAGAAACAAATTTTAACAATATTTAGATTTGACCTTCTGGATAGTTGTCTATGTTTTTATACATAGAGAAATAATAAGGCAAGCAAATAATTCTTTCAGAAATTATGTTATCACACAAATTTGTTCATAGATGTAATTTCACAGACTCGCTAGTACTCCTCATGAAGTAAATGAATCCTAATATTCCCTGTATGAATTTAGCTACCATAGTTTACATTTTTATTTCTCATTCATGCACATATGCTAACTTCATATTCAAGGTAATTTTGAAATAGATGATTGACCTTATTATATACCTGTCTATTTGAAAACAGGTAATTCACTGTCAATGTCACAAATAAACAACAGAAATACCATTTCCCTCTATTGTTCATTCTATCTCTTTATTTTCCTTTGTAGAACTTAAAGGTTCACTCATGTTTTATCTATTCCTTCTTTATTCTTTCTGACTTGGTTTTCTTATTCCTCTCATTGTTCACAGTCATTCTAAGAACTAGTCATGAGTAGATGTCTTCTATAAGCTACAATATAGGTTAATAATATGGTAAAAGACAAATTTCCTCGTAGTAACTGGAAAAGGCCTAAAATTTTAATAAGCATTTAGCCTTAAAGGAAACAAAACCCATGACATCACATTGGAAGTGTTCAAGCAGCAGGGTGATGGACATGTGTCAGGGTTTTACTCTCGAGAGAAAGTGTTTCTAACCAGAGACATCGGATCCTTGCTCTTAGGCAAGTCACAATGGCCATTCTAAGACTATGGTTTATTGTATCATTATTTTTAGGGACTTCCCTGGTGGTCCAGTGGGTAGGACTCCACGTTCCTAATGCAGGGGGCCGGGTTTGATCCCTGGTCAGGGAACTAGATCTCACATGCTGCAACTAAGAGTCCACATGCCGCAACTAAGACCCCGTGCAGCCAAAATAAATAAACTAATTTTTAAAAATAAAATTTTTTAAAAAGGCTATGGTTTATTGTACTATTATTTTCAAATGCATGCAAATAAACTCATTGCCATTTTGAGCCGATATAATTGGTACTTACATACAAATCACTAGTCAGAGCATAAACTGATGCTAGGTTTGGGAATATAATTTAATAATACTTTTTAAGAGTCTTTAAAAGTTCTTATTCTTTCTTCTAGTTATTACATTCTCAGAACTCTATCCCAAGGAATACTCTTAGGTATAGAAGTCTATCCATAAAAGTGTTCATCACATAGTGAAAAGTTAAAACTCAAACTATACAATGTTGAATTACGACTCATTTATATGATGGAATACTATGTCTTGACATTAAACTGCTGCTTATAAATAATGTTTAAAAGAAGGTAAAATAGCTATGAGGTAAATTATGTTTAAAAAGCAGGACATACAGTTGTATATATAGCATGAGTTCAACTATGTAAAACTACAAATAAAAAGTAAAGTAAAGAAGTAGGGCTTCCCTGGTGGCGCAGCGATTGAGAGCCCGCCTGCCGATGCAGGGGACGCGGGTTCGTGCCCCGGTCCGGGAGGATCCCACGTGCCGCGGAGCGGCTGGGCCCGTGAGCCGTGGCCGCTGAGCCTGCGCGTCCGGAGCCTGTGCTCCGCAACAGGAGAGGCCACAGCAGTGAGAGGCCCGCGTAATGCAAAAAAAAAAAAAAAAACAAAACAAACAAACAAAAACAGACCACCAAACCAGAGATGTGCCATTCATAATAGAATTTACGTAATTATAGAATACTGAAACTGAAGATAGATTTATAGCAATTTAACTGACAACCTACCATATGAACACTAGAAAAGGTAAGTAGAGAGAGTCTCAAGGAAGAAGCCTTTCAGAGCTGCCCAAATGACAAATATCTTCATAATAATATAAAGTTAAATCTGGAAGACATACATAGGATTCAAAACTGCATACTCCAATGGTTTGTATATGCATCAAGAATGAAAATCAAGCAAATAAAGACCATCCATAGCTCTGCATGGCAGTGAAAAAAGGAAAAGAAACTGAACCAGTACACAAATGAGGCAGATTGATGGCATGAAGGAGAACTTGACGAAAATAAATGGGACTGCAGGAAACAACCATGATAGTGAAAAAGAGAAATGAAAGTAACCATTTCATCCAGCATTTCCAAGCAAAGTGACAGAGGAAAGTATAACAACTAAAAAGAAAAATTCATCCTAAAAACTATCCGCAGACAATGAAAAAAAATACACTCACATGACAACATATAAGGAAAATATATAATATAAAAAGGTGGCTGAGAAATTTTAATCTAAAAACAATGATTATTAAATAGAAGTTATATCAAAATCATAGGGGAAAACACTGACTTAAAAAATTTTCTCCAATGTATGAAAAATACTGCCAATTTACAGTGAAATAGGTACCATAATAAAAATCCATGGTAAATCCTACAATGGAAAATTGGATTGTAAAAATAACAAATCCTATAAAGGCCAAAATGTGAATTATTTGATAGCAGGGATATATTATCTCATTAATCTCTATCCCAACCCCATCTTAAGTCCTTGGTAAAATTTGAATTTAAGTGAACGAAATTACATACGACAAGTTATTACTTTAAATGCGAGAGTTTTTTTACTGGTCAGGGAATAGGGAGTTAGGGAATTTCAGGCAGAAGAAATCTACAAAGCAACTGAGACAGAAAATAACAGGGCATGTGGGGAAAGCCATTTGGAAGACCAACTGTAAATATGGCTTCCATGTTGATATCACCTGTCCACAAGCCACCCCTTCACCAGAAACGTTCCTCTAAGAGAAACAGAGGTGACAGGAATTAAGCCTGACCCAATGCAAGGATAGAGGCTTTTGCAGTCAGAAGTATACTGTACACATAACAGCTACAAAAGCATTTCCCAGGTTGGGGTGTGGGGGACACTACTGAGTGGGCTCTGCTTTCTTACTAACCAGCCACACCCACAGTGAATGTGCTGCGCCATCAACCTTCCAGAAGATAAGAAAAGGGAGACGTGGGCTCTCAACAAAATTAGGAGCGAAAAGGCACTTCCCCAAGTACAAGTGAACAAACTGCCTGATATAAATTCACTAGATAAAGAAAGGGCAGGAGGCAGCAAGTGACCCGCTGTACCCAGAACCCCCTCCTCATGGCTTGAATCCATAGAGAGGCCCCCCATCGCTACAGAAGCAGTCCACTCTCTTGCATGTGCGAACTGCACGTCTGCTCCCAGGCAACTGACTGTGTTTGGACAGAGACGCACAAGCATATTGCCTGCGCTCCCTCTAAACTCAAGATCGCAGCCTCACGTGGGGCCCTTCCTGCAGTCTGGCGGTCCCGCTGTCTGGCCCGTTCCCTCTCCCCAGATCGCCTACGTGACAATCTCATACACCTTTCCCCAAACCTCCCACATCACCTCCCTCTTCCTCATTTTCCGTTTGCTCCTGCTTCTCTAAGAAAATATGTGATCAGAGGAGCTCTACATAAACACCACCACCCCATCTACTCTCCCACCTGTCTCTGTGCCTGTATATTCTGCCCTGTCACCTATTACTATTGGCCATGCTCCCATCTAAGACCAAACCTGCATTTGCACAGCAGATCAAGGACCTAGTTCCAGCAATCCTGCCCTGTCTCTCCCTGTCACTAACTTTTCCCTCCTCTCCTTCACAACCAACTTCATCTTCACTTTCTCCAATTTCTTTTTTCCCAGTGACTCTCTGGAGAGAGAGTTAAAACCTTTCATCAGTATCACTTCATCAGAACTGTTCTTCTAAGGTCTCCAATAACATCCCAGTGGCTGAACCCAGTGCTCGAGTGTCAGTGTCCTCTTGGTGGACTCAGCGGCGGCAGCTGGCACGGCTGACCCCCTTTCTCCCCTCAGCTGCCAGGACACCAAGGTCCCTGGTCTCCTCCTGCTGCTCTGCTTGTCTCCTCTTTATTGTCTAATCTCTAAACGCTGGAGAACCCAGTGTTCAGTTCAGACAACCTCTTCTCTTTTCTATTTACACCTCCTCCCTTAGTGATCTCATCCAATCCCGGGACCCTCAGGCCTTTAGTGACACTGATGACCCCCGTGTTTATTTCTAACCTGGACGTCTCCAGAGCACAATTCCGGATTCGTACATCCAACTGCCTATCCGGCAACTCCACGTGGACACTAACTGACGTCTCAAAGTGAACACGCCTGCAAGTAAGCTCCTGAGAGCCATCCTCCCGCCTGCTGCTCTCAGTGACCCCCTCTCAGCGGACAGAAACATAATTTCCCAGGTCAAAGACTTCGAGGTCATCCTTGGCTCTGTTTTCTGTTTTTCCTTTCTTTTATGGGCACATATACGCATGCACGTGTGGGCGTAGACACACACACACACACACACACACACACACTCTCACACACTCTCCATATCCAATCTGTCAGCAAACCTTGCTGGCACAACCTTTACAATAGATACAAAAATCCTACACCCCCCCCCTCCCTCCTGACGCCACTTAGTCCAGTTATCCCGCCACCTTTGTTCGATCATGTAAATCACCTCCCGACTGATGCCCCTGGGGCGGTTCTTGCCCCCTTCAACTGTTCTCAACACAGCAACCAGAGTAACTTTGTTAGAATGTAATTAGAATCTTGTCATTTCCGCCTTTACTCAAAGTTCTCCAATGGTTTGCCAGCTCACTGCAAATAAAAGCCGAAGTCTTTAAAATACTCCCGAAAGCCCTGTAGGATCCTGCACGACCCGCTGCCCCCGACCTCATCTCGCGCGTCGCGTATCTCACAGCAACCCCTCGTGCTGTCCCTTCCTTCTGGAAAGCCTCTCCCTCACGCACCCAGTTGGTTCACCCCCTCCCTTCCTGCAGGCCTCTGCTCGGATGTCAGCTTCTCCGGCAGAATTTACTGAACGAACGAATGAGTCAATGTTGTTCACAAAGCTGGTGTGCTCACTCAGGCCACCGACCACAGGATTCTAATCCCAGTGATGGACTCACAGGCCAGGGGTGAGAATCCAGACCCAAAGGAGACAGGTTTGTACAGACACCAGGTCGTTAGCCAACGGCGGGGTCTGGACCCACAATCACCGTAATGTTTTGCCACTAAGGTAGGCAGAAAACCAAACACACAACCACGAGACGGCTTGGTGCCGGTAACGTCACCACAAAGAGACTTAAATTATCTAGTAGGGTGCAGGCAAAACTAATCGTCCAGTCACCCTGCCGAAGTGCGGCTCCAACGTGACCCGGCACCGCCGCTCTGCGCGCTGTCAGGACAGAAAGAGCAAGCGCTTCAACTCCGAGGCAACTTGACCTTGCTGTGACTTGTCGGTGGATGTGATCAAGGCACACATCGTTTGGGTTCCACGTGGTGTGAGCGACATCCTACGCAAGTGCAGAAAGGCCGCTCATCAGTCTGCAATGGATTTGAACTTTTTAAAAAAGAAAAAGCTGCTCCTTCACCACAGATAGCTGGAGAAGCACCACTATAAGGAGAGCCTTTGTAACACACACCTGGTTGCCTACTGGATAATATTTCTTCCTTTAAATATATACAAAAACACTAATACTTGCACTCCATCTTTTTTTTTCTTACGTGAAATTATTCAGTTTTCTCTTGACAGCCTATACCCATAACACATCGTGATTTGGAAATTTTAAGTTTTTCTTTTAACTGATATTGATAGGTTTACTACTTCCTGGTGACTACTTTCTAAAGATTTTTCTTAGAGATCAACAATCCTGTCTTTGGCATATAGATTCTACTAACCATTTTTCAGAGAGATTTCCGGTATCAGGGTTTCTATTATAACATAATAACCTCTTTTCTCAGACCTCTCAGTACTCCATATGTCCCCTAAGACAGTTCCCATCTCATTACGCTATAATTACTGGTTTAATTCTCTGTTTTCTCTATTGGGCTGTAACATCTGTAAGGGCAGGCACTACGCCTGAATTCTAGAATAGCTTTATCCCCGGTACCTACAGGAGTTCCTGGCTCGCAATAGTTGTCCGATAAACATCTATTGAATAAATGAATAAATTCATTTTATATAGGTA
Organism: Kogia breviceps; assembly: GCF_026419965.1. Taxonomy (NCBI): domain Eukaryota; kingdom Metazoa; phylum Chordata; class Mammalia; order Artiodactyla; family Physeteridae; genus Kogia; species Kogia breviceps. The sequence continues at coordinate 88,545,417 of NC_081323.1, forward strand.
AGTGAACTATAGGTGACAGAAAATCTGGAAGCCATCAACTGGAAAAGAGGAGAAAGAAGTACATGTTTCCTAAACAAGAGGACACAACACAATGGTATGACTCTGAGTGGTGCACGTAAATGAGCTTTGTTCCAGAAATTCACATGCCTACCATCAGACAAAGCTAGTGAAACGGAAGTAGACTTCTGCAACAGAACACAAAAAAGGAAATGAAAACTAAGCAATCCAATCATTTATGATCAAAACAATAAGCACAATAAAAAGTTTCCTTCGAAGTGGAAACATTTACTGAGCCCTTGCTAAAGCACAGCACGTGGCGGGGTGAGAGGGAGAAGGGTGGGGAGGCGGCCGTGTCATCGCCGGAGCAGAGCTGACTCCTGTGTGAGCTAAAGGATTCTCATTTTCGTTTGTTTCTTCTAGCTTGATGGAACTAAAAAGTTTTCACACTGCTGCAGATCAAAAGCCTGACTGCTTGTTAACAACTGTCACAGTTTACTTAATATTTGATGGTTCTGATTTTCTGACAGCTACAAGTTCTCCTCCCGCTCGGGGAGACTGGGCCCCTCAGGTCTCCCCATGCTGCACTCATTCTGGTGGCTACACCCGCTGGGGTATCGTAAATTCTGTGACGGAAGCACACCCTGCATAAAGGTGGTAAAGGGTCAAAAATGACCCTCTACCGGACACTTATGGGGCTTAGCTAAACCTCTAAAAGCTTAGTAGCCATTCACCAGGCAGACCTGTTTAGGAGAAGGGTCACTGTCACTCACTAATCCAATACTTCACAACACCCTCCTATGTACTGAGTACTTACTGCAAGCTCCCTCTGCACCCACAGTGAACCCCCTTGGAGACGTATGCCTGAGTCTGCGTCTCATTCCCCACTAGACCAGAAGCCCTGGGACAGCACAGGCTACATCTCTAGGACCCAGTGCCAAGCACAGTAGTAACCGTTTATTAACAGAGAAGAAAATAAGCTGGTTCATTTATGATTTACAAATGCTTTTGCAAATTTTGGTGGCTCTTTAACAATTACAGCATTCAGGTCAATTGCATCTAGTGTTTTTCAGGAGATTTCATTCCAAGTTTTCTCAAAAATATACAAATATTGTCATTTTAAATTCAAATGTCATACCTAAATTTTTCCTTTATTTAATCCTGACCTATATCACCTGTCTCACGATACAAATGTTAAAGGTATACCAATTTACCACTTTGTATTAAATTATAAATTTGCCTTGAAGAGGGTTTTTATAAAACTATTACCCAAGTCCTATATGGTATAATTAAATAAGTCAAGCTAGCCCTTAGGGACCTCTCACTTTGAAATGAAATTTTAGAGCCAAAGAGTGCCTGTAACCTTTACTGAAGTCATGTCTAAAATGCTAGTCTGAATTTAACAAACTAATGAGATCTCCTTAGAATAGGCTAGTCATACTCTCTGATGTGAATACTCGTGAATTCCCTTCCCACTAAAAGGATCAACAAGGAAATTATTTTAAAACAAGATTGTGTTTTTCAAAGGGTGCTGTGAGCCTCAAAGCTGGAGCCCATGCATCGAGCCCTCAGGGTTTGGATCTGGCCAGGGTGTCAGCTGGCCTTCAGGCCTCTGGAAATGTGGAAGAAGAGAAATAAGAAGCTTTTCAAAGGTGAGCCGAGGTGACCCCAACTATCAATCATTAATTTAATAAGCACCTCAGGGCTCCTTCCATGAGCCAGGCCCCATAAGAAGCCCTGAAGCAACAAGATGATCAAGTCTCCGAGTCCAACCAGCTCCTGAGGACTTATCATATGCCTCATCTAAGACATCTACTTAAAAACCAGTAACTAAATAAATACATATATTTATTTAGCAGGAAAATTATTCAGTTTAGTTCAAACTGCGTATCTGAAGATTCTCTCAACTTATCTTCAAGAACAGCTGCCAGGATAGGGAACTGGATCAGAATTAAAGCCCAGAATTTTACTTCTACTTATGACACTGACATGCTGAATGATCTTGATAAAGTAACCTCAGATTTCTGAATTTCACCTCTTCATATTCAAATAGAAAAAGCAATTCTTCCTATCCCAAATGCTTTCGGAAGACTATTATCAGAAAAGTATGTGAAGCACTAAAAGTCTGACACAGGAGAAAAGCTTATCACTCTTACTGGCTGACATCAAAGCCGCCAAAGAGATAGGGAGATTTACTGTATACAGTCCAGATCCTGTGCCCCACTTGTCCGAACTCCACCTCCTCCACCATCAAGTCCATCCTGCATATTGCTGCCAGAATAATCTTTCGGAAACTCATTTCCTTGCACTGCTCTCTCACTCAAAACAAAGTGGCTTCCCATTTTTAGAAATCATCCCTAAATTCCACTGCATGACACTCCAAACTATACAATTTGTACATATTATTTACTACTATTTCTAACATAGTCAATGGAGCCTCTTCGCTGTGGCATAAATATACCATGTCCAGTCCGACATCATATTTGTTCAAGTTGATCAAGTTCTTCCCGTCTTCTACAACTCCACAGTCCTTAGAGCTTGGACATTCAAACAGTGTTAAAGGCTCACTCAGCGGCTTCCTCCTCTATAAAGCCTTCCTTGTTTCCATCTTCACTGAATTTACTTTCCTTTAAAATCCTAAAATACCAGTCTAAGTGTTTATCACAAATCCTCAACTAGTTTTTAACAACTCCTGTGTTAGGACTCTATCTCTTATTTTCTGGGTGCCCACTACTGTGGATACCAATGGTTACCACATAGAAGGAATGTGTTTACAGCCAGGAAAACAGGCTCACTGTGGAAAACAGACCAGCCCGCAAAACACTTTCACGCCCTAAATCCCTAGAACCTTTATGTTACACTATACAAGGCAAAAGGGACTCTACAGATCTAATGGGAAGATTATCCTGGATTATAATCTGGATGGGCCCAATCGAATCACATGAGCTCCTAAAGCAGAGAGGTGTAGCAGAAGGGAAGTAGAACATTCCCTCGAAGGAGATTCAAGCTGCTGTCCCTGGAGAGAGGCACGTGGAAAACAAGAGAAGGAATGTGGGTGGCCTCTCCCGGAGCAGAGATCGGCCCCTGGCTGAGAGCCAGCAAGGAAACGGGGTCTTCGGTCCCACAACTGCAAGGAATCGATTTCAGGGAACACCTGAGTGAGCTTGGAAGCAGATTCATCCCCAGAGCATCAAGAAAGAAACATAGCTCTGCTGACACCTTGATTTTGACCTTGTGAGACTCTAAGCGTTAGAATAAGTCGAACCATGATGTACTCAAACTTCTGATCTACACAACTGATCTACAACAACATAATAAATGAGCATTGTTTCAAGTTGTTAAAAGCGTGGTAATTTATTATGGTAGCAATAAGAAACTAATCTGCTCACAAATATGGCAGCGCAAGGTCAAACACAGGCCAAAATGCAAATTCAGACAAGCTATCCAAACAAAAGCTAAATGCTGGTAAGTTGGTTAAAGATAAACATGCCCATGTGAACAGAGCTAAAAGTAAAGAGCAGACAATATTTCAGTTTTTATTAAGGAAAACTTGGAGAGGTCCCCGTAGTCAAACTGGGCTTTAAAATAATTGGGTCAGGGCTTCCCTGGTGGCGCAGTGGATGAGAGTCCGCCTGCCGATGCAGGGGACGCGGGTTCGTGCCCCGGTCCGGGAAGATCCCACGTGCCGCGGAGCGGCTGGGCCGGTGAGCCGTGGCCGCCGAGCCTGCACGTCCGGAGCCTGTGCTCCGCAACGGGAGAGGCCACAGCAGCGAGAGGCCCCGCGTACCGCAAAATAATAATAATTTTAAAAATAAATAAAAAATAAAATAAAATAATTGGGTCAAATATATTAGAACTATAGTATATGATAAGGCTATTTGCTCCAATTGCTTTTGAAATAAAGTAAGAAGTGAATACAAAATTTCTAAACATTCAGGCAAAATGTTTCCAAGAACAGGCAAAACCCTTTTCTCTGACAGGATTAGGAGTACAGTCTGTAACACAAACCCAGCAAAGGGAAATAGCCTGCAGAGCGATTGCTCACACAGCTTTGTTATTATAAACGCTGTACTAAGGAGATAACCATCCAAAGGCCCAATGGAGTAAACAGATAACTGCACCTGATGCTCTTAACACACACACTGGATACAGATATAGATAAATCAATGGAACCACAGAGCATCTATCTAGAAGCCCTAGAGGAACACAGTGAAACTGTGAACTTGACTGTGTAACTTACAAGGTCACCGTGTCAAATGCAGGTAGAGTGTGAACACACCCCCACCGGAGGGCTCTAGAGGAGAGTCTGATAACTAAATAAAAATGCTAAGTATCAAGTTAACTGGCACAATGGCAAAAATATAATCAAAGGTAGTAACTTTTAATCTAATGAAACCTTTTTAATTTTAAGTGACCTTTTTTCCTCCAAATGCAGAAAAACGTGCTCAATGGAAAAAACTTAGGAAACAGAAAAACGACATGCACAAATAAAATCATCAATAATCCCAATATCCAGAGGTAGTCAATATTATTAATATTCTGTTAGATGATTTCCCAGTTTATTTATACAATATATTTATTCAAATTTATGCGTATTAATACCCTTTTTATAAAAATAGTATCATACTTTAAGGTTTAGCATTATGGAAGGCATTTCCCACAACCTGAATTTTTAATCTCCTCATAGAATTCTATTGTATGATTCTTTTATTCAATGATAACCTCTATTTGTGGAAATACAAGTAGATTCAAAATTTTTCATCTTCTACACATACTTCAGTGCACACCTCTGAGAGTAATCGAGGCAAAATAAAACAGTGGCTTCACCATTCACTAGCTAAATGATACTGGACAAGTTACTTAACTTTCTGTATCTCAATTTTTTCATCTAAAAAATGGATATGACAACAGTTCCTACCTCCTAGGGTTATGGTGAGTTAGATAAGTTAATATATGTAAAAGGCTTTAAAACAGCATCTAAAACACAGCAAGAGGTAGAGAGATATTAGCTCTTATTGTTATTATTTCCTACAATAAATTCCAAGAAGTATAATTATTGGGTAGACAGGCTCACACTTTAAGAATTCTTAATATGTATTACTAATTTTTTCCCAGAAAGGATAGTATGAAATAAATTATTCACCTAAAGAAATATATTCTCTTGCCTCATATCAACACTGGGTAAACTATATAAACTCAGCCCATCTTCTAGGCAAAAACAGTAAGTATAAGCATAAACACCTCACTAAAACACTTTGAAAGATCAATTATGCTTTGACAAAGCAAAGGCCTAAAACTATAACTTTAATTTGGCTCTTTAAATACCCTGGTAGGCTTCTGCACCAAAAAGAGTGAGGGCACTAAAACAGACTAACAAAATACAAAATGAATTACCCATTAGATTAAGAAAAAATGTTTAGTCACTGGGTAAAGGTAGCACAATAACAAGAAATTTGTTTTCTGGAAAGAGCAGTCTCAACTGGAGTGTCAGGCGCTAGAAAAGTGGTCTTATTTAATGATGACCTAGAAGAAGAAATGCACAAGAAATTCTCTAGATGAGCTAGGAAGAGAAAGCGCTGGCTGGTAGTAAAGTTCCAGGCTAATAGATCATGCGACATAAAAAAGCTGACAGCTTTATCGGAAGAGCGGTGGGTATCAACATGGACAAGTTGCAGGTAACACAGTCCAGATAATAACAACCTACTCCAGAGGTGACAGGCTCTGAGCTAGGAATCATGGAGGGTGACATATTCATGGCTCCCTAAGGTGTCCTGGGCATTTCCTATGATGAAAAGGGCTCAGTAAGTTCCTGCAGAAAGCACGTACAAGTGACAAGTATCATCAGGAAGAGTGCCTGAGACACAGAACATTACTTGACTTCCTCTTCTGTGGAACCATGATGCATTTCTGTCTCTGACACGGTACTGAATTTGCATGTACGATTCAAGAGGAGACGTAGGGAATACAACAAAAGTAAACTAAAATAATAAAGAGGGCAGAAGAGACCCACATAAAGATAGATTAAAAACGTTAGTGCTCTACAAAATGGAAGAGTAAATTGGGCATAATGGAAGTTTTTAGATAAAGATGCTTGAATTATGGGACACTCTCATAAACCTAAAAGTTGTAATTTCCTGACCACCAGAGCAACTTATGATATTCTTTCAGAAGCAACTGCTTAGGAATAAGTTTCTTCCAGAAATGGTTCAGACTAAAACTGTAAGTAGGCTCAGTAAGAGTTTTCATACATTTATGAATGATGTATACAACACAGGTCACAGAGATATCAGGGCTGTTTGCTTATAACCCTAATCCTCTGAGATGACATCATCCATATGTTTGTTTTTGGCAAACATACCAGAAAACAGTGTCTGCTTCTCAACATCAGAGAGCTACTAGCAGGCCGATCTGACCCAACACAGCATTTCACAGCTCTTTAAGTGACTACTTCTTCATGTCCCCAGATTATGGGTAATGAAGTCTGTTACAATTAATGAATTCTTAAGAAAGTAAGCACTTTTCTTTGAATGATTTTTGTATCCATTTCTTTTAAACTAAAAATATACAATATGGATATATTTCAAATTGTTAACTGTCAGAAGATAACCAGAGTTTTTCACAAAAGTCTTCCATGAACTTTCCCAAATTATTGTTTATACAAACCCACAATAATTCACTTGAAAGGCCATTATACCCTAATATATTTTTAGAACACTTTGCAAAAGTATTGTTACTGGTACACTAAAAAATGAAGGGAAGCTCTAAAAATACTTCATTCAGAAATCAGGAGAATGTCTTCATTAAAGGTTTGACAAATATGTCTTCAATTATTTCTTAAAATATAAAATAGCTTTCTTAAGTAAAATACTTTAAAATTTCTTATTATACTTTCAACTATTAGCCTGTGGCAAATAATTCCAACATATAAAAGTCAGTTTTTGGTTAAAAGAATATAGAATCATCCAGTAGGATGGTTTGACATAGGCAGATTGTGTGTGTGAGAGAGAGAGAGAGAGAGATTTATAGGCTCATGTATGTATAAACATTATATATATAAATAATTTACAGTATACATAATACATACATATATAATATGTATAAGCTATATAACTTTAGTATATAGTTGCATAAATATATCATATAGGTGTATATATACATATAGAGAGAGTTTGTATATGTATCTTACGCATTATACACACACATACCTGTTTTGAAAGTGGACCAAAAAACAAGAACATATCTTTTGAGTTAAAGGGTAAGAACAGGGACTTCGCTGGTGGTCCAGTGGTTGGGAATCCATCTTCCAGTGCAGGGGACACGGGTTCGGTCCCTGGTCAGAGAACTAAGATCCCAGATGACGCAGGGCATCTAGGCCCTCGCACCACAACTACTGAGCCCGCACGCTCTGGGGTCCACACACCACAACTAGAGAGAAGCCTGTGTGCTGCAATGAAAGATCCTGTGTGCTGCAACTAAGACCTGATGCGACCAAAAATAAATAATAAATAAATTTTTTTTAAGAAAAGGGTAAGAACAAAGGAGAGTTCTAAAATTTTCTTACATTTTTCCAACTTTTATCACTGAAGACTTAATACTTTAGTTCTCATCTAATGAATTACAGGTATAAATAACAATGAGTAATGAAATAATTACATGTGCAGAAAGCCCTTCTAATTATACTACATGAATATTTCCAAAGGTCAAAAATGAAAAATTTCAGCTAAGTCTCTTATACTTAATGAAGACTATTTTTCATTAGTTTTGTTTCAGTCTTTAAAAATTGATCAAAATACTGTGATTTATAGCTTTGAGACTGTACTATTAGGATTTCTTAATAATGCATTTGTAATTTAAAGTAATTGGTAATTTGGGCCTTATGCACATGGACCTGTGCTAAGCAATTCATAAGGATGCAATTTTTGCCCTCCAGAATTTTGCTGATTAGGGGTACCTCTCCTTCTGAATTAAATTTAGACACAACAAAAAAATAGTAAATTTTCTTCTTTTCCTGAAATACAGAAGCCTTTCCTCCTATGGGACTATTTCTCAGGATGGTCCCAAGAGTTGAGAGTCCGCTCTCAGTCCAAGATGTGCGCGACTTCCCAAGATCATAGTCAATAACAGAGCAGAACGAGGAGCTGCTGCACCTCTAGCTCCAGCCTCCTCCTGGCCAGTCCGGTGCGCCCCTTCTCTCACCTGTCCCCTGAACCCCCAGGTACACAGAGATGTCGAGGGAACAACAGTGTTAAAGGTACCTTCCAGGCCTGATAATGTCTCATCCTGAATCTCCACATTTACTGGTGAAAATGGCCTAAGGGATTATTTTTCTTACTAGGGTTAGAAATGTTTCCTTTGCTCTTATTACACATGAAATAAACGCTTCTTTGTATGCAGGTAACAAGAGAAGTGTAAATAAGGTGGAACAGAGATGGCTACTTATCTAGCCCAATATCCACTCTCCCATTCCTCTTTAGTAATAACAGGCTCCTGAATTTCAGCTGGGCACAAAACACCGTATCTTGTTCCACAGGCCTAACGTTTAGCCAGTGAGAAAGGGTGCAAGTACTGTACAGCAACTTCCAGACACCTCCTTAACAGAAAGCTGAGCCTATACCACTTGCTCTGTTTTCCTCGGCTCTCTTCCTTCCTGCAAGCAGAAATGCATGACAGCTGGATGAGCGCATCCATCCATGACAACGCTATGCCGTTGGTGGCAGAGTGGTGACTCGCATGGAGCCTGAGTCCTAGTGACTGTGGAGCCACCGCACCAGCCCTGGACTACCTACCTCGCACAGTGTAAGAGAAAATTAACCTCCCTCTGCTTTAAGCCACACCGATTGTCTATTGAAAGCAACCAAAAGTAATCTACCCGATATGTAAATTTTCTACAAACATATCTGTGAGTTTTAACCACGTATTTGTCTCCTTGTTGCATTAGCAGAAAATACACATTAACACGTAAAAACATGCCCAAGAAACAACAGAAGATTATACAACATATTCAACTTATAAAATGCAGAAATATCAATTGTAAATCTCTTGCAGAAAAAAAAAATTAGACTTGGTAAAAAAAAAACTCCAGACGGTAAGTCTATAAACATTTGCTCTGAAACCTATCTTGTCCTTCTGCTATTTCCTTATTTCTAAAATACTCTTTTCTTTATAATGTACACCATAATTTCATGTTTCAGTCACATGAGTCTTAAGTCTTCATTAAGAGACATTAAACATGACAAAGATTTAAATAAAGAGATTGCTATGTATAGGAAGACTGTTTTTTAAATGTCAGTCCCAAATTGATTTATAATTTTAACACAATTCCAAACAAAATCCCAGAATTAAGGGAAAATGTAGATGTAAATATTTATCAGCTTTCTGGATGATGTTTCTCTGTCTCAAAGAAATAGAAAAAACCATAAGAGAAACAAGTTTATCTACTCAGACCATATTTTTTAAAACTGAAAATTTGCAAAGTCAACTTAAAATCCAAAAGCAAGGGGGCTTCCCTGGTGGCGCAGTGGTTGGGAGTCCGCCTGCCGGTGCAGGGGACACGGGTTCGTGCCCCGGTCCGGGAGGATCCCACGTGCTGCGGAGCGGCTGGGCCCGTGAGCCATGGCCGCTGAGCCTGCGCGTCCGGAGCCTGTGCTCCGCAGTGGGAGAGGCCACAGCAGTGAGAGGCCCGCGTACCACAAAAAAAAAAAAAAAAAAAAAAAAAATCCAAAAGCAAATCACAAACCTAGACAAAATATTTGTAACAAATATGACACAATATAGACAGATTAATTTTATAGCAAGTTAATAACAATTTAAGGACATGAAAAGACAAGGAAGGAAACAAGAAATACAAATGGGTAATACATATTTGAATAATTTTCCATTAATTTTTCAAAGTACACCAAAACAAGAAGCCATGCCTCAGCTACAAAATTAGTGAGACTTTACAAACAGAAACTTTATAATATTAGCGATCTAGGGTTTAAAACCAGTGCAGCGTTTTCTTGCCCGGCAAAGCAGTACAGCTAAGAGGATGCGAAAGCAAGGGCTTTGGAGGAGAAAGACCACCTGGGTGTGAGACCTGGCTCGGCTTCCGCCATCTTTCTGAGCTCCAGTTTCCCCAGGGATAAAACAGGGCTGTCACAGGTACCCGCCCCCCACAGGGTGTTTAGGAGGATTTAATGAGATGAAACATCAGAAAGACTAGGAATAA